>NC_081451.1:6371594-6377248 GCF_007210705.1 Tigriopus californicus
GGAAGACCTTCGATGACTTAGTATTTGCTTTGTTGTTATTAGGTAAAAATGAGCTATGAAAAAGACTTGTATGATTGGGATAATCGCTATATTTGACACCAAACAAAGATCACGATAAGATCACAATTGCCTTGGGACCCTCCATTGGTTGGCTTGGGCTTTCTTATACAATTGGCAAAGGACCTCTGGTACCTTGTTAAGGGCCTCGAACTCCCGGTACCTTTGAAACAGTTCCAAGGCTGTTGTTGCATCTTCAGTGGGATCGTGGGTTCCCACCTGGATGATCTTGTCCAAGAAGTACCACGCCAGAAACTTCAAGGAAAGCAACCTCTGATTGGGCAACTGGAACAAATGGACCGTGTCCACCACTTGCTCCACGGTAACGACAATGTTCAACATGTCAAAGTCGTTCTTGAGACCGTGTCCCACGAAGATGCACCCCGCATCCACCAGATACCGGATTCTCTTGTACGTGGTCTTCATTGACGTCAAATATTTGGTGCTCGCAGTCGGATCCAGGTCACCGGGGTAGATCCCGGAGTACTCGGTGACATAATCGAAAATATCTTCCTCGCAAGGGATGTAATCGTCCACAAATGGCACTGAAACACGTCAAGAGGTCGTAATCATTCAGAACCAGAGTGATTGCTTCCGTCGAGTCCAAATTCGGAATCGGAAGCTTGGTCGGAGGTTCAAGATCGATCACGTTCGCTCATTAGCATGTTTCTTGGGAGGGCAATAACTTCAATGTTTGTCATGAGTTTTCGTACTTCCAGAGGTCTTCATATCGAATCGAAAGCTGTCTTGCATAATTATGGCCTGCAAATCTATGGGTTGACAATAGGGTGGTGCGAGGAATAAATATATATGTATATATCACAGACGATTCATTTTCCATGACTAGAATGAGTTTGTTGGCTGACTAGGTTGCATTGTTGCATAATACAGTATTTGACTAGTGGTAGATATTTTGACTAGAACACCGCCCTGACATTTGACTAGTTGAAGGTTTCCAAGGGCTAATTAACCCTCACGACACCAGGGCTTGTCCATGAATTGTCCATGAGGATCACGTCCATCTGCCGCATCACGGGCCTTCCGCACGCATCACGGACCGTCTGTTGCATCACGGGCCTGCCGCACGCATCACGGACCGTCTGTTGCATCACGGGCCTTCCGCACGCAACCACGTGTCCTCCAACGATTTTGGTCCACACGCTGCATCCACGGACCTTCGCTGCGCCCGCGGACCTTCGCTGCCAACACAGACCTTCGCTGCAACCGCGGACCTTCGCTGCCAGCACAGACCTTCGCTGCGACCACGGACCTTCGCTGCGACCACAGATCTTGGCTGCATCCTTGGATGATCATGACTGCCGAGGCCGGGGTGGGAGGCAGGATCTTCCGCCGAATCGGCGGCTTCAACCGACTGTGCCATGTTATGTCTACATGTGACGGTGTGTGAATGACATTTATTGCTGAGAGATGGAGGTATATATAGGTGAATGGAATTGAACTATGGCGAGTAATGAGGGATGTGGAAGAGTAAGCATATATGAAATAACGACGGATGACTAGGATACAACACCTTATTTGAAGAACAATTTAATTCATTGACTCTAATTGGAGTTGCTAATTTTCAACCTTACCATCCCCGTCCATATTCCATTGGTTCATGTCCAAGGCTTCGAATACGTCGTGAGAGATCTCCAGGCCAATGTGAGTGGCCACATGCTGTCTCTAGTTTGATTAATAAGTAGAGATAATGTTTGTTACATGGTTTGGTACAATTTATCTGCCGTCCATTCTCAGTGGCGAGCATCCTGGACCAAATAAGAGCAAAAAATGCAATCAATAGGCTTCCAATGCAAGCTCTATCTGAAACCCCATTCACAAGTGATCTATTTTTTGTCCAAATCACAAAAATGCATGAAATGACATTGAATAATCCACACTTACTTTTGTCGCTGGTCGTTCTTGTGGCACACCTTACACTTGAATATTTTGGCGCTGGTGTCGTGGATTTTCATGTGGCGACTGAGGGCGCTTCAAAACGGCGCTTTTGGCAATTGGGGGCAAATAACGAATTGCTGTTGACCCACCTCCACTTGGACCTGGGCGGGACCTCCTCTGTCATTTCCATTAATGATGTTGTTCAAGGGAGAAATGGTTCTTTGCATTAGAGTTTCTTACACTATCAATGACAAGATGATAATGACTCGGGCTCTGACCATGCCAGACTAGCCTTTGATATTTCAAGGCCAGATCAAAGTTTGAATATGCCAGAAAACGTGCTATACTTTGGATTAGTAGTTTCCAAGTCACTTTGTTTACTCATTACTAACTGACCAATACAAAATATACCCTTAGTCGTACAAACGTGAATGAAATCAAACGTAGGGTAACATCAAATATGCCATCATTTATTTTGGGTTAGATAGATATTTACAACAGTACAATGGAAGAGCAGCAATCCCGTACTTATGCCGTAATCCATCAGGTACTTGAAACGAAACCCGAGAAAAGCTTGTATCCAGGCTTGTTGCCCTGGATGCAAGGGATGAGGGTTTCACGGGTTGTCAACCAAACCATTGTGGAATGTCACACCATGATTCGGAGCAGGTTGCGCCCCTTGTTCCCATTCCACGCCTCTGGGCGTGCTTGCAGACGCCTCAAAAGCTGTTCAAGCCTGATGAATCAAGTTTTGGAAGTTGAAATTGACAAAACTAATCTTGGATTGGGCAGGGAACAAAAAATGAAAAAGGTGGGCGAGTTTGGAACTTCTATGGTTTCTTTGCTCGAAAGGAGACGGGTGTGCAAAGTGGGGAAATAAACAAAAGAAATGGTGTATTTGTTGAGCTGGAGAGTTGTACTCAATGGAGGAACAAGAGAAAGTTAATGGCGAGTGGTGATGGGAGCAAAAATACTAATGTTGTCCATGAGGATTTTCGAGTAACGTGAAATTATCTTTGGATTATACTAGTTCCTTTTAAACATGACTTTTATTATGCATATACAATTATATATTTTCGATTTCTAATCCTAATGTGCAGGCTTACGCCAACACTCTTTGTCTGGTGTCCTGAATTGACAATCACCAGGGACAATAGGATGAATAAAAGGTGATTGCTTTTGCCTACTCCGCAAATGATTTTTTGAGTCCTCGTCGTGAACTTGCATAAGCCGGATCGAGGCACTCTTCTCCGACAATTGCTTCCCACATTGATCGCAAATCAGCAAGTCCCTCAAACTGACTGGATCACATAGGATGTGGGGCGTGGCGGGTGGAGAAATTTCATGAGCCCGGCCCTCCCTCTTCCTCTTGGCCGCATCTAGTGCCACATTGACATCAAAATTGGCACTCTGGGAAGGGGGTGGGACCATGATTTGAGTAGCCGGTCTACTCGTGAAGCAGCCTAGAAGAGAAACAATCTAACGGTACATTCTGGCGGTTAGGAAAGTTCTTGACATGTCCAATGTGCTAGTTTTGGGGTATCTCTTCTCTCCGTGAGAATCGCAGACACATATTGATTGAAATCAGATTAAAAATAGTACTTACTCAATAGAACAGCTGCTTTCAGCTCTGCTTCATCGAACCTTCGAATGTCTCCATTTAAACAAGTATGGAGGAACAAGTGTCTCAACGGCCAATGAAGGAGAATCAGGATGAGCATGGGCCATTCTGCTTGTTACTTATTTTGCTTGATATTCAAGAGATCCCTTAGATCGAAATAATTATTTCTTTCTATCTGGAAAATTTTCCGCTCAAGCACTGCTAATAGCTCGACCGACGCGGCTATAGTTGCCGTTAGGTGCCTCCGGATCCTCTTGGGATCGTTTATCCTCACCTGTCGCGGAATCACAAAACTTGATCCAGTTGTCCTCAAACTCTTTAATTATAGATTTTCTTTTTTTAATAACTTGGTTAGAGCAAGATCTCCTGGCGGTTGCCAGCGAGTGGCTTTGGGCTTGAGCACCTATTGTCATCTTTGTTCACAACAAATCCTTGGGCGTTAAATTTTTGGGACACTGGACTTGGGCTGAATTAGTCTGCTACATGCTCCTTGCAAGGTCCGGATCGGTGGTCCGGTATGTATTAAAAATACAATTAAAGAACAACTTGTCCAAGTTGCTGGGGACCTGGCCATCAGCATCCTGAGCCACAAGACATTAAAAGTGTCGACCAAGCGTGCAACCAATATATTTTTATCAATTCGAGTCGAATCCTTCCCGATGTGAAAGAAAACGCTGCGTCTCGCTTCATACACCATTGACGGATTGGTTATCGAGGAATTACAATAATTTTCCCTAAAGTCTAGTTGAATGGGTTGACATGAAGAAAATATAATATTGAACCAAATGGGTCTCCAAAATGTGTTTTTTAGTATCAATGTCGTTTTGATAGAACCATGACGTTGCCTGGTTTGTGTGCTAACTACAGTAGGCTTGCTATTTTAAGATACGGGTTGTAATTTTTCTCTCTTTCTGGCTTTTTCATATCACCTTGTAATGCTTTACTTTTAGTTAGGTTTCGCAAACTTTTTATCGCCTTCGTGTTTGTTGTTCATTGGTTCATTGTTTTGATCCCCTCAACCTCGACTTATTTGTTGCCCGAGTGAAGGTCAATCAATCAACAGGGTTTTTTACACCATTTTATTATAAATCACGGGTTACCATGCTCCAATGACAATAGTTTGCTCTGCAGGCTTTGGACAGTTTGCATGCATGTGGTGGCCTTGATCCTCTTTTTCAAGGCTCTCACAAGTTTCTTGTGAAACCTTGCAGGGTTAATGAATTCAGCATTGCCGTCGATAACGCCCCTGAAGTCGTTGGGCAACATGTCCTTGACAACCTTGGGCACGTCCATTCCGATGTGGGTTTCCATATGGATCCTCAAATTTTATCTGAAATGGGAACAAAAGTGCACAGTTGAACCTGCTATTGGNTTTTTCAAGGCTCTCACAAGTTTCTTGTGAAACCTTGCAGGGTTAATGAATTCAGCATTGCCGTCGATAACGCCCCTGAAGTCGTTGGGCAACATGTCCTTGACAACCTTGGGCACGTCCATTCCGATGTGGGTTTCCATATGGATCCTCAAATTTTATCTGAAATGGGAACAAAAGTGCACAGTTGAACCTGCTATTGGAGAGCTATTCCGATCCAGATGAATATCTGGATGAACGTATCTTCGAACCGAAATTCTGTCACAGAACCAAATTTGTCTCCAAAATGTGTTTTTGCAGCAGAGCCATATTGATGGATCCGTGACAATGCCTTGCTTGTGTACTAACTAGGCTTTCGATTTATACACACGGGTTGAACCACGTCTCTCTTTCAGGTTTTTCCATTTCTCCTTTAGCACTGTACTTTTGCTTGTATTTTGCAAACTCTATTTTCGTGTTGTTTGAGGGGATCAAACCAATAAACCAATGATTTGTAGTAAGCACTTAAGGTCAATTGATCAACAAGGTTTATGTTCACACCATTTTATTACATATCACGGATTACCATGCACCAATGATAATAGCTTGCTTTGAAGGCTTTGGACGGTTTGCATGCATGTGGTGCCCTTGATCCTCTTCTTCAAGGCTCTCACAAAGTTTCTTGTGAAACTTTGCAGGGTTAATGATGTCAGGATTACCGTCGATAACCCC
>NC_081451.1:6377281-6412724 GCF_007210705.1 Tigriopus californicus
GCTTGCTTTGAAGGCTTTGGACGGTTTGCATGCATGTGGTGCCCTTGATCCTCTTCTTCAAGGCTCTCACAAAGTTTCTTGTGAAACTTTGCAGGGTTAATGATGTCAGGATTACCGTCGATAACCCCTCTGAAGTCGTTGGGTAACATGTAGTTGACAACCTTGAGGATCCATATGGAAACCCATATCGGGATGGACGTGCCCAAGTTGTAACTGAAATGGGAACAAAGCAACAATGCCCGGTCAACGGTTCACTATTGAACCCGATATTGGAGAACTACTCCAATCCAGATGAATGTCCGGATGAACGTACCTTTGAACGGAACTTCTGTCACAGAGTGGACATTGGTGACGTTCCGACTTGTGGATATCAATCATCATGTCGATAGACAGAACTGTCGTCCTCAAACACCTTGGGACATATGGGACAGAAGGCCCAACGTTTCCCTGTCACTGGGTCCACAACGTTTTGATCTCGTTCTGCAAGGAAACGAGAAGAATCATGACGATTAGGCGATATGCTTGATAAAGAGAGCCTTATTTGAACCTAATTTTGCCGTATATCTACACAAATACGTCATTACTATATAATCAAGAAATTGGAAACTCCTCTCGTTTCTACTTGCAAGGGTATGTTCTATGTATTCACTATCGTCTGGAAAAAGGGTCGAGACCATTGCTTTGCCGATGAACTCGACCGTGCCCCCGTTTCCCAGCCTACACAAGAAGATGATCTCGATCTCAGAGTTCAAAGGTCAGTAAAAAACAAAGAACGTTTTGATGCGGAGCAATCCGATGATGTTGCTTTGGATTTTATCAGAGATGCTGCCCATAGGATATCACCTATCATGTCTTAAATTAGTGTGGTTGAGGTCAATAAATCTTTCTTGATCTTTGATTGAATTTTGAACCCGCTTGGTGAAAGAGTGTGCCTTAGAGTCTCCCAAAATGAGAGGAACGTTAATGTAGATGAAGATTGCGACACCATGCCGTCTAGTGTGGCTGTTGGGTACGAAGCGAGAGGAATATCATAGCCACGGATGAAGGCATCCAAAACCAAGTTGTTGGGTGTTAATTCATTGACCCAACAATCACTTGGTATAGGATCTTTGGTCCAATGCTCCTGCATTTCCAGAGATGCGTAAATCTCCGGTAAAGTAGAACGAGAATCTGGACCCAGAAAAAGGAATTATATGAGAGTTTCAATTTTCCTTCGATTAATATATTTGTATTGTATATATAATAGTGCCACATTGACATCAAAATTGGCAATCTGGGAAGGGGGTTGAGATCATGATTTGAGTAGCCGGTCTACTCGTGAAGCAGCCTAGAAGAGAAACAATCTAACGGTACATTCTGGCGGTTTGGATAGTTCTTGACATGACCAATGTGCTAGTTTTGGGGTATCTCATCTCCGTGAGAATTGCAAACACATATTGTCGGAATATTGAAGAATACTTGCTCAATAAAAAAGCTGCTTCCAGCTCTGCTTCATCGAACCTTTGAGTGTCTCGATTCCGAAAGGTTTGCAGAAACTTCTTCCCAAGTCCAATATACGCGTAAGTTCGTGGGCGCGGAATGAGGATCAAGAAAACTCAGGAGCCGAGCACCATTGTTGATTACCCCTTCAAAGTTAGAGGTCTTATGAGTAAAATGACACCTCTCCAAGGATTCTGGAACCAAACAAATAATGCTGGTCGGTTGTATTTGAAGCTGACGATTTTGATTTTGATTTGCCTACATTTGCCAGATTTCAAAAATTCCAATATTAGATTGAGCTCGTGGTCAGATAACAGGTTATTCGAGTTGATTAAGCAATTCAGCTCGGATAAAGTCATAGATGTCCCTTACTTATTCATGTGTTGTTCACTGCAAAAAAATGAAATACAAAACATGAGTCGTGCAAAGTGCAAGAGCCCTTCAAAGAAGATTCCATCCATTGTTATTTTCAATGGTTGAATCAGATTCGGGCCTCAATAGTAGTAGACACCAACACTGACTATGTAACGAACCACAAAGTCATTACAATATACTTTATATATGACAATATTTATCTATTAAGTCAAACTATTGAGCATACTCTTTTTTAATCATGAATAACAGATAAACAATTGAGGTGAAGTGTATGTAAGTAAAAAAAAAGGTGTCACTTGAATCTGTTTTGAAGGACCCTCGACAATTAAACTCCTTAATATCCCTCTAAAGTTCATTGAGATTCTGCGCCCAGCACTGGTCGTCATCGACAAGATTGTCATCTCTACGGGAAGAGCTCTAGTTGTTCTCGAAAGTATTTAGGCGCAATTTTTCATCCACTTTTTCACAATCACAGACTTATTACGTTCAATCATTTCATAAGCTGTCACTAATCTAAAACAGGTGCTCTTTTCGCCCCCTAAACATTCTTCCTATTTACCGCACAAAGTTCAAGTTATATTCAAATTTGCCGCCTGTTCTTTGGCTACAACTACTAAATTTACAAATTTCTGTGGCATTCCCATTTGTATCACCATGGACGTAAATGCGAATATGATAAGTGAGGGCAAGCCGTGCAGTAAAATCATTCAAGCTCTTGGTGAGTGAGAACCGCAAGTACGTTTATCAGTTGGTATCACTATTTTTATAAGTATAGGGATTAGGCCAAATTGACCAAAAGTGGTGCAAAATCAATTTTGACCACTTTTGGTCAGTCACTTTTTAAAATCCAGAGAATTGAGATCTGGTGAAGAAGGAGGTTTGATGATCTTACAGTTACGTATCAAAATGCTTTAGCGGCCATCAGTGACTTCCAGTTCCAGTTTTCTTGGCCCTGATTGGGTGACATCTGATATTCTGAATTGATCCTCGCAGGTTCCAGCTCCTGTTTTCTCATTCTTGATGCGTTGCATCTTGTCCCAATTGTTAGCAGTGAAAACATTTCTTGGTCCGTGGCACTCCTCAGTAACGCCTTGTACTTTGAGTTACTCAAGAATTTCGCAATATGTTCATGTACGCACAACGAAACCTTTATTGTTGGTTTGTTCCCATTTTAGATACAACTTGAGGATCCATATGGAGACCCACATTGGATTGGACGTTCCCCAGGTGGTCAAGAACACGTTGTCCATCGATTTACGGTCACATCATCAACCCTGTAAAGTTTCAGAATAAACTTGTCACAGCCTTGCAGAGAAGGATCAAAGCCATCAGATGCCTCCATACCGTCCAAAGACTTCAAAGCAAGTTATTGTCATTGGAAATGTGTAATAAATTATTTCCATTCGGACTACACATAAATCTAGATGGCTCAATCCTGACTGTTTTTAATATACAGTATTATTTTGAATACGCACATGTCTGAATGCAAAAATGGGTCAAACAATTTCAGTATGCCGACCAAGGTTGTAGGATTGAATATATTTTTTCATCCAACAATCTAAAGCAAGTTCCATTTCTTTCCCAATGGGAAGTGAAAACGTTTTTGCTCGTTGAAATCTAGCCGTTATGCGATAAAACACAAATGATTTTGAGCGGGTGGGTTCTTTGACGATCGTATTTTTTTTTCCTCATACCGATACAAGGGAATGAAATTCTCTGTAAGTCAAGGTGAGTCATAATTTATAAAATATTTGGTCGTGCAAACTGTTTGAATTAGCCGCTCTAGGGCACCCTTGAATGTAGGGCTGGTCTGGGATCGTTAACAAAAACCGATCTAAGTCACGTTTAAAGCCTAACAATGGGTCATCTAATGCATAGAATCGTCTAAGAGAGCACGGCAGCAAGTTGTACAAAGTTGGTGCCCGGTTTAAGACAAAAGAAGATTTTAAGCCCCTCACAATCTTTTTATCCTAGTGATTGATTTTATGGCGCATTTCACATGAAATTCCTCGTCTCTCGCTAACGCTATGTCGTATTCCCGGGTTAGGACAAAGGGAATGGAGACATTTAAACACATACAGGATTAGGTAACGTTCATACCTACGTTGAATACTGTATAATCCCAATGATTTGAGGCGTTCCCAATAGCTTAATTTAGACATCCCGTCAATATATCTCGTGAAACTCTTTTGGACTCGTTCAATCTTATTTAACCCCCCAGCGGTCATGGGGGCCCAGATTGGGGAAGCGTATTCAAGATGTGGCTGGACTATTGATTTGTACAGAGTTTTCATAGTCAGTACATCTCTGGACTTGAATGTTCGATATATCCAGCCGCAAGTCTGAAAGGCTTTGGTCACTTTTGACTGTACATGCTCTTCAAATTTACCATCGTCTTGAAGGATTATCCCGAGATCCTTGATTGAATTTACCGATTCGATTGGGTTCCGGTAATTATCGATATAAATAGGGGGGTCAGTACCAACTTGGCCGTATGTCATAATACGGAATTTATCCCCATTTAATTCCATGTTCTGTGCTTGAACCCAATCATATATTCTGTCTAAGTCGCTTTGCAACTCTGTCCCATTCGCTGTATTTCTTCCAGACACTAGCTTGGTATCGTCAGCATAAGAGGAGATTACAGACGCAAGGGGTAATTCATGTAGTGGTGCAATAAAGAGTATGAAGAGGATTGGGCCTAGTATAGTACCTTGCGGAACTCCGGATGAGACTTGGCAAGTGCGACTCAAGCACCCTTCAACTTGAACAACTTGGGTACGGTCGGTCAGGAACTCTTTGATTCAAGAATACGTATTTCCATTGATACCTATTTTACTTAAATAATTTAAAAGTAGAATATGGTCTACTTTGTCAAAAGCTTTAGCAAAGTCCAAGTAAATAACATCTACACATTCATTATGCTGTAGTCCCTCAATTACGTCGTCAAAATGGTGAATAAGTTGAGTCACTGTGCTAAAATGAGTACGAAACCCATGTTGTTGGTCAGGAATACTACCTTTTTTGTCAAGGTATCGTAGAAGTTTTTCCTTAACCACCTTTTCCATGACCTTGGCAATATTTGACGTTAGGGATATTGGTCTATAATTGCCAGGTAAACCCCTATCTCCTCCTTTATAAATTGGCACAATATGGGCAGTTTTTAATTGGATGGGCACCCGACCTTCTGATAATTATCTATTCATAAAGTGCGTTAGTATTGGAGCAACGACCTGCTCGGTTCGTTTAAGGAACTGGGTTGCACTCGAAAACTTCAAGTCTTCAATGGCTTTACGAATATCGTGCTCATCGATGAAAATGTTTCCTAACAAGGAATTGCTGTTTCCTAAGGGGGGGTCCATTTCTACATGATCAACTGGGATTGAAAATACAGAGGCAAATTGATTACAAAGGATATTGGCTAAATTGACTGGATTAGATACTTCTTCATTGTTCGATTGTCTTAGGGGCCCTACAGGGGGATTGGCTTTCCGTTTGGAGTTGGCGTATGAGTAAAACGCTTTCCTCTAAATTTAGTTTGATTGACTAACGACGCAGGAGAAGCAGAGAAGACAGGTCAATTACGCATCAGGCAAGTGGCGGGTCTTGCGTATTGGACAAATGTCAAATTTTGAGGTGGAGACATGATTACATTGTTGCATGCCGTCAGGAGAGTGTTGTAATCAACAAGCAATAAAAGATTTGCTGTGCAACATATTTGTTGAAATTGTCATGGAAATAGTAGCAACCTCTGTGTGCCCTTAGTTTTTACGGCTATGACTAAGCATGTGTCAAAGCACGAATCGATCAACTTGGTTCAATTTTCTTGGTTAGGAAGCGTTTGAGGCACAATGTGAGTTGAATGTCAAAAACAAGGACGTTTCTTTTACCCAAATGTAGCACATTTAGTATGGATTCGTCCACCTAGGATCTCGACATCAACTTAAACATAGCCATTTCCCACCTTCTCAAGTATTGTTGAGATTTACAAATGGAATATACTCCACGGAAGAGTTCGAATCTCCTCATGGAAAACGGTAGACGCTAGCCACACCCACAGACGGAGAGACTATCTGATACCAGAGATGAAACTGACTTTCGGAATTTGGGTTTGGATATGGACGATGTGATGACTATTGTCTCTGGCTGGGCGAGAAGCACCCTCCGACATTAGCACCCCAAGCGAATATGATGATATACTTCGGCTGAAAGTAACACGTTATTAATGGCGAGTAGGAACTTCTTTCTCAGAACTGGATTGAGCGCTCTTGCAATCTTTTTAATATGATAATGCAAGTTATTGTCTTAGATTAAGAATTTAGCATTTTCAAAGTATGCACTACACTATAATTGAAAGAAAGTAGATATAGAGCAAGTAAAAGCATGTAATTTCAATAAGAAATATTTTTTTAAAATCTTTTGGCCATTTTCTCAAGAAGTAAATATTTAGACGTTTTCAATCCCGTGGACAATATTTTGCACATCTTTTTCTTATTTTGGCAGTTCAAGGAACCAAGTACGTGTATTTTGGCAATTTTTCTTCCATTTGTGCAGATGAATCGTCGAATGTACGACCCGACAAAGAGAAGAAAAAATAGAGGTTCCGTGAGGCTTACATCAACCTTTTACGAAATGCTCAAGCAAGCCAGAGCTTGGTAAATGATAAGCAATAGTAAAAAAGTAAGTGCACGTTGTTGCTACTTCTTCTTTCCGCGAGTTTCCAAATTGCCCAATGTTGATTTTGCAATTGGTTTGCTGTTGTTACCATATCCCAAAATGTGTTTGGCACCTTTCCATATTCAATTGGAATTGCCGGAGTTAATTGTTATGTCCTCCTGACTCATGGTCGCTCCCATTTATACTCTCCATACATAGTCCATCCAATTCCACATGTACTATATATGGATTGGTTGCTCGGGAACATATGTCCAATACACAAAAGAGGCGACTCCAGAAAAAGCTCAAACTACCGACCAGTGTCCCTCACATCGGTATCGTGCAAGATCATGGAAGGTATCCTTAAAGACAACATGACGAAGTTTCTCGACGATCAAAAGGTTATAACTTCCGATCAACATGGTTTTCGATCCGGTTTTTCCTGTACTTCAAGTGGAATAACTTTTCATGATTTCTTGACTCATTCGCTTGAAAACAAGTGGCCAGTGGATGTTGTGTTTATGGACTTCGCCAAAGCCTTCGACAAAGTTGACCACTCCCTTCTAACCAAAAAACTCAAACGGGCGGGAATTGGTGGAGGGGTTTTAAGATGGATCCGAGCATGGCTCACAGACACGTGCCAGAGGGTTGTGTTGAACGGCCATTTATCGGAATGGAAGGCAGTGACTTCTAGTGTGCCCCAAGGCAGTATCCTTGGCCCTCTCTTATTCCTTATCTTCATCAACGACCTGGCACCTCTACATGGGTCTCAATTAATGAAATTTGCTGACGACGTGAAAATTTTCCGCCAAATCAAGAGTCCCTTGGATCGTGTCAATCTACAGGCCGATTTGAATGTCGTTAGTGAATGGGCTAATCGAAACCAAATGCATTTTAATGTCTCAAAATGCATGGTTTGGGGTGTTGGTCGAAAAGCTCTCGATTCGATTTTTGACTACAAGATTACGGGAATTTCTCTTCGCAGACAACCGAGTCATGTTGACCTGGGGGTCACGTTTAACGAAAGGCTCAACTTTAGTAGTCACTGTATTGGAATCACATCAAAAGCCAACAAAGTTATGGGTATGATAAAGAGACATTTCTTGTTGAGGGACCCTGATACGTTCACTAATTTGTTCTAAATTTATGTACAACCCCTTCTCTAGTTCGCTTCCAAGATAAGTTATCCAGAAAGGCTATCTTTGCTCTCTCTTCAGACGTTAGAGGAGAGACGTGTTGTCTTGGACTTGACTTTTACGTTCAAGGTGTGCTCGATGCAAATAAAGCTTTCACCTCTTGGGGATGCACCACCGTTCTTCGTTCATGAAGAAAAAGATCGGATGATGACCCGGAAACTGAAAAATAAGCCTTTTTTGGAACCATTGGTCAAATCTCGAATACGGTACCACTCATTTTTTGTGCGTTGTGCCCGTGTATGGAACACCTTGCCAATATCCCACAGACATGCTCGGACATTGAGGGCGTTTAAGAATAACTTTTTAACCCTAGATACCAATCAAAATTTTTAGCACCCTTTTGGGTCCCATCTGTGATTCTTTCTCCCCTTACCCCCTACCAACCAATACTCTGTTATCATCAATGTGATGTCTGAGTGGTTTAAACAATAAACAATAAATATATCCTGTGCTTTAACTCAATAAATCTAGTCAGAAACCGGCTCACGACCATCTAACATTGATGTTTAAGTAATTTTGCCAATAACTCGCTTTGGCTATGCTAATAAGCTTATAATATACTTTTGCAAATGCTGAGCACCTTTGTTGGTTTTCATCTGACGGGTTTGGGTTGAACTTTTGCTTACCTTTAGGACATTTTTATAGTTCGAGTTTCATCCATTCATTTCTCTTTCCTGCAGATTTGGAATGTCTTTGTCCAATTAAAGGCTAAGGCTTTGGGAATTCCTGACTTTTATAGTTCTTATATATAGTTCTTAAGCCCAGTGGAACTACGAAGATGGGTTATTTTTTGTAAAGATATTATAGAATTATGAGCTTGTGGTCAGGGTTATTCTGGTTGGCAAGGATACCAATAGGCAGGGTTACAAATTTAAGCTGAAATCGACAAGATTTGCCGTCCTGGAGCTCTGTTTTGAAAAATCTATGTGTAAGACTCCCAACAAAAACAAAGTCCTAGACTTCCTATGGTTTAGTAGTTGTTAAAGGTTAGAAAGGTTTGCATAAGGGGGAGTACATATAAATTGAAAAATATGAAAAAGTCCCAGGTTTCAACACTTAGAATTTCGCAATCAAGTGACATCATTAGCGGCTCATTGCGGCGATTATACAGAATGGAATTGTGAATCAATACAATATTGGACGAGGTATTTTTGATCCTATCATTAATGCGAACGATAAACATATCATGTCTCTCTAGCACAGAATTGTAAAATCAATCATTGATGGAAAGCGCGGCAAAAAAGCCCGCGTAGAATTGAGAGCGCTCCCAATAAAAGCTTACCGTCGTTCACGGGAGCAAGCTGTAGCTGCGTCGGTCAAATTCCCTTCCAATGGAACAACGGAGCCCCTATATAAGGTGAGATTAGCGAGTCTGTGTTACTATCATCCTATCATTGATACTGTAAGGAACTCAAATGCGAAGAACCATGTCTCCCTTGAAAAATATCAATGACGGAAATAACCAAGGAGGTTCCGCCCAGGTCCAAGGGGAGGTGGGCCAGCAACAGCCACGGGTAAATCAGACCCCCGTCATTTGCCCAAATTGCAAAAAACGACTCTCCGAGAGAAGCGCCCTCACCCGACACATGAAGATCCATGACAGCACTACTAAGATATTCAAGTGTATGGTGTGCCACAAGAACGACCAGCGACAAAAGTAAGTGTGGAGTATTTAATATCATTTCAGGTGTTATTGTTATTTAGATAAAACCTGGATACACAAGCATCTACAGATATAAATCACATTTTAAAATTTGATGGCAAACAATTGTCTCAGGCACCCAATTCAGCAACCATTTTCTCTCGACTTTTAGATCAAACTGGAGGCAGCATGTGGCCACGCACATTGGCCAGGAGATCCCTCCCGACGTGTTTGCAGCTTTAGATCACGAGACCAAGGCCATTCTAACTGGAACGCATGGTGAAATGAATCGAATAATCTTTGAAGAACGATTGGTCAAAGCCGAAGCGAAACGAGCCAAAAAGGACAAAAAGGCTCGACGATCCAAGCACGA
The DNA here is from genome assembly GCF_007210705.1 of Tigriopus californicus. Classification (NCBI taxonomy): domain Eukaryota; kingdom Metazoa; phylum Arthropoda; class Copepoda; order Harpacticoida; family Harpacticidae; genus Tigriopus; species Tigriopus californicus. The sequence continues at coordinate 6,387,003 of NC_081451.1, forward strand.
ATTGTCGTTTGAAGAACTTTGATATCCCATATGTGAATTACGAGAATAAATGCTGAAATATTGATTTCCACTTGCGTTCAAGCGTGTTTTTGATTTGCAGGGTGATTCCAGATTATTTGTGTAGGTTCAGTTTGTATTGCATTGTACAGTATGTCAAATTCCACTAATGACCAGCGAGGGCAAAAACCCACTCTGAAGGAATTTCTGCCATTTTCTAGGGGCAGACAGTGGCAGAAAAAGGCGGACACGAACTTAAATCTAAAAAAATACCTCATTTATCACAATGTTAAGGGAATTACTATGTATAGCACCTAAATTATTATCCACGAGCTTCAAATTGCAGCCAAAACGAATGCATATCTAGTCATTCACTTCGGAATGATATCTAAATCTGTCAGACGAGCAATCTCGGTTATTATCATGTCATTTTGACTAAAAATAGATTAGCCTCATGATAATCCTGCTCATGATCGATTGTTGTCGCAAATTTCAAGCTCCATTCAGGCTCGAGTGATATTTCAAGATTTGTGTCTTGCTTCAATGCAAAAAAAAACCTCCCAGCATGACAAGGCTAAATACAGTCAGACGAGACGAATCGGAGAAAAAACATGATCGACGAAATAGGCAAAACTGGTCAGCCGGGCACAATTAATGAAGGCAATTGATCAATTTAGTAAGTTGGTCGGCGACGACTGATGATTCCTTGTCCTTTTAGACAAAAACCAGCTCCTCTCTCACGAAGTTGTGAAGTGCGAATATTTACGGTGACTGTAAAATAACAAATAAGTGTCCACACTATCACAACAAATCGATCAAAAATTGTATCATTTCACAGTTGGTGTTATGCACTCCTGTTATAATATGGACGAGATAACCGTCCAAGGCAATGTTCGACGGCAGTGAGCAAAACGACTAAGATTGATAGTACATACTATATAGTAGTGTATAATATATAGTCATTTACATCTTGAGGGCTCCGTCAATCAATTTGCTACGTTATGTGCAATTACATATGTAGGAGGACTTCAAGGATTAGAATGTTCGGGATTGTATATTTGTGATTTGTCATTCCCTGGATTGCCTATTCTTTTTTACTCTTCCTTTGAACGAAATGAAACTCTTACAAGCTTGAGTATATTGAACTGTATTGAAAATGATGCGTTGAGGAGGACATATTACGTCAATCAACCCCAAAGATAGTAATGGTAAAAGAATGGATGTCAAAAACATGAAGGACATCAACTTCAACAGTGGATAGTGCAGCAAAGGACTTCGAAGAAAAATGATGATTACGAATGGTGTGCTGACTCAAAATTTCTCAAGCTGAATTTCATACGGCAATCATAACCTTGAAATCTTCAAAATCCATCTTGCCTGCCAAAAACATCATTTAGCAAGGATTCATGATTGAACCATCTTGCTGACCTGACTTATTTTACTGACAGTTTCGATGGGTCTGGTTCCCAAGTGATTAACCAAAATTTCCTCCATCCCACTTGAATACAGTAGTATTTGCAATACCCTGAAGGGAATACATTTGAATGATAATTGCATTTCAAAAACTAATGATTAAGGCTCGAACGTTAAGTTTTGGAGTAAGAAACAGTTTCAGAAGTGCCTTTTTGTACGTATTTGACTTCATTTCTTTACAAACTATTGCTGGGAAAAAAATAAAATGTTCATGTATTATTATGTCTTTGTTACCTTTATGCGTCAATCAATGGAGTTCTTATCTCCTTCTTTATTTCTTTATGTAACCCTTTCTTAATTGGACCTGTTTTATTTTTTTTTGTCTTTAGGAACTTGGTTGTTGTTAGGGTTGGGTCTGAAATTGTTTGGAGGCTCCTGAAAAGACGAATACCAAGTTTGCCTACATTTGGCATTCATTCTCTATGCTCATTTAATTTGGGGTAGCTTTACACTAGGATGGAAAACCCAGGATTGAATCCGGTTTGAGGATTGAGGGAGGAGTAGTGCTGGGCCGAGTTTTTCGCAATATGAGTCTTTTTGTTCGACTTGGAGTCCTCTGCTGAACCTCTGCTGGGTCTTTTGCCGATTTCGCCCCAGCACTGCTCCAATTTCCATCCTCAAACCGAATTCAATCTCGGTTTTCGATCCTAGTGTAAAGCCGCCCCTACTCTAGACTAATGGCCCTTCCCCATGACTATTCTTATGTCTCCGCCCTTAATTAGACCGACCTTTGACCAATCCGAAAAGATCTCCACTTGCCCTTTTTCGCCATTGGCCAGTCTCTTTTCTGTCTGCGAGTCAGTAGCCAATCAGCAAAGACTCTTTACATTCCAATCTTGCTCGTCCTACAACGGCAATTTCTCAACTTGAATAAAAAAAAACTTGCACCGAAAGAGGACAAACATTGGCAAGATTTGATTGCACATGATAAGAAATTATTGCGTTGGCGTTGGCGTCATCCAGTTTTGGTAATTATAAATTGAACGGACAAAGACAGCAACAGTTCAAATCATTTTATTATCATGCAATCCCGTGTTCCAATGACAAACATTTGGTTTGGAGAGTTTGGAAAACTTCATGACAATTGGCGGTCTTGATCCTTTTCCGCAAAGCCCTGATGAGTCTCTTCCGATACTTGACGGGGGCAATGATATCGGGATCGCCTTCGAGCACGCCCCGGAAATCCGAGGGCAGAGTATCCATCATCTCCTGGCTCACGTCCATGCCAATGTGAGTCTCCATGTGGATCCTCAAGTTGTATCTAGGATTAGAATTCGATAAAATACGGTCATACGTGACCAAAAGAGCCTAGAGCGCAACTAAATTCGAATTCAACGTACCTTTGAACGTCGTTTCGTCGTGGATCTTCATATGGCGATAGATGGAATTTTCGTCCCCAAAAGCTTTCCGACATATAAAACATATTGCGGTGGGCTTTTTTGTCTTTTCGTCCACAACAATTTCGTTTTGCTCTGCAAAAAAGGGGTGGATTAATGTTGACATATTCCTCTAGCTCGATCACGACGTTTCAAGAGGAATGTCTCTTTAAACTTGACAATCGCAAATCAATTGAAATACCCTTCGGTTCAAAATGAAGCAAACTCACCATTCACCAAGTAAAAGACGAGACTGCCTGGACACTTTCTTCTGGCTCGTCGTTGGCCCACCACAATGGTCAATACCTCGTCTTGGACAGCAGGTTCCAGGGGCGCCTCAGGAGCAGGGACCAATTCAGTGGAGACATTTGGGTCCGGCCGCAATTGTCCCCCCAGGTCCTCTCTTTGAAACTCTGACTGAGTCCGAGCCATTGGAACGATGGGATTTCGGGCGGGTCCATATTGGGTCAGGAAATGTCTCATTAGGAACTTAAACTGCAACCCGTGGAAGGCTTGCATCCAGGCTTGTTGCCCTTGAAGCAAGGGATGAGGGTTCCAGGGGTTGATCAAACCATTGAGGAATGGCACAGAATGATTCGGAGCAGGTGGCGCCCCTTGTTCCCATTCCAATCCTCTTTGTTTTTCCGTTGCGACCACAAGATCAACATTGGGCGTGCTTGCAGACGCCTCAGAAGCTGCCCTAGCCTGATGAATCAAGTTTTGGAGGTTGCAATTGATGAGGCTCATCTTGAACTGATTTGAAGGAATCGGGAAGTGAACACAAATGGAAAAGGTGGACTGGTGTGGAATTGTTGTGATTGATAAGCTCACAACAAGAAGGCTGAATTGGATGATTATACTACAATAATGGTGGATTTGTGGAGCTGACGATTTCTAATTGATGGCAGCACAAGAACAAGTTGTTGGTGATTGATGACGGGAGCGAAAATGCCAATGGTAACAGATGGAAAGCGCGGCAAAAAAAGCCCGCGTAGAATTGAGAGCGCTCCCAATAAAAGCTTACCGTCGTTCACGGGAGTAAGCTGTAGCTGCGTCGGTCATATTCCCTTCCAATGGAACAACGGAGCCCCTATATAAGGGGAGATTGGTGAGTCTGTGTTATTATCATCCTATCATTGATACTGTAAGGAACTCTTGCTGGCACAACCATGTCTCCCTTGAATAATATCAATGACGGAAATGACCAAGCAGGTCCCGCCCAATACCAAGGGGAGGTGGGCCAGCAACAGCCACGGGTAAATCAGACCCCCGTCATTTGCCCAAATTGCAAAAAGCGACTCTCCGAGCGAAGCGCCCTCACCCGACATATGAAGGTCCATGACAGCACCACTAAAATATTCAGATGCATGGTGTGCCACAAGAACGACCAGCGACAAAAGTAAGTGTGGATAATTTGATATCATTTCATGTATGTATTATTGTGATTTAGATAAAACCTGGATGCACAACCATCGAATGTGGGATACCGATAGATATCTCATTTTAGAATCGTCAGGCACCCAGTTCAGCAACCATTTTCTCTCGACTTTTAGATCAAACTGGAGGCAACATGTGGTCACGCACATCGGCCAGGAGATCCCTCCTGACGTATTCGAAGCCTTGGACCATGAAACCAAGGCCATTCTGACCGGAACACATGAACGGATGAAGCGAGGATTCTTTGAGCAACGATTGGCCAAAGCTGAAGCCAAAAGGGCCAAAAGGGCCAAAACAGCTCGAAGATCCAAGCAAGAATTGTCATTTGAAGAACTTTGGTATCCCATATGTGAATGGCGAGAATAAATGCTGAAAAAAATGATGTTCACTGTGCGTTCAAGCATTTGGCTTGCGTCAAAATTAATGTTAGCTTTAGTTTCTCAATTTGAATAATTACTTGGTACCAAGTTGTCCTAAATGAGATCAAAATAGAAATCTTTAATTTCTTTTCGAAATTTGTTCAAAGATAAACTTCCTCTATTGATGACATAAGCAGTGATTAATTTGTTGTCCAAGTTTGCTCAATATTAAGTCAATGCCTAATCACAGCTTAAATGAGGAGCGAAAAGAGTTGTCCAGACGTTGAATCTTAATCAGGATGATCTGAAACAGCTAGAGTGGATTAGTTTGGGGTTTGACGGTTGAGATGAAGAGGGTCGATAGTTTTACTGCACGTACGATCTGGTGACATTCAGTATTACAACAATACACACTCACTATTACCTTGAGTTGACTCTGAGACGGGTGCTCCCAATTGTCATCGTCGGCTAAACCCTCGTTACCTCGCTAAATGCTCAGTTACTCGCGTGAGAATCTCACAAGTACTTTCGGAATTTTCAATTGAGCCATTCTCTGCCCCAATTGGCAATTCCCAGGAGCAGTCATTTTTGTATGATCAGGTTTTGTTTGCACTTTGAATGGACAACTCGCGCGGAAATAACACCTCAATGCTGATAGTTTGAGATATTGAGTGTAATACACAAGTGGCTTGTTTAGGATGTAACGACAAATTAGCATGTTTATTTGTTTGCTTTATCAAAGAATGTTTAACACACGATTGTTGGATGATAAGAGGGCAATTGCCCATGAAAGCCATCGAAAATTACCGATTTAATAAATAAATCCATGAGGGCAAATTGACAGCCGGAATTTATCCGATAAAAGACTAGCAAGCTTATTCGGAAAAGAGGGCCCATCGAATAAGGCCAATCTTGTTTTGATCCATTTGAAGAACAACCATCACCCATCGATGCGCATTGATGGAGTGGTTATCTTTGCATACATGTACTGCTGTCGATCCTAAAGACAATAGCTGTATTATTTGATAATCAGGTTACCCGTCTCGTCTCACCAGTGAGACGACTAACACGGTTTTAAAGGTTGGCAAAAAAATCGATTAAAACTGTTTTTATGTAAGCGTTCAATCTAGACAATAATTGACCAAAAAAAAACAATAAGATCAAAATTGTTTGGAGGATGGCAAACTGGATTTGACGCCTTTGATTGACCATTTGAAAATGACGACAGAGACCGCACCAAGAAGGCTTGGTCCCAACGCAATTGAGGGAGGCCACACGAATGTCCTCAAACATTCCGTCCATTTTTCGCATTTTGTCTATTTTCGTTCGAACGCTCCTGCTTGGCAGACTTCGAGATCACGTTGTAATGTTTCAAACCAGGGTGAGTTAGGGCATACTCCATGGCTAGAGAGTTGTCCGAACAAAGCGCAAAGCTGCACGGCGTAGACCTGCTATTACGGGCAAAACAACGCCTTGCCCGCCCGGACACCTAGCCATGTCTCGCTCTCCTTTTCTGATGTATTGAAGCCTAATCTCCAAGGCCATTTGAACCTGATATTCAAGGAAAGCTTCACATCAGCATTAATAACTTCCAGATAATTTGCTAACAATTTCTTCAGGTTGACCAGATTGAGTGGAAGATTGTTCGATTTGGAAGTTTTAAGAAAGCAATTTCCAAATTAACTGCCTTTTTGGGCCCGTTGAGGTTTGCTTAATGTCTAGAGGTTTTAAATTGGTAATATAGCTTCTTGCACCTAAACTCTAGAAATACATCACTCAATGCTTGTTTACTGCATATTTTATCAACTATTTCCCCAACTATTTCGCCATTTTTCCCAACTTTTTTAGCCGCTATTTTGTCATATTTAATCGACTATTTTTTACGGCTCTAGTCATAGCCACAAGTACGAACTTGAGTACAATTTGGTCGTTTTTTAATATTTTTATTTTAACTTAAATCTAAATATCATAGTTTGCCCTATGTTGTAATATCTGCATTTTCAGTTCTAGTTGTTAAATCTACTCGCCAGCTTGTCTGTGGCTTCTACTTTCGCAGCAGCAAAGCCAAACTCACCCTGATAATCAGTTTTAACACGTTTATTGTACTTGACTCTCACAACCTTTTCAGGCAGGTAATAAATACTTTTTTGAATTACAAGTGTGCCAAAGAGTTTATCTTTTTTGGTCCAAACGATTCCATTCATGGTGAAGGCCACAGTTATGCTAAAAAAGCAATCACCTAACCTTTCAAGATCATATCTCATTGGCCCCCTCATATCGGTTGATAATCTTGAACGACGCAGAGCACGAGGACATTGTTGTGGAGCCAACGCGAGCTCGTTGGAAGAACCTCAAAGTCCCGTCTATTACATAGTGAGTGGCGAGTTGCAGCCTTTTTTTCAAGAGGTCCCAGTTTAAGGGAATAGCAACAACAGTACACACTTCATACTCCTGCTTTTACCATCACATTCTCCATAGCTTCCTAATTTCACTTGATGTCTTCGTACCTTCACAAAATAAATTTCTAGTCAATAGGTAACAGTTGTTGGTGGTATCATGGCACAGCATGGATTGCAACCATCTGTTGCAAAGTATGGAGATTTCGAGGAAGATTTTGTCTTGCTCAAGTCGAGCAGGCACTTGACATGCCTATTTGAAATCTATTTGAAATCTCTTGGTAATGGCAGTTTTGCTTTTTGCTTTGGTAGCATCCGCTACTTATTCATTTGCAGATGTTTATTATTTTCTTGTGCCCTCCGCGCCTCCATGGCAAACTTGCTAAGAATTAAAATCTAATCAACTACTGCTCTCTCTTCTACGATTCTATTTACTAGATGATATATTGTTAAGTTTTAAGCGACATTGTGCTCTATGGAAGGACTTCAAGCCGTCTTTGTATATGTACACTAAACCACGCAATTCTGGAATTTCGCATCTCCTAAACCCGGTTTCAACTTCCCAACAACTTGATGTCTATTTTCAATATCACAAAAATCACATAATGAACATGGATGGTACATTGGCCATATTACAACATTTCTGGGTACTTTTTTGGATTATACACCCAGTTGGATAACAACATATGACAACGTGATGAAAATAACATTAGCGTTCAATTTTGTTGATCTGAATATCAAGGTTTTAACAAAACTCACGCTTTTTGATCTACAGAAGAACTAGCACACATTTCCCTTTCGTTGTCTATCCCCATTATACTGTCCCTCTCCATGTCTGGAGAACTCTTTGGTTAGGATAATGGCCATAGCTCCATACTAGTTGCCACATTAGGTGCTATTTTCGTGGATCTTATCCCTATCCGCATTGCCGTTTCAAATTTTGGTGCTATTCAATGCGGATAAGCGATCAAGAAATTGTCCGCTTGACTGCTTGCCTTTTGAACAAGCATTTGCTTATTCCTACTGTACGTGATTGGTCGATCTGATATCCCTCTGGTTTTGATTGGACGCAATTTGTGTTGTGAAAAAATTGGGAGCAACAAGAGTAATCTGAATTTTTACATGGTGCAGCATCATGGCCCCAAAGCCCCAAGTTCAGGTTGATATACTAACTAGCCTAGCGGAGGAGCTAAACCTGGAGTCATGCCAACCCAATCAGAAACGGCCTGATCCATAGATTGCAGTAAGAGAATAACAAAATTGTCACATTATATCAAGACCTTAGCAATCCAATGATGTTGTTTCAGCTTTGTAAACGGTATTTCGACTTGACCGGTGATCAGATCGACCCGAAGTTCATGGCCAAGAAATGGGCTCGTGTCAAGTCGGACGCCAAAAAGCAGAAGGGTCAGGCAATAAGAGACGCTATTCGGACCGGAGGGAGTCCATTGCAGGCCTGCAGATTGAACTCGATGTGTCAGGATGGGGTCAGGACTGGATTTGGTGCGGACAGCAAGGAACCCTATGAATTACAACAACAACCTGACAGGAGCAGAGCCAGGTAATGCGAAAATTACGTGTACCCCGACAAATAGGATCGTTTTATCAAAAGCAAACGTCTTTTAAAGAATCGAACAACGTTTTGGAGGAAATCGACTTGAACGTGGCCGAGTTTGTTACAATCCCTTATAGAGCAGAGTCGCCGGATTCGTTGATTGATATGCCCGAACTCCCGAACATGTCAAGAGGTCAGTTCGTCGCAAACGTCAATCCACCAGTACTGCCGTTGGTCAATACCTGTCAGCTCGAGCCTTCCAAGAAAGTAGCCATCTCAAGAGAACCAGAGAGATCCGCACCGAGGCTGCTGAAGCTGAAAAGAGCTCAACTTCTTAATGCTGGAGACTGTCAAAGAGGAGAAGATCCGAAGAATCCGAAAGGCAGAGTCACAGGCACCTGCGGCAGAGCTAGAAGTCGAGGTCCTCAAAATCAAGAGAGACTTGCTCAAGATGGAGAAAGAGCAATGCTGGATTAACCTTGAACTAGCTAAGAAGCGACTGATCACCCGCCCTAATTGAAAAATACCCTTTACAGAGGGCATTCTCCAATAAAACCGGGGATATGTTAAAAATAGTTGTTTATTATGAAATCACGAACACGAAATTGATTTGTACGACCTTCAGGGTGAACTTCGACCATATCCTGGTCCTGCAAACGGTCTTGCAATCCGTGCTCACTCAGACCATGAGGCAAGGTTGGGTCGTACAGTTGTCTACAAGAAATGAGCATTTTGTGTAGTACAACAGCGCTAGCAATAATGTTAGTGGTGTTCTGGAGTTTTCGACAACGGGACTCGTATAGCAGGGTCGGAAACCTCTTCTTAAGAACCCCCAAACCAATGCTCTATTATGATTCGGCTTGTCTTTAAAGCCTGGTTGCAGAGCACCATCTTTTGCCTTAGGTCATCGTCAGTGGCTCGGGCAAGCTGTTGGCTTCTAACCATGGTCAACAAGACATCGGAACATCCATAACCTTCATCTCCCAGAATGAATCTTGGTTTTTGAACGGAGAAGTTGTCCTCAAGTTGACATCGAAGACTACTTTCATTCTAGATCCGAGCATCGTGAGCAGATCCACCATGACTATTCATAAAGTATCGAATCCGTTTTTGGTGATCGCAAACCATCATGCAATTGAGGCTATAGTAGTGCTTGCGATTGAAAAATCGCTCTGGAATGGGAGTCGCCCATTCAAATTTTCTGATGCGGATGTGAGTGCCGTCAACAATGCCAACCACTCCGGTTATTCCGGACTCCTGGTAAAATGCTGCCGCAATGAAATCTTGCTCTTCCTTTCCCGGAAACTGAGTGTACTCCGGGACGAAACTAGCAATGATTTCTGCTACGCCACTGATTGTCTGACAAGCGGTAGGCTGTGATACACGAACAAAGTGCTAACTTGCAACGGCCAGTTGAAATGAGTTTGTTCGAGGAAATGCAGGAACACGACAAACCGAAGAACCGGCGGGAGAACTTGAGGGTTTGTGCCTTGCTTTGTTCTCTCTAAAAGAGGTATCAATCTTGTCAAAAAATATTTTGAATACCTCCTTCGACATCCCAAACTCGATCTTGAACTTGTGAGGTCTTAAAACTCCAGGGGATTTTCTCTATCCTTGCAAAATCGTTTGAGAATGGATGCTGGCCCCAAAGCGTGGGTCAGGTTTTCAAACTCTCATATCATGTCCAGGTGATCGCCCAAGTTCCGATTTCCTTCGCAAACGCGCTGAATTCCTCGGGTAAACTCCATAACTGAATAAATGATGCAAACAAAACGACAGATAAACCCAGGGTATTGCTGTCAGGAACAGCTTGATGGTGATCAATTTTCACAGATATCTTTGCTTTTTGCATCAATTGGAACTACTTTTCTGTACCACTTTTCCCTATGGCTAATGTCAGCATTTTGCCATGAAAATTCGAATAAGAGGAAGCAGAACGGGCAAAGTGGTCAAGCTCTTATGGCACCAAAAGAGCACCTACAGATCAACCGAAGGCGCTGCTATCGCATATCTTTTCGCAACTGGGGGTCAAAAAGCTCCTTTCGCGATCTAGATAATTTAGGGCAAGTGTTGAGAAGTGTGAAGATCTAGGATTTCATACTAGTGTGCCCTCAGGTCCAACCATGAAGTAAGTGCCGCCACGCCTTTTCTGATAACCAGATGTTGGCGTCAAATATTTCTTTATATTACTTTATAATTAATGTATAAATCTTTATAATTGTTGAATCTCTCAACCTTGGAAGCAATCTAAAAGGTCATTACTTTTTTTTGTTATAATCAATGCAATCGTCTCAAAATGAGTGGAAAATGTAGTATGGGTCCCCTAGCACAAACAGAAACTAGTTTTGCAATCGCATCTTAATAAAATCGGAGATTTTTTGGTCCCAAAAGCTCCCTAATGATTCCTGTCTGAATTTGGCTGTTGACCTTTGGGGTAGTGCCATCTAGTGGCTATCTTCCAGAAATTAATCCTGCAGCTGTTTCTTCTCAAGGTTCATTGTTGAACGATGTCCCATAATTGCGAACAATTTTGTTTATGCAAAGTTGGAAGCACTGAATGAGCTTCAATCATTTTTACCAGGACTGTGGCGCCACAATCGCGACAAGAACTTCCATGATTTTAGCACATCCAGTGCTTGTAAATTTTCATTGACAAAATTGTTCGCCCTCTAGGGATTCTGTTCAACAATTATTTTAAACCATTTCAGTCCAACATTCATTTGATAAAGATGGTACATGGCAAGTGACAAAAAATTGCAGAAATGCAGAAAAAAATATTTGGGGCAAATATTTTGTCATCAGTAATAAGTTTGGTGACACTTTCTTCATGGTAGAACCAGAGGCAGCATTAGTATGAAATCCCAAAGCTTTACACTTCTCTATTTGGTTCCAGGTTAAACAAGATATCTATATATCACAACTGATCCCGCTACCAACAACTGACGTCATTGACTGACGTCATTGACTGACGTCAGAGAGATCAAGTAGGCGGGAAATACAAACAAAGTTAATGATAATATCATGTGACGCCACACAATGTACATTTCCAATCGTCACAAGCCACCTGCCGAGTCTAGCCATGAAAGAGACTGGAATTGCACACTTTATGTATAAATTATTTGACGCAACCTCTCTTACCCTTAGGTTTTAGCATAGACGGATTTTAACATTTATATTTTATGATTGACTATGTGCCAATAAAATAGTGTGTTTACCATTTAGGCATGCAAAGTTTTCATTTGCTTCACTATTGAACAAAATGTATTTGCCACCGTTAATTAGAGTCACAAGACAAACAGCGATGGCTGGAACTATTTCAAATGGAATTACGACCCGAGGGAGTCATGGCCAGGCCTCAGGAGTGGGCTCGTTGCTATACCATAGGAGCTGAGATCCAAATCAGAGGCCTTTTCGCACCTGTTGTAGCCGGTTTAGTGCTCAGGTATTTTGAAAGAGGCAATCTAGCTCCTTGTATATCAAATTAGAACTGTTGCTCAAGCAATACCAGAGTCTGGAGTTTTCGCGAGCTATTCATTGGGTCATCCTGGGATTCTAGGTACTCTCCCCCCACCCAACCTCTGACAGCCAAATAATCCCTGACTTTGTGTCGTTGAAAGGTGATCGTCTTATTTTTCTTTTATCTCTAACTTTATGTGTAATGTTGCAAAACTTTGTAATCGTCCTTTCTTCTTCGTGATTTCGCATGGCATCATCGGAGGTTTGAAGCCTTTCTCTGCACGCACAACAACGTCACCTCTCACTCCATCCGGACAAAAAAAGAAACGTATTTCCTGAGACAGATTGACGAGGGAATCGTGGTTAAGAAATTGCGTGAAAACGATATGCGGGAGCAATACTTGTTGAGTGTCAACGATTTTCCTTGTAACGGAGTTTTGTGCCAGATTCGGTGCTCCAAGTGCCCCCCGTCCAGCATTTGCGGCCACACCTGGGTTTGCCTTTGTCCAAATTATGCTCGGGAAGGAAGCTGCAAACACCTCCATCTTGTAGCTATTAAGTTAGTTTGCTCTAACCTGCATTCTGACCACGATTACTGTGGGACCACAAATACGCTTGAACGGCTTGAACCGTATGATGTCAGCGAAGAAAAATTGGTTGAGATCAACGTCAAACAAGAGGGTGAGACTAATGTGGACTTCTAATATGCAGACCCATCGGAAAATGGAATACAATGTGAAGAAGTAAAGACGAGGAAATATTGAAGCCTGAAGGAAAAATCACAGAAAGACATGACAAATATTATCAATCATGACGTAGAGCTTCATGAATAGATGTTTTTTCTCTTTTAAGGCGTTCTTTCTAAAAGTGGAGAGCATTTAGTTGAAAGTTCATTTACAACTCTCAGACCCCAACATTCCTCTTGGTTTGAGAGAGGCCAAGTTACAGACTATCTTAACCGTGGTTGTAAACGAAGATATGATTCCTGCCGCGATTTTTCAAAAAACTAGATGGCAAAAGGAAAAGGAACCGTGTTCCGTCACTGTTCCCGAAGAATCTTAAGGAGCGCAAAGACGTGAGGATCCAATGCAAGCCTGTATCACTCCGAAAAGAGCTCTTGGAACAATGTGGCAAGGCTCCATTAAACGAAGTGTGGTTGGATGTTCTTGTTGTCTCTCAATTAAAAAGATGTTCTACAATGTGCCACAGGCCCAAGCAATCGAAGTCATTTCTTAATCAATACGAGAACGCTAGAGTAACGTGGATGTCCACGGCTTGTAACAGCGTGGCCGACATCAATAAAAGCATATTCGGGTACATCCAATGCAACGCTTGCCAAAAGTGGTTCCATGGGCCACTTTTGAGCTTTGAACTCAACCATAATTGAGGACTGTGACGACAAATTAGAGTGAACCTCACAAAAGAATCATCCAAGAATCCATCTGTAGACCAAGCCAAGAAGGACGAAACGCTTGGAGATCTCCGCTTGGGCATTTAGCTGCTCATTCTTATTACATCGGACCGTAGTTAAGCCACTTGATAAGATCAATTAGATATGGCTCGCAGGAACTCAAGGGGCAAATTTCAGATCGATCGGGGATTTACAGGGTTGCTGCAAAGTTCGCTGGCGATATGTTTCAGTACTTGTAAATCCACAGTGGCTCAAATTGGCAAGTTGGATTGGCCCCAAAATTTTGGAGGAAAAGGCCTTCTAAAGGTCATATAAGAATGTGGAGGCACTTGAAAGAGTAATAAGGGCTGCCTGAGAGATATCACCATTAAAGGCGTGCTTGCCACCCCTCACGAGAATGTAGGGGCCTTGAAGGCCTCAGTTGATGAGGCTTGCAGGGCTATGTCCAAGGACCAAGACCTGCAGGACCATCAGGCCGAGGATTGAGGCCATGCTCGAGGCCAATGGTGGCCATTTTGAATGGTAACTATTGATAGTTACATATTGAACATGTTTGCAACTTTCTAGAGCTTTCACGTTTGTTTTTTCTTATCCATCTACACCAATCTGGATGTTTTGGAAATATTTTTACCCTGTAATTGGCCATGCGAAAACTGTTTGAAATAACTTTGGAGAGAGAAGGCGAGTGTGAAAACTTGGAAAGCAGGTTTTGTTTAGGATCCTTTAGATTGATTAGGACCCTTTGCAAAAGTGATCTGTTTTAAAAGCGGTTGTTACGCATCAGCTGACTTTCCGCAACCTCTGACGTTAGTTGCGTCATGGAAGGCATAAAAAGGAGGGTGTCATACTTTCACACTTGTAAAGGATGACTTTTCAGCCGATCATAGGGCAATCCTTGTGAATTATTTAATCAAAAAAAGAATGACTACAGAGCAGATGAGCCCTCATGAAGGATATGTCACATTAAACAAGGCAATGTTATGGTGGGCCTACACGAGAAACGTTTTGTCACAAAGTTTGCCTAACAATTTCGGAAATGTTTGGTATTTGACAAACAATTCTTCTCTGAGCCGCCTACACGTGAAACCACGTGAAACTTCGATTTCTAATCAGATGAACTTGCAAGTGATCGTATCATTTCCCAATGGGTCTTGAGTTCATTCAATATTTCTGTTATGCACAAGTTGATTGGTACATTGAAAAGTGGGAAGACTGAGGAATAAAATTAAAAAGAAACACCTTTGGGCGCTATCATGATAAGAAAGTTTCACTTTCCAACAACGTACTTTTTCGCCAATCTCCTTTTGTGCGATTACTAGCAGAGTACGTGTCGAAATATGACAACCATAGTATATAGGCCAAAGGTCACGTCAGAAACGTAAGCACATAAATATAGTGAGAGCATAAAACATGATTAAGACAATTTGGATATATGTATACAGGTAACATTACACATGGCATTGACCAAAAGATGTTCAGTTTTCAGGAACAAATAAGGACCCGCCCACAAGTACAGACGCCATTTGACAGGTAAGGTGATGGTCATGGGCGGCATTTAGGTAATGGGTCAGTGGGTGGGACTCGATCCGGTCAGATCTGGCTGGAAGGCTAAGTAAAAATTTGCTCAACTGCGAGTTGAAATATGTTACCATGTAAACAACGTCTACGTATTTCCTACGAATATAAGAGACCGATTTCAAGTGATCATTTTTAATGTTTATCATTATCAGGCCAATATAATGTACACTTTTTATTGCTGTTCTTGCGTATGCTCTAAAGAGCGACTTGAACTGTAGCAAGCTGTCTTTTCAAGAGTTGCTTCAAAAATAATCTTCCATGACATGACGCACCAAAGCAAAAGTGCATATGCATTGTCAGGCCGGTGGGAAAGAAGACAAAATCGTTTGCCACTACATTATCGAGAAAACAATTAGGAAGTAATTAGGTCATGATTAACGCAGATCTTAGACATGTTTTCTACGCTCTCGCTCTACATATGAATTCTTTAGTCCTAGGATATGACGATAATGAATTGAAGAGGACTGAGGGAGTCCTCATATGGATGCAATTGAAATGAGAGGAGATGGGGCATTTATTTATTCTGCTGGCTTGTGGTCTTGTTTACCTGCTTGGGCCAGAAGCGAAATCTGGCGTGCTCGTTTGACGTCGTCGAACACGACGCTGTCCATCATGTGTGGGAAGAAAACAGGCTGAAGTTATGCATTGAAATCTATGATAAAGCTCTTCATCTGTTCATCCTCACGGCGGGGATATAGCTCAGTGGTAGAGCAATCGGCTGCAGTCCGATAGGTCCATGGTTCAACTCCGTGTGTCCCCTAGCTGATGATTGTTTTCAATTTTATGTTGAGGTATATTGCCTTTTTTGGTTGCCCTTTCGTGTGAAAGAGCAATTGTGTGAAAGTGATATTTGATCGGCTTTGTTCACATATGAAGGCAAAGATGTCGAGAAAGATTCCTCAAGAAGCGACCTCCCCACTATAAGGCAAGAAGTTCTAGTTTCACAAGTTTTTGAGGACTAACTTGAAAAGTATTGCTCTTGCTGAACTTGCCTTTAGAGTTTTTATCATACTTTAATGGTTAAATGTTGTCACGAAATGTCGGTGGTGTGCTACAGGCATAAAATATATTGCTCCCGATTTATTCCTATTTGGACGCCAAGAGTGTTCGTAATTTTACCCTTATAGGATTTGAAATGTCTCTTTGAAGAGTTTTTTCAGAATCTTGGAACGTGTTCTCGTGTTTCTACCTTTGTATGTCGGCATCTGGAAGAGGAAAATTGGAACTATCAATTTGCTGCCTATTAATTAATGGCCAAGGAAGCATCAGCCAAGCCACAGTGGAACTGGGTCAAGGACAAAGAAGTCCACACTATCTTTCATCTACCCAATTTTCCACTAATAAACAGATCAGGCACATGAAAATCCAAAACGCCAGCATTCATGCATGCACCAAAACATTCTAGCGTACGGCCACAAGACGGGGCTCCCAATTGTCATTATTGGCATATCACTCGTTGAATGTTCTGTTGATCACGTAAAGATCCCACGAGTACTTTCGGAATTGTCAACTGTGCCAATCCCAGCCCTAAATGACAACTCCCAGGGGCAGACGCCCTTTCACAGTAGATCAGGATTGGTCTGAAGTTTGCCGGCTTCCTTAGACCTACTGCCGTGCGTATGTCTTCAGGATATGGGATGTCAATTTTAACATGTAATGATGTTTTTCCACGAAGAAAGCAAACCAAGATCGAGTTAGGTTTGATCTTGAATTGCGATGGAGAGCAGTTTGGGCATTTGTGAAAAGAAAAGTCAATTTCTAAAAAGTTAGAAATGATTTAGATGACGAGTTGCTTGGTCGCGGAAAGCTCCACGGTATAGTGTGTTGGATGTTCAGGTTATAATATTAGAAAAGGTATTGATCTCCACTTTTGTTAACACTACAAAATCAAAATCCTAGTATTCGTGGTTGAAGTCCCTTTCAGATTCCATCCGTCAACTTTGTTCTCTGAATCAGTATTGTAATTGCCTTAGATTTACTGATCGATACTATCCCCCCAAAATTCGAACCAAAAGGTGTTGGATGCCAACCGTTCAAAAATAGTTAACCCTCATTAAGAAGAGTGAGTAAGGAAAACTATGGTCAAGCAAATGGTGCAGCTATTCTTGGTGACACCTCCCCCTTTTTGGTAGACAACCCACTCCCAGATTTCATAACCGCGCTCCTTTTCTGCCTCTCCTTCCCTTTCCTCGCCCCTTCCTCGAGTAGCCGTTGACCACCAAACAGTGGGCTAGTCAAACCTGCTGACCCATCTGAGCTCACCTTTCTTATAAATAGGCCAACCCACTGGGTTAGACCTCAGTTCAACAGACCACTTACAGTTGAAAACATAGTCCCTTTGACATCCGATCCTACTCAGTCACAAGATTGATACCAAAAACACAATGGACAGCTTCACCTTCAACTTGTTTGCCAACGAGTTCCAACCTCAAGGCTCGACTACCAAAAGTACCCTCAGTTCATTCAATGTACTTGCCCCCGAGTTTCAACCGCAAAGGAAGACAAAGAATGCCCCAACATTGAGCATGGCTATTCCAAGTCACAAATTCAATTTATTTGCGAACTAGTTCTACCCTGAAACCAACGACAATGGCGTTATGTTTGATTGGTCTGAGAACCAAATGAACCTGCAGAATAGGTACTTGTCATTGATCAAGAACAGTTTTGTGGATGACAATGAAATGTAAGTTATAATATGTATTTTGTCTCAATAGCAATGAGTGATGTGTTCATCTGCATTTTCGGACTAGTCTAACCTATGGTCTTTTTACATTTTAGGTTTCCTAATGGTTATACCTATGGCGAGGAAGAAGCTATGCCAGTGGCAGAAATTGGTTCTACAAGTTTCACACCCAAGCTGATTCCAGTGCTCTATCATAAGGTGCCCATTGTGTTTGGCAAGTTTGGCATGGACTCGTTCGACTTTGGCGAACACAACCCCACCAGTTTTTGTGGTCTCCAAGGTTGTCTGCCTAATGCCTATTGCAACGCCATGATCCAGGCCCTTTATTACCAGGCAGGCCTTCATCAAGTGGTCCTCGGCCACTGTTGTGACATGGACACGTGTTTGGTGTGTGAGCTGTCCTTCTTGTTCCACATGATGGACCAAAAGAGCGGGAATCAATTGGTGCAGCCCCATAACTTTATAAGGGCCTTGAGAACCAGCTCTGAGGCCGTTGCCCGAGGCCTGGTGTTTCCTAATTCGGATTCCGTGACGGCCTCTAGCTCGAGAGACATAATTCAAGTGGTGTAAAATTGGCACAAATTCATCCTTGAGCAAATCGCCGTGGCTTCTAGGGACAATGGCAGCAATGCCTTCGATCACAGTTGTTGCCTTGAGACTTTGACAGTGACCACCTGCACCAACTGCCAATCGTGCATCAGTGTTCAAAGTGGGCAACAAATTGGTTGCGATCTAGTTTATCCTCAAGCTTCGGCGAGAATTTCCTTCGAAGACGTTTTGTGCTCCTCCCTTGAATCCAGCAAAGCAATGAGATCGGCCTTGTGTTCCCATTGTTGCCATTTCCAGCCCACCAATCTGTCCCATTCGGTACAATCTTTGCCGGAGTCACTGACGGTTTACACTGGGTGCAACGAGAGTGTAGCCAGTGTGTTTTGGGAACAGCAATCCGTGCACGTGGCCAATGAAGCTACTCTCACGGCCAATGTGCACGGTTCAAAGGTGGATCAAGGTGAAGATTTGTGGGATCAGATGAGAGAACTAGATGTTTCTTGGATCCCTGAATCGTTCAAGCTTCGAAGATTGGCTAATGGCACACTCAAGGGAGGAGCTACATCCGAAAAGTCGAATGTGGTTGAGGAGCAAGTGGAATACGAGTTGTAAGTTGGACTTTGGCAAGCAATGATAATAATCTATTGAAGATGAGAGGAAACACGACTTTAACTTTTTTAAGGAAATAATTTTCGTTTTGGGTTTATGAAAGAAGGTAATTTAATGGAATATTTCTTTGTTTCAGGCAATCGGTTTGCTTCACAATCGTGGATCCTCAGACTGGAAAGGCGACAAATGTGGTGGCTGCCATCAAAGTGGGGACCTATAATTCGGCACGATTTGTTTTGCCGGTGAGTCAGCCAGTTATGATGAATTTGGTGTGATTGCAATCAATTCTGAACCCGTCTAAAGAACTAGAAATGAGATATTTGAGCAAGCCTAAGCGGGTCGTACGACATTGGTGTTGGTTATCTTCATCTAAAATAATGTTACACAATGTTCGATCAGAGGTCAGAAGAGGGTAAAAAAAAATGCAAAATCAAAGTGATGCACATTTTGGTGCAAATTATGTAATTTTCCATCATTTATTTTGTCTTTAAAATTTCAGGAGAGTCAATGGTACCTTTTCAACGATTTCTCCATCAATCCGATTGACAGTTCCGAGGCCACTTGGATAGATCTTAATCTGAAGGTGCCGAGCATTTTGGTTTATCGGCGGGTAGAACGAAATGAGGTCAGTGTGCCCTTCCATCCACAACCTTCCCCGTCCATTGGCTTGGACATCTTCCAACCATCCCAAGGTCATGAGGGACCTCTGAGCTTCTGTCCCTTGGACGACAACGAAGTCCCTAGAGCTGGTGATCTGGTGGCCTTGGATGCGGAATTCGTCACTCTGACGCCAGAGGAGAAGTCTCCTCATTTCAAATTGTACATTATTTTGTAGCCTTAATCAATTAGGAAATGGCCAAGAGACGTTAAATGCGAGTTTCTGAATAAGTTTATTGCCTCTGACTTTGTTCAGTTTCTTCGAACAAAGCAGTTTTTTTTTGATGCTTATTAGAAAATAAGCATCAAAAAAAAACTGCTTTGTTCGAAGAAACTGAACAAAGTCAGAGGCAATAAACTTATTCAAGAACTCGCATTTAACGTCTCTTGGCCATTTCCTAATTGATTAAGGCTACAAAATAATGTACAATTTGAAATGAGTTACCACACATGCATTTATTTTGAGCTCACATCAGAATGATCCATCACAGAAGGAACCTACACAAGGCACATTGCATGATTGTCTTGAGGCTGAGCTACCTTCCAATTCAGCAACCTAGCCTGATCTAAGACTTTGGCTAGAGTGGCCTTCACCGTTCCTTGGGCCTCCAGATCCAATAAGATCTGGATTCACTTCGTTGGAATTGTGGCACTCTTTTGGATGTGCTTGTCCAAAAAATACCACGCCAGGAACTTGAGGGACAACAACCTCCATAGGGCAGATGGAACAGGTGCACCGTGTCCACCACTTGATCCGAGGGCACAACGATCCCGAGCATGTCGAAATCGTTTTTGAGCCCATGTCCCACAAAGATGCAGCCAACGTCCACCAGATGGCGCACCTTCTTGTAGGTTCTCTTCAAAAAGTGGTGGGAGCTCTGGGTGGGGTCCAGATCCCCGGGAAATATCCCCGAGTACTTGCTCACGTAGTCCGATATTTCCTCCTCACAGGAAATGTGGTCGTCAATGAATGGCACTACAAAGAAAAGGATAACAAATTGACGTACTGTACTCAGTGCAAAACCCGCCAGATTCTTGATTCTTACCTCCACGACGCGGACCCCAGCCCCGGACGCAAGTAACTCTACCCACGAGTCTCACGGCAGCCTTGACCGTGATCAGTCGCCCATTCCTTCCAGAAGACTTCTCCTCTGGCGTCAGAGTGACGAATTCCGCATCCAAGGCCACCAGATCACCAGCTCTAGGGACTTCGTTGTCGTCCAAGGGACAGAAGCTCAGAGGTCCCTCATGACCTTGGGATGGTTGGAAGATGTCCAAGCCAATGGACGGGGAAGGTTGTGGATGGAAGGGCACACTGACCTCATTTCGTTCTACCCGCCATAAACCAAAATGCTCGGCACCTTCAGATTAAGATCTATCCAAGTGGCCTCGGAACTGTCAATCGGATTGATGGAGAAATCGTTGAAAAGGTACCATTGACTCTCCTGAAATTTTAAAGACAAAATAAATGATGGAAAATTACATAATTTGCACCAAAATGTGCATCACTTTGATTTTGCATTTTTTTTACCCTCTTCTGACCTCTGATCGAACATTGTGTAACATTATTTTAGATGAAGATAACCAACACCAATGTCGTACGCCCCGCTTAGGCTTGCTCAAATATCTCTATTTCTAGTTCTTTAGACGGGTTCAGAATTGATTGCAATCACACCAAATTCATCATAACTGGCTGACTCCCGGCAAAACAATCGTGCCGAATTATAGGTCCCACCATTTGATGGCAGCCACCACATTTGTCGCCTTTCCAGTCTGTGGATCCACGATTGTGAAGCAAACCGATTGCCTGAAACAAAGAAATATTCCATTAAATTACCTTCTTTCATAAACCCAAAACGAAAATTATTTCCTTAAAAAAAGTTAAAGTCGTGTTTCCTCTCATCTTCAATAGGATTAACTGTCACATCCAATATATGATTCTTTTTCAGCCATTAGACCCCCCACAACATAAGAAAGTCCAAAAATGCCCCACCACCCTCCATTACAACCTATCGAAGAGAGACCGTCCCGTTACGTTCTTTATAAACTTATTAAATCTATTTCCCCGATCCACGTTTAAATGTGGGTGCGTAGCTTCGTTCCCTATGCTCAACAAAATTCCACTAATCATCGAACATTTACATCTAGATTCGTAGATGTTTTTAGCTCCCTCCCCTTACACTCATTTGCACTACATTGAAGCACCTGTTTCAACGCAGTTACGTTCCCCTTTCCTCCTCCCTCTGACCTACTGTTCAAAATGTGTGGTTGGATATATCGCAGCATTAAAGTTCCAGAGACAACATCACGAATTCTTAAACTCTTACAAGTCGATTGTTCAACACATCTGCAATATGCTTCACCCATTTGCGTTTCCCAATGTGTCAGCAGGTTTTGAAAAAACGAACAAGTCCACATGATTTCCACTAAGAACGTCACAGGAATGAAGAGCTCTGTTTTATTGGGGAAGAGACGATAACAAGTTGGAACTGTACCAGTGTCAGAGAAGGTACGGAAGTAATTTGATACTATAAGTCTTCAAAAGATCCATGAGCTTTGTCCCAAACCCGCTCAGAGAATTATTATAGCCCATAACCAAAGTGACCGCAAGCTTAAATGTCTGGGTAGTTGAGGAGCATTTCTCCAAGCCTTGTGAAATCTTCTAGTACTATTTTAATCAATGAAGTCCATACTTCTCTCTTTTTCTCGGGCTCTCTTCATTGTGTGATTCAACTTTGCTTGCCTCTCAAATTTTCGTAGGCTATATGTAGGCTCTGTTGATCCGGTTACAGCTTTTCATATTTTAATGATCTTGGACAAATTTTTATAGATAGCATTCCAATCAACCTTACATTCAAAGGACGATGCTCGGTTCTGCGAACCTCACAATTCCGTTGGTTGTGCGAACCAAATATCATATAAAGAATTAAAGAGTAATTGTCAAAATCAACGAAATATACCTTTCATTCTTCTTCACAACTCGGGAATATACATTGCCAAGCGGTAGCGGTTAGAAAAGGCCTGGAAAATAAAACAATACCCAAAAAACAAAGGCTTATTGAAATTACAAATGAAATACATATCATTCCATCTATGTTATAACGAAAAGTTATGGTGAGTTAGCCGTTCTCGCGTTGCAGTTGCATTTGCAACCGCCATAAGGCCATACTAATCAGTATTGAGCCAAAGATTCGTTCACATTTTGCTGATGGAATTTCACTCCTTCTTCATTTTAAATAATTATAGACCTGTGCATTTTGGAAGAATAGCGCCGACCAGTTTGGTCCCTTGACCAGGAGTAGATGGGTTTCATTTGATCGATAATTTAAATGCCATTGTATTCAGTACATGATATGCAGAATATATTCATAAACAAAGTTCGATTTTTGGTATTGATCCTGACAATCAAATTATAGGGTGGAATCTTCGGGAGCATATTAGGCGTCCAAACGTCTAGTCAGACAACTTCAGCTTTTTTATAAATGAGGACTATAACGAAGCAAATATGACAATACAAAATGGCTTCAATGCACAATTGTTTCCCTAAGCACGATGAGGCACAATTCCTATATCGTTGATCCCAATCAAACGAACTAAGCGACTATTCGAGCCGTAATTCCAGGCGTGGCATCCTCGCTGAAGATGAACTAGTGCTCAGGCATATCCCACAGATTACAGAATACTGGCACATCTTTGTAGATGCTTTCAGGTCTACTGGAAATCTGTGTTTGCCGGGTGCGTTGTATGAGTACATATTAATTACTTTATATTCGTTCTGCTTATTTTAACTATTGGCTCTGCGTATAATTATAAAGAGTGAATAATAATGCTTCTCTTCGTTCTATATCTATTGTTATACACGGTAGACACAAGCCAAGTTACCTTTTGTATCATATTCTAAAAGAAAGCTCCCATGCAAAAGAGCCCGGTGTTTGTCAAATGCATTTTTCATTTTGTAAATTTTGCACTCCAGCCTCTATGAATCTCGTATGTATCGGCTCACTTTTTTGGGCCCATAAGGAAACCGGAGGAGAAAATATGCAATTTCGTATTGAGTGCCTCGTTCGAAAAGTCCAGTGAACTTCATTGCATCTGTGCAAATTAGGTACAATTATCATTAGAACAGAACAACCATTGTTTCATTACCACTCCAATGACTTTGAGCTAGAGACTAAGCCGGTATAATGTTTTAAGATTAAAGATAGACAATCGACAGATTCGTTATTAACTGCCTTAAAATTCATGTGACTTATGGCTGTGCCATGACAACTTCCTCCTAGGACCCATGTATCATCTTGATGTTTTCGGTTCACTGAGATGTCAATATCCCCTGCTCATCCAAACTAAAGAGAGGTCTTAAAATAAACATGGTGCTTTTCTTACTTGTAACCGTAGTCCGATAATTTATGCATTCTCTCACATCAGTTACGTAACAAGCTCAAAGAAAAGCTGAATTAGACAAGGCAAATCGCGCTCTTAGAGCCTGCGAGTCAAAATTTTACATGTCTTCTCACTCACCATAACACCTTAGGCACCGATAGTGAGAACGAGAGACAAAAGTACACTGAGAAAGTTGAATTGGGTTGTAACTGAGTCGAAATACTTCCACTCTCAACGCACTCTTCAAGCTCCCCCAAACTCACAGGCTCTGCAAGATGATGTGCAACTTGAACGTACCACAGCATTTTTTGTGTTGTGTTTCAAATGATGTTTACGCTCATGTTAATTCAGCATCTCACTTCACCCATGACAGTTCACTTCGGTAAGATTCCTCTAGTTGTCATGTGGTGAGGCCTTTTCTGCGGTTCATTTTCTACATAAAGAGACGTGCTATCCTGTCAAGTTGGACTTTTTCATTCAGCTTGGGGATAAGGACAAGCGTTGACCGAGCAGAAACCTAGCTGGTACTTGATCTGTACCGTAGTATAGAAATATCACCGTGCAATAATGATATGCTTCGTGATTTCGGACCGTAAGCCAACGCGTTTGTTCCACCAAAATGCTCTATGCGAATTACACGTTGGCCCTTTTCACAGGCAAGGCTGGTAACATCTTCAAGTGCTTTTACTCGATTGTATTTTCATTGCCTCCTAGATAATTAGAATCTGATCGTACTGTTCTCTCCATTCACAAAGTTATCACACAAGGATGAAAAAGGTTGTGCTGTGATGAGACGCGAGACCGACGAAAACGCTAAGTTAAGAAGTTATCAGTCATTTTGAGCCACTCGACATAAACACTACATCTTCTATCACAAGTAGAGATAGTAGCGGACAGAAAAAAACCTAACTGGGTTCCGAATCGTTTATCAAACCTAGGCCAGGAATTCTGGCTCACGAAAAAGTATGCCATCTTTATTTACGCTTTACGTTTTTTGGCTCGTTCTGAATGTGTGTTTGGGCACGTAAATCTTACGGTTGTTTCGCATCACGATCAAGGCCAAAATGCAGAACGTGCAGTCGCGTTGTTTGCGGAAGGTGTGATGATATCATTCCAAATAGTTTGAACTCAACAATTTGCCATGTCGCGAGGGACTCCCTCGTCGTCCTTTGATTGGCGATACCCGCTGTTGCTCCTCGTCATTCAAGAGAAGAGGTGTTTCTGTTCAATCGATCGTTTTCCTTCTAGTTCTCGCGATTGTTTGTTACTCGATATTCAATGTTATCATCCGGGCCGGATAACTCCGAACTTGAACTTTCAAATTTCATAATTCTGCTTGATGTGTGATTTCAGACGTGGTTATATACATGCACGAGGAAGAGGAGGATGCCCAGTCAGAACAAAGGAAAGCAAGGTGGTGGGGATTATGCGCCATGGAGAAGAAATCCCTATCAACCAATGCGGAATCCTGACCCGATTGGCAAGACTTTGAGTACATTAACCACCCCCTGATCTTCCAGCGGAATGGATCCAATGTCATTTCTAGTAGATGTTCACACCTTGAACGTTAAAGAGGAACGGATCTGCTCGCTAGTCACGTGGGTACTTACCCAGACCCTCTGTTATTTCTGTCCACTACTAGAAGCTTTATGCTCGTCGGGAAAAGAATGGCACTGCTGCTGTCGATTGCTTGAGGTTGCCTATTCCATTCCAAGGATTCCTTGCGTTCAAGCCATTCGTCCTGCCAAATCTAAGCCGTACCTTAGTCTAGCCATCACTTGAAGAGCAATTCGAATGCCAATCGAC
>NC_081451.1:6412775-6438605 GCF_007210705.1 Tigriopus californicus
AGAAGAGAGATCACAACGTACTTTTTCGCCAATCTCCCTTTTGTGCGATTACTAGCAGAGTACGTGTCGAAATATGACAACCATAGTATATAGGCCAAAACGGTCAGAAACGTAAGCACATAAATATAGTGAGAGCATAAACATGATTAAGACAATTTGGATATATGTATACAGGTAACATTACACATGGCATTGACCAAAAGATGTTCAGTTTTCAGGAACAAATAAGGACCCGCCCACAAGTACAGACGCCATTTGACAGGAAGGTATGTGTCATGGGCGGCATTTAGGTAATGGGTCATGTGGTGGGACTCGATCCGGTCAGATCTGGCTGGAAGGCTAAGTAAAAATTTGCTCAACTGCGAGTTGAAATATGTTACCAGTAAACAACGTCTACGTATTTCCTACGAATATAAGAGACCGATTTCAAGTGAAATTTTAATGTTTATCATTATCAGGCCAATATAATGTACACTATTTATTGCTGTTCTTGCGTATGCTCTATAAGCGACTTGAACTGTAGCAAGCTGTCTTTTCAAGAGTTGCTTCAAAAATAATCTTCCATGACATGACGCACCAAAGCAAAAGTGCATATGCAGTGTCAGGCCGGTGGGAAAGAAGACAAAATCGTTTGCCACTACATTATCGAGAAAACAATTAGGAAGTAATTAGGTCATGATTAACGCAGATCTTAGACATGTTTTCTACGCTCTCGCTCTACATATGAATTCTTTAGTCCTAGGATATGACGATAATGAATTGAAGAGGACTGAGGGAGTCCTCATATGGATTCAATTGAAATGAGAGGAGATGGGGCATTATTTATTCTGCTGGCTTGTGGTCTGGTACCTGCTTGGGCAGAAGCGACTCTGGCGTGCTCGTTTGACGTCGTCGCGAACACGAGTCGTCCATCATGTGTGGGAAGAAAACAGGCTGAAGTATGTCATTGAAATCTATGATAAAGCTCTTCATCTGTTCATCCTCACGGCGGGGATATAGCTCAGTGGGTAGAGCAATCGGCTGCAGTCCGATAGGTCCATGGTTCAACTCCGTGTGTCCCCTAGCTGATGATTGTTTTCAATTTTATGTTGAGGTATATTGCTTTTTTTTGGTTGCCCTTTCGTGTGAAAGAGCAATGTGTGAAAGTGATATTTGATCGGCTTTGTTCACATATGAAGGCAAAGATGTCGAGAAAGATTCCTCAAGAAGCGACCTCCCCACTATAAGGCAAGAAGTTCTAGTTTCACAAGTTTTTGAGGACTAACTTGAAAAGTATTGCTCTTGCTGAACTTGCCTTTAGAGTTTTATCATACTTTAATGGTTAAATGTTGTCACGAAAGTCGGTGGTGTGCTACAGGCATAAATATATTGCTCCGATTTATTCCTATTTGGACGCCAAGAGGTGTTCGTAATTTTACCCTTATAGGATTTGAAATGTCTTTTTGAACATTTTTTCAGAATCTTGGAACGTGTCTCTCGTGTTTCTACCTTTGTATGTCGGCATCTGGAAGAGGAAAATTGGAACTATCAATTTGCTGCTATTAATTAATGGCCAGGGAGCATCAGCCAAGCCACAGTGGAACTGGGTCAAGGACAAAGAAGTCCACACTATCTTTCATCTACCCAATTTTCCACTAATAAACAGATCAGGCACATGAAAATCCAAAACGCCAGCACCAAAACATTCTAGCGTACGGCCACAAGACGGGGCTCCCAATTGTCATTATTGGCATATCACTCGTTGAATGTTCTGTTGATCACGTAAAGATCCCACGAGTACTTTCGGAAATTGTCAACTGTGCCAATCCCAGCCCTAAATGAAACTCCCAGGGGCAGACGCCCTTTCACAGTAGATCAGGATTGTCTGAAGTTTGCCGGCTTCCTTAGACCTACTGCCGTGCGTATGTCTTCAGGATATGGGATGTCAATTTTAAACATGTAATGATGTTTTTCCACGAAGAAAGCAAACCAAGATCGAGTTAGGTTTGATCTTGAATTGCGATGGAGAGCAGTTTGGGCATTTGTGAAAAGAAAAGTCAATTTCTAAAAAGTTAGAAATGATTTAGATGACGAGTTGCTTGGTCGCGGAAAGCTCCACGGTATAGTTGTGTTGGATGTTCAGGTTATAATATTAGAAAAGGTATTGATCTCCACTTTTGTTAACACTACAAATCAAAATCCTAGTATTCGTGGTTGAAGTCCCTTTCAGATTCCATCCGTCAACTTTGTTCTCTGAATCAGTATTGTAATTGCCTTAGATTTACTGATCGATACTATCCCCCAAAATTCGAACCAAAAGGTGTTGGATGCCAACCGTTCAAAAATAGTTAACCCTCATTAAGAAGAGTGAGTAAGGAAACTATGGTCAAGCAAATGGTGCAGCTATTCTTGGTGACACTCTCCCCTTTTTGGTAGACAACCCACTCCCAGATTTCATAACCGCGCTCCTTTTCTGCCTCTCCTTCCCTTTCCTCGCCCCTTCCTCGAGTAGCCGTTGACCACCAAACAGTGGGCTAGTCAAACCTGCTGACCCATCTGAGCTCACCTTTCTTATAAATAGGCCAACCCACTGGGTAGACCTCAGTTCAACAGACCACTTACAGTTGAAAACATAGTCCCTTTGACATCCGATCCTACTCAGTCACAAGATTGATACCAAAAACACAATGGACAGCTTCACCTTCAACTTGTTTGCCAACGAGTTCCAACCTCAAGGCTCGACTACCAAAAGTACCCTCAGTTCATTCAATGTACTTGCCCCCGAGTTTCAACCGCAAAGGAAGACAAAGAATGCCCCAACATTGAGCATGGCTATTCCAAGTCACAAATTCAATTTATTGGCGAACAAGTTCTACCCTGAAACCAACGACAATGGCGTTATGTTTGATTGGTCTGAGACCCAAATGAACCTGCAGAATAGGTACTTGTCATTGATCAAGAACAGTTTTGTGGATGACAATGAAATGTAAGTTATAATATGTATTTTGTCTCAATAGCAATGAGTGATGTGTTCATCTGCATTTTCGGACTAGTCTAACCTATGGTCTTTTTACATTTTAGGTTTCCTAATGGTTATACCTATGGCGAGGAAGAAGCTATGCCAGTGGCAGAAATTGGTTCTACAAGTTTCACACCCAAGCTGATTCCAGAGCTCTATCATAAGGTGCCCATTGTGTTTGGCAAGTTTGGCATGGACTCGTTCGACTTTGGCGAACACAACCCCACCAGTTTTTGTGGTCTCCAAGGTTGTCTGCCTAATGCCTATTGCAACGCCATGATCCAGGCCCTTTATTACCAGGCAGGCCTTCATCAAGTGGTCCTCGGCCACTGTTGTGACATGGACACGTGTTTGGTGTGTGAGCTGTCCTTCTTGTTCCACATGATGGACCAAAAGAGCGGGAATCAATTGGTGCAGCCCATAACTTTATAAGGGCCTTGAGAACCAGCTCTGAGGCCGTTGCCCGAGGCTGGTGTTTCCTAATTCGGATTCCGTGACGGCCTCTAGCTCGAGAGACATAATTCAAGTGGTGTAAAATTGGCACAAATTCATCCTTGAGCAAATCGCCGTGGCTTCTAGGGAACATGGCAGCAATGCCTTCGATCACAGTTGTTGCCTTGAGACTTTGACAGTGACCACCTGCACCAACTGCCAATCGTGCATCAGTGTTCAAAGTGGGCAACAAATTGGTTGCGATCTAGTTTATCCTCAAGCTTCGGCGAGAATTTCCTTCGAAGACGTTTTGTGCTCCTCCCTTGAATCCAGCAAAGCAATGAGATCGGCCTGTGTTCCCATTGTGGCCATTTCCAGCCCACCAATCTGTCCCATTCGGTACAATCTTTGCCGGAGTCACTGACGGTTTACACTGGGTGCAACGAGAGTGTAGCCAGTGTGTTTTGGGAACAGCAATCCGTGCACGTGGCCAATGAAGCTACTCTCACGGCCAATGTGCACGGTTCAAAGGTGGATCAAGGTGAAGATTTGTGGGATCAGATGAGAGAACTAGATGTTTCTTGGATCCCTGAATCGTTCAAGCTTCGAAGATTGGCTAATGGCACACTCAAGGGAGGAGCTACATCCGAAAAGTCGAATGTGGTTGAGGAGCAAGTGGAATACGAGTTGTAAGTTGGACTTTGGCAAGCAATGATAATAATCTATTGAAGATGAGAGGAAACACGACTTTAACTTTTTTAAGGAATAATTTTCGTTTTGGGTTTATGAAAGAAGGTAATTTAATGGAATATTTCTTTGTTTCAGGCAATCGGTTTGCTTCACAATCGTGGATCCACAGACTGGAAAGGCGACAAATGTGGTGGCTGCCATCAAAGTGGGGACCTATAATTCGGCACGATTTGTTTTGCCGGTGAGTCAGCCAGTTATGATGAATTTGGTGTGATTGCAATCAATTCTGAACCCGTCTAAAGAACTAGAAATGAGATATTTGAGCAAGCCTAAGCGGGGCGTACGACATTGGTGTTGGTTATCTTCATCTAAAATAATGTTACACATGTTCGATCAGAGGTCAGAAGAGGGTAAAAAAAAATGCAAAATCAAAGTGATGCACATTTTGGTGCAAATTATGTAATTTTCCATCATTTTATTTTGTCTTTAAAATTTCAGGAGAGTCAATGGTACCTTTTCAACGATTTCTCCATCAATCCGATTGACAGTTCCGAGGCCACTTGGATAGATCTTAATCTGAAGGTGCCGAGCATTTTGGTTTATCGGCGGTGAGAACGAAATGAGGTCAGTGTGCCCTTCCATCCACAACCTTCCCCGTCCATTGGCTTGGACATCTTCCAACCATCCCAAGGTCATGAGGGACCTCTGAGCTTCTGTCCCTTGACGACAACGAAGTCCCTAGAGCTGGTGATCTGGTGGCCTTGGATGCGGAATTCGTCACTCTGACGCCAGAGGAGAAGTCTTCTGGAAGGAATGGGCGACTGATCACGGTCAAGGCTGCCGTGAGACTCGTGGGTAGAGTTACTTGCGTCCGGGGCTGGGGTCCGCGTCGTGGAGGTAAGAATCAAGAATCTGGCGGGTTTTGCACTGAGTACAGTACGTCAATTTGTTATCCTTTTCTTTGTAGTGCCATTCATTGACGACCACATTTCCTGTGAGGAGGAAATATCGGACTACGTGAGCAAGTACTCGGGGATATTTCCCGGGGATCTGGACCCCACCCAGAGCTCCCACCACGTCTTTGAAGAGGACCTACAAGAAGGTGCGCCATCTGGTGGACGTTGGCTGCATCTTTGTGGACAGTGCTCAAAAACGATTTCGACATGCTCGGGATCGTTGTGCCCTCGGATCAAGTGGTGGACACGGTGCACCTGTTCCATCTGCCCCATTGGAGGTTGTTGTCCCTCAAGTTCCTGGCGTGGTACTTTTTGGACAAGCACATCCAAAAAGAGTGCCACAATTCCAACGAAGATGCGGGTGCTGCGTTGGAATTGTACCGATCTATTTGGATCTGGAGGCCCAAGGAACGGTGAAGGCCACTCTAGCCAAAGTCTTAGATCAGGCTAGGTTGCTGAATTGGTTGATGCTTATTGAATAATTCAACGCATTCAAATTGGTATATGAATGACATTATAATGTAATATAAAGCGTTTTTTAATCATCAGGAACCAAGTTATCGTTAATTGGAAAACAGAAGAATGAAATGGCCATTGATTACGAACGATTTTGTGAGTCTTGGCTAATATGATTAATCAAACCAAGATTGGAGGATGTTGAGAGTGTGATGATGCTCTTGATGGTTGGGTCTCTGGTCTCACTGTGGGCAGAATAAACATTCTAATTTTCCAGCTTGCCTCGAGTACACCACCTATATCTTAGACTCTTCACTAGTGGCCCCGACGTGATTCGTTAACATGCAAAGCGAGAACCCTATCACCATGGACTCCAAGTCGACTCTATTGATGGGCGCTACGATGGCAGCAGTTTCTGTTTTAATTGCCGCCATTGTCCGAGGTTTATATTGATGTGTGGTTAGCTAGGGCCGAAGCCCTCTTTTTGACGAGTGGCATCAAATCAGAGGAAACGAAATTCATCAATGTCCTTTCGGTAATGACCGATGCCCAGATTATCAAGGTACAGAAGGTGATGACAGAACCCATTATGGGCTAGGACACGGACTTCTAGAGATATGGACTGCAAACGGAAGCAAAAATATCCTATCTCCTAAACCGCTCATCTCATTCCAAATAAGCACTTGATACGACCGCAAGATCTTGTTGAATAGATGAACTCAGCCCAGTTTGAGCTCAAACCTATGCTTATGGAACTCAGGAGACATGTTCAAAGTTATGTAGTAAACACTACATAAAATTTGAATTTTTGGCCTGCTCTTGGTCAGCTACATAAGCTTTTGACTACATAACTTTGAAACGATCGACTTTGCATGCACAGTAAATGATATAAAATTGACCTACCATTAATTGACGAGATCTACGTTTCTTATTTTATTACTTGAATTCGAAAAGTGGCTCAGAGTGGCTATGACCAAGAGCAGGCCGATTTGGCGGGAAGTTCGTTCGAGGTCCATATTTCTAGAAGTCCGTGGCAAGGAATATTAAAATTTGAAGGCTTCTCTTATAATCAAAACCAAGAAGGGAGCAATGGAAAATGTGAGGCGTTTGATCTTTGAAGAGAAACTCGAACACGGATATTCGCTACATCAGAGGTGAGCACAACTTAGTGGCGGATGGCCTCTCCCGCGCACCCGTTGATTCTATTAACCTCGATGATCCCCTCCTGGAAATTGTTCTTCAGGCCTAAGACAGTGATCCTGTACTACCCAAAATAGTGCACTCATCATGATGTCTTTGTCCAAGCCAGGTGCGTGGTTTCACGATGATCTGTGATCAAAGGGGATCAGACCCCAGGGACATCCTGGCATCCGAGGAACGAGGGAAGAATCGTGTAGCTGGACGCTTTGTATGGCCAAGCCTTTCTTGGGATGTTCGTTTGTTTGTACGCTCCTGCCTTGATTGTCAATCTTTCAAAGTGCACAGGCATCGTTTTTTTCCCCCAGTTCCCGATTATCAGTTCTTCCTGTTGACCTGGTTGGACAGCTCTCAATGGTCATCGATACATTTTTACCATCATTGATTGATACACCAGAGGCCAAAACAAAATCGTGTTCCTATACCCTCATGAAATGGGTCTCATTTTTTGGACTTCCGAACACCTTCATATCTGATCGTGGCACACAATTTGAATCGGCCTTGTGGACTGATCTGTTACTTCACATTGGCATCAAGCAGAAGACTACTACCGCATATCACCCTCTGTTTAATGGTATGGTGGAGAGAATTCATCAGACCATGAATGACTATCAAATCCATGATCCCCAAATATCATTCATTCATGATCTCGTGTCTTAACAGTAGTGATGCTCAACATGCGAAACTGCATAAAAGAAGACTTGGGGCTACTCTCCTGCCCAAATAACTTACGGATTCACTCCTAAATTGCCAAGTCTCATGTTTCAGTCCTCCATTCCGAACTCAGAGCGGATAAAAAAAAGATATTTGCGAGCTAATCCTTGGCATGACCCAATTGGGGTATGCTGAGCTCAAATCGCATGGATCTCCACCCACGTATCACAACAAACACTTGGACGATGTTAATTTTGGGTTTGTGCGCAATGAGGTGCACGTGGGCCTTTCTAGACCCTACCGGGGCCCATATCGAGTCAAGGAGTGGTTTGAGAAACATTTTCTTTTGGATATTGATGGCGTTCAAAAGGCAGTACCAATTGATCGGTTGAAAGCGGCCCATGTTAGTCGTGACAATCCAGCCTCGTGTCTGATTACCCACGTCACTTCAAGTGGACTAAATGTTCGGCCACCAGTGTGCCTTGTTCTACAGTTATTGTCGTTACTTATTTCTCCTTGTTCCCCTTTTCTTTGTTATCAATAACTTTCCCGGAGCGGGAGGGGGAGTGGTGTGGTGACGCTCTTGCTGGTTGGGTCTTTGGTCACACTGTGAGCAAAATAAACATTCTTATTCTCCATCTTGCCTTGAGTACACCTCCTATATCTTAGACTCTTCAAGAGTTTGGCAAGTTCTACCTGACTCAGATACACCATCATATCACTTGAATGATATCTTCTCGTTCCCTTTTTTTCCTCAAAGCAGTGTAGTGAGGCCTATGATATTGAGTTTTTGTTTGTGAGCGTCAAATAATCAGTCGGACAGCTCTTTTTCTGGACTTTTTTCCAACCTCATAATACCTTTTTGAAGCCAAGGACTCCAAACTTGGACTTGAAATGACAAATCTTTTCATGTGTTCACTTTATTTGCTTCAATTGAAATAAAAGCTAAACGAGGCCCTGAAATTTTCCAATTATTAATGCAGTTCTAAAATATTTATCAAGGAATCGGGGAAAACGATCAAGATGTTTACTTGAAACCAAGCCCTTATGGGGAGAATTAGAAAACATTTGCTTAAATTGTGTATTGGTCTAAACACTCTCTAGAAAGTTTAATTTACTAACTTGTCAGCACCCCTGCACTTTTATTACATGAATTTAGCAATCGTCAAGCATATCACTTAAAGGTGACTACTTTGATTTTTTATTATATTGAAACAGATGTCCCAATCTTCTTTTAGGGTTCAAATTCAAGATTGATCGACAAGGTTTAAGCTTTTAGCCATGAACTTGGGAGACAAAGAATCCAGGTGTTCACAGACTGTCAAAGAGATAAACAATCCATCGAGACAAAAATGCCGGGAATGAATGAGATCATTGTTCAAGAAGAAGAACCAGAACAGCTTATCTCTTCCGCAGAATTGCGACTCACAAGCCACATCAATTTCCTGATGAT
Source organism: Tigriopus californicus (assembly GCF_007210705.1). NCBI lineage: Eukaryota > Metazoa > Arthropoda > Copepoda > Harpacticoida > Harpacticidae > Tigriopus > Tigriopus californicus. Next base: position 6,421,612 of record NC_081451.1, read on the forward strand.
GTGTGCTCAAGCTCATCATTTCAGGATTCATGCTGTCCATTGCCCTATGCACACGTCTTCTATACACTTGACGAATCTTCCTGGTTCAAGGAGCCGTGTGATTGACGCTAATCCCGCGTAAACTGACCATTGGATGCCTTCCCTGTCTGGTAATTATAGATCACCTCAGCCCAAAGAAACGAACACATCTGATGCTACTACCGATGATGCCATCGAGCCGCCTTTTGGCAAGGAGGTGGAGGATGTGTAGGAATGAGAAGTCTACGAACACATACAGGTGATGTGGTGGTAGCAACTCTGACCGGTGAAGATGTTGCCCATGGTAAAACCTGATTCTGATCAGAAGAGTGAGGATGAGTATTGGCTTATTTGGAGCAATGGATATATAATGCCAATCAGAAGTGTATCAAGTCATCATTGCATCTTCTGTCTTTGGAGAAACAACTTTATCTCAAATCCCTCCTGCTATCACAATGAAACAAGTATAAAAAAACTAGCTAGTAGCCCTTGACCCCTAGACCGCCCCGAGACCGCCCCGAGATATATAGGATCAAATAATGTCTTTCTTGTTCCAGTTTATCGTCCTTACAGCCTTGGCCATGGCCTTGATGCCCAATGCCCAGTTCCCATATGTCAGGGATTCCACATCCTACGCCAACGTTGTGGGCAACACCAGATCGGCCGCCACCTTGGTCGAGCTCAAACCCATTGCCATTGTCCGCTCCACCTTCAACGGTCCCACTGGCGAGAATCCGGACTTTGACTTCTCCTACGAGACTGAGAATGGTATTAAGCAGGAAGCCACTGGGACAATGAAAGACATTGGCGGCACCGAGGTGATGGTCATGCGGGGTAGCTACAGCTACATTGACGAGAACGGAGAAGACGTGCTCGTCTCTTGGGAGGCCGATGAAATGGGCTTCCGAGCCGAGTCTGAATCCCTGCCCATTGCCCCCGAGATTCCCTTCCCCGATCAAGCAGAAGCCGTTGCGGCTCAGATCCGATTTGCTCAGGAGGAAAGGGCCCGCAGTGCCAACAGTGGTTCATCGGCCTCTGACATTAGTTACGCCCACTCCAACTCACAAGGGCCTCAAATCCCTACCGTTCGAGCCTCATCCAACACTGGAGCTGGCCGTGCCCCTGTTGCCGTCCGCGCTCAGGCTTTTAATCAAAACACAGAAGCCGGTCCGCCCGGACCTAAGGTCTTTGCCGCTCGTGCCTCCAATGGCTACGGAGCTATCGGTGCTCCGGCGCCAATTGTTGCTTCAGCCCGTGCTCAACCTCCCCTACCTACTTACGGTGTCCCTACCCGTGGCATTGCCTTGGCCGAAGTGGCAGCCGAGCCTTTGCATTCTTTCACGGAGAGCAACAACGCACGTGTGACTTCTGTTCAAGGCAAATCTCGCGAACAGCCTTCTTACGTGCGATTCCTCTTGGAATAGGGGGGGATTAGGGATTTGGGCGGAGAGATTCATGCTGCCCTTATTTATCATTATTCCATTTTTGATCATTTAATGAAAATAGAGTACGCTTTTGTCAACTGGTCTCTCAGTTACTATTTCTGTTATCAGTAGGCCGAGGATTGTCGGGTGATTCAGCTTTCTCTATCTTTTCACTTATTTGGGCACACATGGCTTGAACTGCCAATTATTGACCTATTTGTTACCTTTTTGACCGTTTTGGTGTACATCCAATCACCTAAAAAGTCATATTTGACCAATTCACAACCTTTTTACACTATGACGATTGAAAATTCGATACATTTTTTTCATTTTTTTTATTGCAAAGGAAAAGTGAGGCTTGAGGTAAGTCTTGTTGATCAAGTCAATTTTGCCTCTAATACTATTTGGTTTTCTCTTTTTATAAATTCATATTGTGACAGTAAGTAGAAAATGACGTCCGTTGGAAAACACTTGAAAAACCATATTTGGCTCATGAAAAATCAAGTTGCCGCCGTTCCAGGTGTGGTTACCAGGGATGAGAAATTATTCAAGTCCATTTTCTACCAGTTGGAGGAAAATCGTGGCAGAAAATGGCACAAATTGGTCCAAAATAAGTGGCAGAAAATGGCAGAAAGTGGTAAAATATGAAATGATTTTTTTTTAATTTTCGATCATCTTTTCCTAGTATTTACGAACACTTCCGTTACTTTTTAAGCCTACCCGTTGTAGGCTTGACACGCTGGGATGGATATTTTGCATTGAATGTGAGATAGCAACCACTAAACGTCACTGGAGTGTGATGGAGTTTGAATTTTGCCACCGCGATCGATATCAGTCAGGGTTGCCATTGGCCTAGACTTTTTTGAGTCAAAATGACAACAATTGCATTTAAAAATGTTGAATCGTATTCAATAGGCATTTTGATGACGATGAAAAGAACTATACTTATTGTGGCTAGGCTTTGGATACTGCCAGTGGTCTATGGATACTGTTATTAATTCAATCAAACCATCAAAGTGCTAAAATATCAATATTCGAGGAACATCTTGCTTTTCAGCCAATGCTATACCAATTTGCTTTTTAGCAAAGGACGCATGAAAAACTGGTCCAAAGCCTTTTTATCTTTCTTGTCTTTGATACCTTTTAAAATCAAGATAGGCCATTCCAACCACTGGCGGCAATTTTTGACCACCTTCCAGCAATTTCTGCCATTATCAGCCATTTTCTGCCACTTGTGGCATAAAGTGGCAGAAATTCGATCTATCTCGATTTTTCCCATCGCTGAAGTGGTTACCCTTGCGTTTGGTGGGATAAAATATCCAGCTGATACCGGTTACCAGCGAAGATATCTTGTTGTGCACGATCTCTAGTTTTGTTCAAAGACCGGAAAATCATCTTGCTACATCACAATTGTCGGAGCCCCGAAAAGTCCTAGTATGGAAGAATCGTACCGAAATCATTGTCTTCAAGATGAAAATTCTGATTTGACTAAGAAGGAAAATCCTAATCTCATTTTTATTACTTTATTGAGAGCATCACCTTAGAACTAAATGGTCCTGCACTGTTTTTATAAGTGGCATTAGGCCAGACATACAACAGAGCCTGGTTGGCCAAAAATGATTTGGTTTTTTGGTATCTTTCTTTTTCACGGTTTTGACATTTTTCTATCTGCGTTTCACCACCTTTCTTGATTATTTCCATCACCTTTTTTGTCGAGTCCTAACCTCGATTCTTGTATACGATTGTCTCCTCTCCTCTCGTCTCACCCGTCTCACCATGGTGGTTAAAAAGCCTTTTGAGAGAAATACGCAAACCCATCTTAACTGTCCTCTACCTCACAAGAACCATAAGAAGTAATTCTAACCTGATTGATTTATAGATTTCTAGCTAAAATTTAGCGCTCATATGGCTATTAGCTTCCAAGATTTGTTTGGATATTTCTGTCAATCTTTAAAAAGGCTTTTGAACCACTGTGGCAGTCTCCTCAATGGTGAGACGAGAGGGGTAAGCTGATCATCCAAGAATCCAGCTCTATTCATGAGTAAGGACGGGCAAATTAATGAAAACTAATTTCTATCACCAAAGACCACTTTTCGACACATGTGCAATTTTCACTTTTATTTTCACATTTTAACGTTTTTTGCACTTTTTTTCACATTTTTCTAAAACTGTTAATTTTGTTAGAAATCAAAACCTTCTTCTAGCTGAATTTTGAACAATTGATGTCAAATATTAAATTGTGTAGGCCCAAAGCACTTTTCATTTGATTGAGACACAAGAAAGAATAGAAATGAAACAAGCCAGTTTCAAGTCAAGAGACAAGCTAAGCACGGCGCTAAGATGGTTAAGCAACCCCAAAAAACATAACATAACTGCCTTCCTTACGTCCTCCAGGCTAATTGTGTTCTCTTTTTGAGGAAAAAAAAATCCAACTTTTCTTTAGTACGATCAATGTAAAAATTGGATCAATGTTGCAGTTATACTTCTGGAAAACGAGAAAAAATTACCAAGAGGGAAGGATTCCTTGACCCAATTCAAACCAAGTTGTTGATTGGGTCCAAAATTGATGCATAATTTGTTTTTAAGAATGCACTTTTCAAATTCGCACTACTGTGGAAAACGATGTTATTGTCCCCAGTTTTTTCCTGCACCTTTTGTTACACATTTTGGGCTTACTTTTTGCGCCTTTTTGTTTCTAAAGGGATTTGCTATTTTGCTCTTTTTGCCCGTCCCTAGTCATGAGGCAAGCAAATCCCTAATACGTACTAACGTGCTTTTGACATTTCAAACTTTAGAATTTCGCAATACCTTCACATCTTTCTCACGGAACCTAGTTCCGTACTTGTTTTGGGTTTTGGGTCGTACATGGGTCGTACATTCGCCTTCACAGCGTTAAGAGGCTGCGTGAGGCGTAAGTCGTCATACGGCGAAATTATTGAGTTTGAGAAGTCAATATGTACACCCAGGAAATTATCACAGCTCTCAACTTGCCCAATATCAAGTTTCCTCTGAGTCAAACGGTCTATTTCATTGTGTTAGAAGAATCAAATTTCAGCAACATTCTGGGAAGCAGTGCTAAGATCAAACATCTTTCAAATCCTTCGCTGCTACAGGAATGCCTTGCGACAATTCATCATCCATCCAAGTCAAGTTTCTGATTGGGCTGAATTCAATAGGATTGTTTGATCATGCCTGCGTTTCCTCGGAAATTGTGGAATCCTCCAGTCCTCTTGCCCAACAATATTTGTCCTCCTTGACCGAATTCGAACACACTCGGCCCACAAATGACTGACACTGTTTTGCTTGACCTCCCTTGATTTTTTCACTTGATCAGTTCAAAGACTCGTCAAAGCAGCCAAATAATCAATTTGATTGACAAATTTGAACGTGGTGTTCAAATATTGAACTGAGTCTTCTTAATATGAAGAATCCGAAAATATATCGTTAGCTCGGTTCAAATAAAATACATAATATGTAGGTACGTCATTCATTAGAACAATGGCAATTTTTTCTTGGTGGTTGACACAGAAGTGAATGTTTGAGCTCCTCCTCATTTCATGAGCTCGTCTCATAACGGACCTAAAGTACGTTTCAGAAGGGCGGTGAACCAAAATTGAGAAATGTTACATCAGTCGAAAAATGAACTTTAGAAATATGGGCTGTGAACGAGCTTCCCGCCAAATCGGCCTCCTCTAGGTCTAGGTCCAACCAAGTTCATGTATTGAACCAGATATTGTGGTCGTGTGAAGTGCTCATTTGGAATAATGTGAACGGATTAGGAGATAGGAATTTTTTTACTTCCGTTCGCAGTCTACATCTCTAGAAGTCCGTGCATCTTGTCACCAATTTTTGTCTTTACCAATTATCGAATACATCAAAACTGAACTTCTCCTTTTCTCCTTCAACTTTTCACCTCACTTTTGATTCGAACACGGTTTCAAACGATGCACGATGATGCATTTATCAAGAACATCTTGTTGATATTAGTCATAAGTGCATAAATTCTAACATTTTTCACTGCAATTTTTGAACTTTCTATCCAATTAGCAATAGATTTGTATCGTTTTCCTGATTTTTTATCTGGATTGGGTGCGTGCGTGCATGAGCCAAATGAGAATTGTCTCATTTTGACATTTCATGGGATCAGAGAGAAGAAAAAAGAGCGAGCACCTATGGGGTCCATAATGAGTCAGGACAGCTGCAATTCAAACCTGAACGAGATGTGGAAGATTTCGTCTGTTTCGACTTATGGACTTGTCAAACTGTGGTTTGAGAGAGGGATCAAAAAGATGCATATTAAAGATTAAGACTCTAAGGAATGCGAAACATGACGATGCATTTTGACAAATCCAGAGGATTTTGCAATGGTTACTAGGTGTTGAGAGATTGACAAAGAATTGGTTTTCGAGACAAATCGTTTGCCAACATTCACTCAATTCTTTAAAATAGCTTTCAGTTTTTGGTCTGATTTTAAACTTTCTAGAATCGTTAATAGATCCTTAATGATGAGATCAAGTTTTTTAGGTTTCTTCCTCACCATTAATGGCTTAATATGGGTTTGGAATTCCACGTATATAATTCCTTCTCAACTTCGAACTTTGAATAATTGAGGGTTGTGTGAATATTTTCATGTTGACTCTGTTCCTCAAATTGTTAAAACATAATTTTCACTTTTTCTCTCAATTCCAACTTCATACTGCTTCTGGTTCGTGTTGCTCTTCGCTGTTGCCTTTCTGTTCCGCAGCGGATTGCTCCCAGAATTCTTGGAGGAGGTTTGGTCTTTCCCGTCCACTTCCTCAGCTGCTTTTTGTTCCGCGGCACGGCTTGAACCAATGGCCAGGAACCGTCGAATGACCTGATCAGGATTCTTCCCGTCAGAAATGCACTTTAATTTCCATTGCTGTAATACAAAGTTTTAAGCAATTAAGGTCTTACTAGAGTTTAAGTAGTTTTTCTATACCTTAGGCCTATCCTGCCTTGACTGGCTCGGCATTTTTTTTTTTGCAGAACTGCAACATATCGTCACCGGAGCCGTTAAATGGAGCAGGCTGGGCGATGACCTTGATGTGGGAAACTTCATTTATGAAGATCACCATCCACATCGAGTGGGCATTTGCCTCGGCTATTTTCTATCCGACAATATCCTAATTAAAACAATGTCATCGTGAAGGCATCACTAAATATTAAGAAAATGTCCACTTACCCGATAGTGGTTCTTTGTCTTCAAACGACGTTCATTCAGAGCGTTGCAGATTCTGCCAAAGATCTGGGCACATTCACAAGGCCACTTCTTTATCACAAATTCCCCAATGAGGTCGGTGAACTCGGTCGGCAATATGTGGAACTGTACTCCCCTGACGACTACTGGTAGCACCGGGCGGTTTCGAAGTTCCCCCGACCAGCTTTAAACTCGAGGTTGAAGGCATCGTTGGTCATCTTGATGTCATGACAAATTCCCCGGGGGGGGGTAGGCCCTTCAAATCGCGGCGGTCAACAATGGGCAAGTGGTCTTCATTCTTAGGCAGGTGAAATTTGGCGATAACGCCAGCTTGGAAATGAGCCCGCGGGTCGGTATGAAGGGCCTGCGGGGTGCATGGGTCGAGTCAGCTCGACGGGGATTTGCTTGGCCAGCAATCTGGTACCATGGACTTGGCTAGGGAACCCTTCGTGGCAAATGTTAACGGGGATTTGAAGTCACTTCCTTTCTTTCAACAAAGCTGGAAAGCGACTGACATGTACGTGAGGCAGGCTGGCCAGGTTTTTTTTTTTATCAGCCAACTCGTTTTCACGCTAGCTCGTGCAAAATCGATGCTAAAAAATGCTAATTGGAATACGAAGATGCTAGAATAATACTAATTTTTTTAAGAAAAAACAAATTCTTAATGGTAGATATGAAGATATCTACCATTTCAAAATTCAATTATATTTGGAAGGGTATGATCAGACAAATTTTGAGGCGTTAAACGATTCGAAATGAAAAACACGCAGTTTTAAAGAAAAACCTCATTGTAAAAATGGATGCAGTTGTGTTTTTGATATTCTCCTAATTTGGAACAAGGGTTTTGATACACAATTAAAAATTGCTCTTAACGTCAAAAAAGTTCTTCTTGGGTGAGATTAGATCATGAAAATAAGATAATTTGTCTTTGTTGCGTGTATCATACTTTAGAGCAAGTGCTGCAAAAAGTTTCTTTTTCCATAAAGCGCCATAGTTGTCTACCTTTGCTTCTTTGAATATGCTTTCTAATTTTTGAAACTTGTGATTTGATTTACCTCAAATATGCGAGGGGAAACACTTTTCGGAGTGCCATGAAGCTAACCAAAGTGTTTGTTTACTTTAAGAATACAATGAAGTTGACCCATACTTACATTTAATTAAAGATTGCGACTCGGTCATTAGACACGCTCTGACCACTTTAATTCTTGATTTGTATTAGTCCACCCACAACAGTGCTTGCTTAATATAAAGCAAACAGTCCAATGTAAATCCCTTTGTGGATGAGGCGTATCAATTTCATGCATGGGATGGCAAATTAATCCAATGAATGCACATTGTTAATACCGCCAAGTTTAGTTCCCTTTTTATATTCTATTTTGCTTTTCCTCCCTTTTGGGCATTTTTCAGTGAGATAATGCTGGGAAAATGCTAAAATGCTAGACATGATTTCGCAATACTTGGACCATGCAAATATTGCTAGTTTAATGCTAAAAGCCAGATCAATAGAAATGAGACAAATCCGATCCTAGCGACCTGGAAATAAGGCAAATTTTCAGAAATTGGCATCGAAAAATGCTACTTGGCCAGCCTAACGTGAGGCTCGTGAGCTAAGTCGCTCAAGTTGATTTCCGTTCTTCACCCTAGCTTTTCCAGGGTTTCAATTGGTTAGTACAAAGGTACAAATCTTTACTTTAACACGTAAACATTGTAAGAAATAAAAAAAAAACACTATTTAACTTATATTTCATGTTCGTTTTATTAGTGGTATATATATAAATATTGTGTAACCATGGATAAGTTAAATGTGATTCAGTTCCATCGTAAGAAATTGAGGCTATTGATTATTTTGCACCAAAAGCTCGTTGATTATCTTTTTCTTGTAAGAATGCGGGTACGAAGTAATGAATAGCATTCAAATTTCAAATCACAACCGTACATTTTCCCGAAACCATGGCGAGGACATTGAAGTTTGACAGCGGTGGTTATCTTGCTTAGCGGAGGAAGAAGTGGTTTATGTCAAAATAGGATTCATGACAGCAGCACTAAGATATATATAAGTGTAAGGTGTTGCCACAAGAACGACCAACGACAAAAGTAGGTGCGGATTATTTGATATCATATCATGTATGTCTTATTGGGATTTAGACAGAACCTGGATGCACAGCCATCATAAGTGGAGTGCAGATGAAACTCTCATTTGAAATGCGTCTTGTAATGGGTTGATGGCAGACAATTGCAGCAGGCATCCAGTTCAGCAACCATTTTCTCTAGACTTTTAGATCAAACTGGAGGCAGCATGTGGCCACCCATATTGGCCAGGAGATTCCTCCTGAACCCATTTGAAGCTTTGGACTATGAGACCAAGGCCATTTTGACCGGAACAATGAACGGATGGAGCGAAAATTCTTTGAGGAAGATTTGGCCAAGACCGAAGCCAAAAAAAGGCCAGAAAGGATAAAAAGGCTCGAAGATACAAGCACGAATTGTCGTTTGAGGACCTTTGGTACCCGTTATGCGAATTACGAGAATAAATGCTGAAATATTGATTTTCATGGTGAGTGCAAGCGTTTGGCTTGCGTCATGGTTATTTGTGTTTACTTGTAGTTTCTCGATTTGAATAATTTAGTACAAGGCATAGTGTAAACGCCTCCGTTCTGATTTTTCAGGTATCTCTTTGGTCGAGTGTATGAAATATCTAATTTTAGCTTGATATGACACATCCCACCCTTTTGAGAGTTGCAAAAGCATGATGATGATGATGGTGATTTATTTCCGGAGGATTAAACGTTTCATAGTGGAGAGACATTTGATCAAACTATGTTCCACCATCCCAAACCCTCAAAAGCCTCAGGGCCGACTCTAAAGTTTTATGCGATTGTTGGAAGATCAGTCCATTGTCACGCGTCAAAGAGACAGATAGTTTCTAATGAATATTTGGAACTGATCCCATACTTGGACTATGAGAATGGTTTCCCTTTGTAAGAGAAAAAATTTCCCTCATTATATTGTGTTGAGTCAAGGCCGAGAATAGCAAAGCAAGGTGAAGATCAGTTCTGTCATATGTGAGATCTATTGCTGGCCAACGGGCCAACCTTAGGGCGTGTCCCACCTAGTCTTCTGTACCATTGATGTGAAGGCACTGAATCACATTCATCCTGTTTGACTCGCTAAAACTGATATTTTTTCTGCTTGAGTGAACAAATACGCTCTCGGCAAAAATAAGGAACGTCTTTCTTCAAATGTAAACCGAGGAGAAATGAAAGATAAAGATATAAAAGCAACGCCTAAATAAATCAATAGAAATAGTGGAAATGGGCATAAAAGGTTAGAATGGATACGAAGTATCGAGTATATATAAATGAATAAATAGCAGAAAATTATTCTATTTGTTAAGTGAACATTATTTTCTTCTCACAGAGAACCAATTCTGGTGAATGTCTTTATTTCTAATTGTTTTAAATGTAATTATGGAACAAACATTTTTCTGAGATGGGGGTCCAGACTAATGTAAATCCTGACTTATTTTTGGATCATTCAATTGAAGACTTTGAACCCGAGCTGACCTTTATGGGTTTAGACCCAATCATCTGACTGATCAACGGGATGGTGTCCTGAAAGCAGAATTCATTAGGCAATCAATATCCATGGCCCACTTCGGTTTGTGTAACTTATTATAAAAGTGCGTTCCCTGCCATTTTTGGGCTCCTCACTTTGATTAGTCTTCATTTTCAATTTAGCAAGTGATTCACAACGACCAATTCGTCTTCATTGTGGTGGTTTTGTTTCCAATTTGAAAATGGCGTCGCCTCAAACCGCAACGAATCTCACGAGTGTTCAAGTGCGGCCAGATTATCAGCACTATGGGCTCGCGATCCGCAACTACATCAAGGTAAAACATTGGTGAAATGCAAGCAATTGTTCTAGTCCAATCAAACGCAGTTCGAGTTCCAGGGACGGAAATCCGATTGCGTCTTGGTATGCGGGAATCGGGCCTTCAACCTTCATCGCTCCGTGTTGTATTCGTCCACGGGATTGATCCAAGGGAAATTCATGAGACGTTCCAACAGGGACCCGATTGTCGTCGAAGAGAGGTTCACTGGTCTGATCGAGCAATGCCTGTCCGTGATCTACAGAGGACAGGGTATCTTCACTTGCGAGCAGTTGCCACTGTTCTATCGGATGGCCACCGCTATTCAGTTGAAGTAAGTGAGCCATCAATCTACGTATTTGTATCAGTACATGTTCCACGTTATTTCAGATTGGGCGTGGCATATCACTCTCTCCATAATCCGTCAGACATCCCTATGAGTATTTTCAAACCCTCGACTGAAGCACAAGAGAATAATGAGCCCACTCCTGCTGCCAATTGCTCTGGCCAGAATAGCGATTTCCAAACTTCAATCGATCGACCTGCTTTGGCGCGGTTGGACGTCAATTTAGGCCCAGGCGACCCGATCGCTCCGAGACCATCCATTCATTATGAAGATCTGGTTCCCACCTTATTTTAGCCCCACCCAATGTGATCGGAATGAGAGCTAAGCACGTGTCTAAATGTCAAAAGTTGAATAAACACAGACGATTACACGATTAGTGAACGTCAATATGAATTTTGAAAGCGACCGATTACATTGTGAGCAAGTTGGAAGTCGATGAACCAATAGATAGTGCTAGTACAATATCTTTGACGGATATGAAAAACAAAGTTCATGAAATGGCCAATCGAGATGCTAGTTTTTCAATATGAAAGATTCCTAAATGTTCAAGCAGAAACAATTCATTTGTTTTACCTCCATGATCTATGTTTCTGAAGCAACCAACGCATCTCGAAAGTGCAAGGAAATGTAACAAAAATTGTAACGCAACGATGAGGCATTCGGAATTTCGTTTCAATCTCCCAACAATGTGCTTGAATGTGGGCGACATGATTGCACCTTCACGTAATCGAGGTGACTCCGACACCGCTGGACAGAGGCTTGTTTCCTCCGTTTCAGTCAACTGCTTCCACCACATGGATGAAAATTGTCCCATCATAACCCCTCCAACGTTTCGTGCTTAAACTTGTGGTCGGACCACTTGCTCAAACCTGTTTTATGAACTGTGTTAGAGAAGAACAATTGCTTGACACAGAGTTGTGTTAGGGGCTTCCACTCAAATCTGAATCGTTGACACTGTGTCCAATTTCTGTGCCCTAGTTGTCCTAGGTATCTCAACTGAGAATGGAACTTTTTGACCGCCAGCAACAGCTGATACAAGAACATGGGATAGCACCGCCCTTGATCGATCTCTACGTATAGGTGGTTATGTATGGTTTTAAGAAAACACCTCTCTCGTGAAGAGAAGCTTGCGCAAGTCCCCTTTTTTTCTCTTCAAACTCGCCGGCATGATATAGCGGATTCATACCAATTGTTCTGACCAACTGAAAGATGCCTTCCTTTGTACCGTTATCAACTCGTGCCAATGGCCATCCAGTTGTCTGTGAGAGCACGCTCCACCACACATATTTCGAAGAACATTCAATTACGAGTAAATCGACCAATTTCAGTGTCACAAATCCTCAACTCAACTATGCTAGGACTCGACTTGAAATGTTCAGCATTTTTAATTTTTTACTTGATTAAACAAACGATCAGCATCAAGGAGGAGCGGTATCCGTATAGGGCTGATCAAGTGAACGCCTTCATAGACAACTGACGATATTCCATGGAGTAAAATCAAGACATGCCCAGCCACACTGCGCTGTGCATGCATTGGATTTTGACATTTTTTCCATTTTACATGCTTGTCTAGGCAATTAGCATTGTGGTATTGAGCCAATTTGATAGTGTGTTCACTGATTAACACCAAATATGCTCATTTAGTAGGGTTTTGTAACACAACTCGCTCAAAAGCATTCGATTATTCAAAATTCAATGGGCGAATGGTGGGAGTTGATTGTGATGTTTGTCTTAGTTCTCTCCCCCCAAAATGCCCAAAATCAGGGTGCCGGACCACATTTTTCCTTGAATTTCCTTTATTTGACATCCCCTATAGAGACTGTTTGTTTCATAATGAGACATCTTGCGGCAAAAAAAGAAAGATAGTGTTAGTAAACCCTTTGCTAACGTTTGTTCTTGCGTCGTTGCAAAGAAACATAATCAAAAACCCTAGACTTAATTTGAAGTTGATGAGTTAAGAGTGATGTTTTCCAAGAGTATGGGTTAAGAAATTGGACTAGATTTCTTGGAAAAAAAATCAATTCAGTTTTCTGTATTGTGGCATTATTACTTTAAGATGTGAAACATCAAGATGAAATGTATTTCAAAAAAGGTAAAATATTAAAAGGCAGGCTCCAAAGTTAAAAAATTGAAAAGTTGAACACTTTTTTATGATTATTTTTTCAATTGAGTTCAAACAGTGTTATTACATACTGCTTTATCCGTGTCACTAAATCTCATGTTGGCTGTTGCAAGTTTTACTTAAGCCATTTTCCCAGTTTATTAGAATATGCACCCTCCCATTGGTCTAAATTTCAGATACCATGAACTAGTTACTCTTTTATTATATTTTTTGAAGACTTGTTAAAAGGACATTAGTAACGAAATTACAAGTAACGAAATTCGGTAATTCTTTCCTCTTTTTGAAAAAGGAAGTGTAACTCCGTAACATGTCAAAATGATGTAATTGTAACGACCTCAAATCTGAAAGAATTACTCGTTACCCTTTCTTTTTTCATCTTCAGACTGGCCTTTTAATTTCTAGTTTATCTCATTGTATGATTACCGGATGGTGGCTGTTGACCGGATATTTATTGTAGAAAGGTGGAGGTATATATCCAGAGGAAAATGACTATGGCCAGTGCGATGGTGGGAGCAGGAGTAAAACATAAATGGAAATTGCTATCGGTGACTAGAATATAACACTCATGACAACTGAGGAAGCTTAAGGCTTAACAGAAATCGTCAGTTTTTGTTATTTCCATTCAACATATTATGAACAATGAAAGTCAGGTTTGACAATTGTGGTTGCTCTTGACTACTTTATGAGAGTTCTTGGTTTCAGATCTTGTAGCATTTGCTATTGTTTACATCTTCGTAATCAAAATTCACTGGACTGAAGACCTGATTCAGTCCAATTTCAAGCAAAGTAAAATCTCTCTTTGGCTTGAGTATGATGCATCAAATTTCCAAAGTCTACACATTTCCACGACTTGAGGCAAAGGCTTCTAACAATAAAACTTGTCTGTCTTGACAATGCCGAATACAGTTTTTCCATCATGACTTGTGCGACATTGTTTCAAACCTTCGAAAATCATTTCCCCATCTGCGAAGGGTTCGAATTTGAACACCTCAAAAACATTTTGATGCACCACATTTTGAACTCTTATGCCAAGATTAAATGCCAATGCTCACTAAGGAAAAAGTCGATAGTTTTTAAGTTTAGGTTATAGGAATGTTTGAAGCCAAAAACACATTTTTTTAGAGAAATATGGTCTTGATGGGGCAAAACGCATAACATATTGGTCATCTAAATTTTAGGAATGGTAACGAGTAACAGCTTTACATTTCTTTTTTAAGTAATGGTTGTGTAAAGTGGGCCAAGTTCAAAGCATGAACCTTTACAAAGAGATTGTTTTCATATTTTGCACTTTCATTTGCAAATATCTTTCTGAATACACTTGGCCAAGATTAGGATAAGTATGCTAAATTAACAACCATTGATGTAGTTCAAGTTCATTAATGAGTTCCAATCAGGATTGCAACAAACAATTGTAACCCTGAAGGCAGGGCTGAATATCCTTAGCAAAAAGGTACATAACAAATGACTCTTTGAAGTATTAAAGGGCAAAAATTTTACCAAGTTGCATTATTAATGTTCCTTGGTGCATACATTTAACAGAAAAAATATTCAATTTAGGATTATTGGAAACCAAAGCTGTAATTTTTGGGAGATTTGGTCAAAAATCACCTGAATGTTTAAAATTGCCCCGAAGTGACAAGATATTTGAACTAAAAATTAAAAAAAAGTCTACTATTCACTCTCTTTTAACTATCTCACATAACCTGAGATCATTCATAAGAAATGCAATCACTTTTATTTGTATCTGTCTTCACATGATTTCAATAGTTTTGAATGAATAATGTACTCCCTGTCATGCTACGTCGACAGCTATGGGAGGATTCAAGTGGTTTCGGTCACAAGTGTTATTGTCACTGGGCCGTTCTGGCGGCACGGTTGCGACTAGCTGGAGCAATTACATGTTTTCTTATTTTTTTCTTTTAGCACTACCGTGGCGTTCAAAGGGAAGTCCTACGGTTGGTCCGGCACTATTCTCAGATAATTATGCGACTTATTTTCAATTATATTCAATTGCTAATTGCAACATATAATTAGGTGCTAATAAACGGGGGCAGGAGATCAGGAGCGATCCTAACCTTGAATTGGAAGGTGCGTTGTCCTCACTTGAGCCACTTGGACCCGGCTTATCAGCATCCAGTGAATCAACAGTGAGTTGATCCTTTAACGGTAGTGTGGGAGAAGAGCCCTCGCTTTCGTCTCAATGTCATTGGGGGTATCATCATGACCTGCATTCATTGTCCAACGAATAGGCTCCCACATCTCCTGCAGGTTTCCCGTCTCCATGCAGAAGTTTCCAAAAGAGAGTGGGAGGATTGTGCGACATTGTGTGAACTATTGATTTGCATAGGTTCTGGACTTCAGAAATGAAAGATGATGATTGATGACCCAAGTGACTTAACGGGAGAGGGAGCTAGTCATGCTCGTCGTTGAAGCTCCTACTAGTTAGGAGAGGAAAAGGTGTCCCATAGAATTCGAAAGAAGGCAATGGCATACCCAAAGAAAAATCAATCTGAAGATTGGCAACGACAATTGAATTGAGCTCATTTCAACTTCTGACAGCCGGCCGTCCGGTCAACCATGCTCTTTAGGGGAAGAATATAAGTAAAGAAATCATACTTAGTGAAAAAAACACATGGGATTATATGGTCACCACGTCGGTATAACATGTAGTCAGTGAGGCTGGAAGAAAGTTGATGGGTCCTTATGAACTTTTAAACCTAAAATTGCCCACGTTGGCCTAAAACTTTCAAAGAACGGCAGTGTTTCGAATTGTATTGACATATCCTCAACATTTCCTTTAAGCTCAATGATTAACCTGTACTAACGATATTCCCATATATATAGCTCGAAGTTTGGAATGCTCTGACTTCAATTACCTGACAAGAAGGGGGTTAAAAGTTGCAAGATGCATATTCAACATGTTGCCCTATCCAAATGACCTACTTTTTAGTTATCAGTCCGTCCACATATGGGTGCATTTGCATATTTTCTTATCTGATAACAATACCCACACTTCACAACGCCTAATGATTAAATAGTTTTTTAATGCTCGTATCCTGGAGGAGCTAGAGCCATTTCCTTAATATTTGACCTTAGACCTGATGGTTTTAGCCACACTCAGGACAGCAATGACCAAGAGTAGGCAGGATACTCAAAACGGATCATTGCTGGGCATATCTTAGAAACACATTTATGATGAGTTATATTTGTGGAAGCAAATCATTGCCTCTTAGCATTTATTGGTTGATTTTATGTTCTCATTAACTTCGTCAAGATTTGCCAGGCCATCCATTCCTGTCTGTAAAAAAGAAAAAAAAATCCATATAATGTTTCCACATTGGCAAAGCTGATAATTCGCATATCAGCAGAAGCAATTCCAATCCCAATCCCAATCTCGGCAATCACTTCCGAAACCAACCCAAGTAGCAATTTTCCAAACCAATCTGCCTGATTGTCACTCCCTGACATATTGGCTGACAATTACTGGGTGGTGGCAGTCGTCCTGTTAAACCAGATGATACAATTAAATGGCTGAATGCAAATGGGACTTGCGTTATCGTAACCCAAATGCATGAATTTGAAAGATGAAGATGAAGGTTCGTTTGAAATTTGTCACAACAAGCGTAAGTATGCCAGGTATTGGAAAATTTCAAACTTCACCCCACAAAATCTATCTAGTCACACTTTCCTTAGAACTACGGTAGTAGTTTCGGCATATTTCTACTCTTAAATCTATATAATTTGCGTTTTTTTTTAAACTTTTTCTGGATCTAGGGTAATTTTCTTGAGCCGAAATTACGAGATTACGAAATTACGAGAGATACAGGGATTTAAAACTCCATGGCAATGGCGGTTGGCAAAAATCCTTAATTCTTGGTTTAAGCTAGGAGATCCTGACATCTTTTGCAGGCGTAACTAGCTCTCTCGTTTCAACTGCAGGTCATCAAAACGAAAATCAGAAGGGAACCTCAATATTAAAGGCTGAGCTACACTCTCTC
>NC_081451.1:6438656-6439456 GCF_007210705.1 Tigriopus californicus
AGGTCAGTGTGCCCTTCCATCCACAACCTTCCCCGTCCATTGGCTTGGACATCTTCCAACCATCCCAAGGTCATGAGGGACCTCTGAGCTTCTGTCCCTTGGACGACAACGAAGTCCCTAGAGCTGGTGATCTGGTGGCCTTGGATGCGGAATTCGTCACTCTGACGCCAGAGGAGAAGTCTTCTGGAAGGAATGGGCGACTGATCACGGTCAAGGCTGCCGTGAGACTCGTGGGTAGAGTTACTTGCGTCCGGGGCTGGGGTCCGCGTCGTGGAGGTAAGAATCAAGAATCTGGCGGGTTTTGCACTGAGTACAGTACGTCAATTTGTTATCCTTTTCTTTGTAGTGCCATTCATTGACGACCACATTTCCTGTGAGGAGGAAATATCGGACTACGTGAGCAAGTACTCGGGGATATTTCCCGGGGATCTGGACCCCACCCAGAGCTCCCACCACGTCTTTGAAGAGGACCTACAAGAAGGTGCGCCATCTGGTGGACGTTGGCTGCATCTTTGTGGGACATGGGCTCAAAAACGATTTCGACATGCTCGGGATCGTTGTGCCCTCGGATCAAGTGGTGGACACGGTGCACCTGTTCCATCTGCCCCATTGGAGGTTGTTGTCCCTCAAGTTCCTGGCGTGGTACTTTTTGGACAAGCACATCCAAAAAGAGTGCCACAATTCCAACGAAGATGCGGGTGCTGCGTTGGAATTGTACCAGATCTATTTGGATCTGGAGGCCCAAGGAACGGTGAAGGCCACTCTAGCCAAAGTCTTAGATCAGGCTAGGTTGCTGAATT
>NC_081451.1:6439507-6444452 GCF_007210705.1 Tigriopus californicus
AATTCGAAAAGGGGCTCAGAGTGGCTATGACCAAGAGCAGGCCGATTTGGCGGGAAGTTCGTTCGAGGTCCATATTTCTAGAAGTCCGTGGCAAGGAATATTAAAATCTGAAGGCTTCTCTTATAATCAAAACCAAGAAGAGACCAATGGAAAATGTGAGGCGTTTGATCTTTGAAGAGAAACTCGAACCGGATTGTCTGCCCTCAGAAGTTCTAAATGTTTGCATTGTGCTTGTTCCTCTTAGCGAGCGTGACAGTGAGCTGTTCAAGCAAATATTCTTGATGAAACTTCTTCTTGACCCTGTGGATAATTTGGCTTCGGTTGCAGACAATATCGTCATCGGGGATCGGGGAATTTCTTCAACGAACTATTATTCCACATCCACTGTTGCTGCCGTTTAGGAGGAAGACACTGTGTTGCAAGCAGGGTCACCCCATCAAACAGAACCTCAATTGCGAAGACTGGCATTCATTGCCCAATTGACCACGGATATTCGCTACATCAGAGATGAGCACAACTTAGTGGCGGATGGCCTCTCCCGCGCACCCGTTGATTCTATTAACCTCGATGATCCCCTCCTGGAAATTGTCCTTCAGGCCCAAGACAGTGATCCTGTACTACCCAAAATAGTGCACTCACCATGATGTCTTCGTCCAAGCCAGGTGCGTGGTTTCACGATGATCTGTGATCAAAGGGGATCAGACCCTAGGGACATCCTGGCATCGTAGGAACGAGGGAGGAATCGTGTAGCTGGACGCTTTGTATGGCCAAGCCTTTCTCGGGATGTTCGTTTGTTTGTACGCTCCTGCCTTGATTGTCAATCTTTCAAAGTGCACAGGCATCGTTTTTGGCCCCCAGTTCCCGATTATCAGTTCTTCCTGTTGACCTGGTTGGACAGCTCCCAATGGTCATCGATACATTTTTACCATCATTGATTGATACACCAGAGGCCAAAACAAAATCGTGATCCTATACCCTCATGAAATGGGTCTCATTTTTTGGACTTCCGAACACCTTCATATCTGATCGTGGCACACAATTTGAATCGGCCTTGTGGACTGATCTGTTACTTCACATTGGCATCAAGCAGAAGACTACTACCGCATATCACCCTCTGTTTAATGGTATGGTGGAGAGAATTCATCAGACCATGAAAGGCTCTATCAAATCCATGATCCTCAAAGATCATTCATGGTCTTGTGTCTTAACAGTAGAGATGCTCAACATGCGAAACTGCATAAAAGAAGACTCGGGGCTACCCTCCTGCCCAAATAACTTACGGATTCACTCCTAAATTGCCAAGTCTCATGTTCCAGTCCTCCATTCCGAACCCAGAACGGATAAAAAAAAGATATTTGCGAGCTAATCCTTGGCATGACCCAATTGGGGTATGCTGAGCTCAAATCGCATGGATCTCCACCCACGTATCACAACAAACACTTGGACGATGTTAATTTAGGGTTTGTGCGCAATGAGGTGCACGTGGGCCTTTCTAGACCCTACCGGGGCCCATATCGAGTCAAGGAGTGGTTTGAGAAACATTTTCTTTTGGATATTGATGGCGTTCAAAAGGCAGTACCAATTGATCGGTTGAAAGCGGCCCATGTCAGTCGTGACAATCCAGCCTCGTGTCTGATTACCCACGTCACTTCAAGTGGACGAAATGTTCGGCCACCAGTGTGCCTTGTTCTACAGTTATTGTCGTTACTTATTTCTCCTTGTTCCCCTTTTCTTTGTTATCAATAACTTTCCCGGAGCGGGAGGGGGAGTGGTGTGGTGACGCTCTTGCTGGTTGGGTCTTTGGTCACACTGTGAGCAAAATAAACATTCTTATTCTCCATCTTGCCTTGAGTACACCTCCTATATCTTAGACTCTTCAAGAGTTTGGCAAGTTCTACCTGACTCAGATACACCATTGCATCACTTGAATGATATCTTCTCCTCGTTCCCTTTTTTTCCTCAAAGCAGTGTAGTGAGGCCTATGATATTGAGTTTTTGTTTGTGAGCGTCAAATAATCAGACGGACAGCTCTTTTTCTGGACTTTTTTCCAACGTCATAATACCTTTTTGAAGCCAAGGACTCCAAACTTGGACTTGAAATGACAAATCTTTTCATGTGTTCACTTTATTTGCTTCAATTGAAATAAAAGCTAAACGAGGCCCTGAAATTTTCCAATTATTAATGCAGTTCTAAAATATTTATCAAGGAATCGGGGAAAACGATCAAGATGTTTACTTGAAACCAAGCCATTATGGGGAGAATAAGAAAACATTTGCTTAAATTGAGTATTGGTCTAAACACACTCTAGAAAGTTTAATTTACTAACTTGTCAGCACCCCGGAACTTTTATTACATGAATTTAGCAATCGTCAAGCATATCACTTAAAGGTGACTACTTTGATTTTTTTATTGTATTGAAACAGATGTCCCAATCTTCTTTTAGGGTTCAAATTCAAGATTGATCAACAAGGTTTAAGCTTTTAGCCATGAACTTGGGAGACAAAGAATCCAGGTGTTCACAGACTGTCAAAGAGATAAACCATCCATCGACACAAAAATGCCGGGAATGAATGAGATCATTGTCCAAGAAGAAGAACCAGAACAGCTTATCTCTTCCGCAGAATTGCGACTCACAAGCCACATCAATTTCCTGATGATGTGTGCTCAAGCTCATCATTTCAGGATTCATGCTGTCCATTGCCCTATGCACACGTCTACTATACACTTGACGAATCTTCCAGGTTCAAGGAGCCGTGTGATTGACGCAAATCCCGCGTAAACTGACCACTGGATGCCTTCCCTGTCTGGAAATTATAGATCACCTCAGCCCAAAGAAACGAACACAACTGATGCTACTACCGATGATGCCATCGAGCCGCCTCTGGGCAAGGAGGCGGAGGAGGTGGAGGAACGAGAAGTCTACGAACACATACAGGTGATGTGGTGGTAGCAACTCTAACCGGTGAAGATGTTGCCCATGGTAAAACCTGATTCTGATCAGAAGAGTGAGGATGAGTATTGGCTTATTTGGAGCAATGGATATATAATGCCAATCAGAAGTGTATCAAGTCATCATTGCATCTTCTGTCTTTGGAGAAACAACTTCATCTCAAATCCCTCCTGCTATCACAATGAAACAAGTATAAAAAAACTAGCTAGTAGCCCTTGACCCCTAGACCGCCCCGAGACCGCCCCGAGATATATAGGATCAAATANAACATTCTTATTCTCCATCTTGCCTTGAGTACACCTCCTATATCTTAGACTCTTCAAGAGTTTGGCAAGTTCTACCTGACTCAGATACACCATTGCATCACTTGAATGATATCTTCTCCTCGTTCCCTTTTTTTCCTCAAAGCAGTGTAGTGAGGCCTATGATATTGAGTTTTTGTTTGTGGGCGTCAAATAATCAGTCGGACAGCTCTTTTTCTGGACTTTTTTCCAACGTCATAATACCTTTTTGAAGCCAAGGACTCCAAACTTGGACTTGAAATGACAAATCTGCTCATATGCTCACTTTATTTGCTTCAATTGAAGCTAAACGAGGCCCTCAAATTCTCCAATGATTAATGCAGTCCTAAAATATTTATCAAAGAATCAGGGAAAACGA
The DNA here is from genome assembly GCF_007210705.1 of Tigriopus californicus. Classification (NCBI taxonomy): domain Eukaryota; kingdom Metazoa; phylum Arthropoda; class Copepoda; order Harpacticoida; family Harpacticidae; genus Tigriopus; species Tigriopus californicus. The sequence goes on from NC_081451.1 coordinate 6,443,119, forward strand.
TCAAGTTGTTTACTAGAAACCAAGTCGTTATGGGGAGAATTAGAAAACATTTGCCTAAATTGAGTATTGGTCTAAATACTTTCTAGAAACAAGGCGTTAAGTATGAACACGGAAGTTTAATTTACTAACTTGTCAGCAACCTGGCACTTTTATTACCCGAATTTAGCAATCGTCAAGCATATCACTTAAAGATGACTACTTTGATTTTTTATTGTATTGAAACAGATGTCCCAATCTTCTTTTAGGGTTCAAATTCAAGATTGATCAACAAGGTTTAAGCTTTTAGCCATGAACTTGGGAGACAAAGAATCCAGGTGTTCACAGACTGTCAAAGAGATAAACCATCCATCGACTCAAAAATGCCGGGAATGAATGAGATCATTGTTCAAGAAGAAGAACCAGAACATCTTATCTCTTCCGCAGAATTGCGACTCACAAGCCACATCAATTTCCTGATGATGTGTGCTCAAGCTCATCATTTCAGGATTCATGCTGTCCATTGCCCTATGCACACGTCTGCTATACACTTGACGAATCTTCCAGGTTCAAGGAGCCGTGTGATTGACGCAAATCCCGCGTAAACTGACCACTGGATGCCTTCCCTGTCTGGGAATTATAGATCACCTCAGCCCAAAGAAACGAACACAACTGATGCTACTACCGATGATGCCATCGAGCCGCCTCTGGGCAAGGAGGAGGAGGAGGTGGAGGAACGAGAAGTCTACGAACACATACAGGTGATGTGGTGGTAGCAACTCTGACCGGTGAAGATGTTGCCCATGGTAAAACCTGATTCTGATCAGAAGAGTGAGGATGAGTATTGGCTTATTTGGAGCAATGGATATATAATGCCAATCAGAAGTGTATCAAGTCATCATTGCATCTTCTGTCTTTGGAGAAACAACTTCATCTCAAATCCCTCCTGCTATCACCATGAAACAAGTATAAAAAACTAGCTAGTAGCACTTGACCCCTAGACCGCCCCGAGACCGCCCCGAGATATATAGGATCAAATGATGTCTTTCTTGTTCCAGTTTATCGTCCTTACAGCCTTGGCCATGGCCTTGATGTCCAATGCCCAGTTCCGATACGTCAGGGATTCCACATCCTACGCCAACGTTGTGGGCAGCACCAGACCGGCCGCCACCTTGGTCGAGCTCAAACCGGTGGCCATCGGTTTCCCCCAACGTAATCTCCGCCTGTGGATCTCCGCCATAGTGAACTCAGCCAACGGCAATCTCCGCCACCGTCAAATTCCCCCACGGTGAACTCCGCCACAGTGAACTCCTCCAATGGTGAATTCCGCCAGGAGTGAACTCCCCCACGACGATCTC
>NC_081451.1:6444503-6455549 GCF_007210705.1 Tigriopus californicus
GTTTTTTTTTTTCTTTGTGTTTTTATTTGTGTTTTTTTTTTTTTTTTTTTTTTTTTGTGTGTTTGGGTTATTATGTTGTGTTTCCGTTTTCCTGTTTTTTTTATTTTTGTTTTTTTTTAGGGTGTTTGTTGTTGCGGTTTGTTGCGCCGTTTTTGTGGTCGTTTTTTTTTTTCTTTTGTGTTTTTTCTTTTTAGATTTTTTTTTTTTTTTTTTTTTGTTTTGTTGTATTTTTTTTTTTTTATTTGTTTTTCTGTTTTTTATTGTTTTTTTTTTTTTTCGTTTTTGGGTGTGTTGTTGTTTTTTTTTTTGTTTCTGTCTTTTTGTTTTTTCGTGTATGGCTGTGTTTCGTTTGTTTGTTTTTTTTTTTTTGCGTTTAATTTTTTTTTATGTGAGTTTGTTTTGTTTGTTTTTTTTTTTTTTAGTTTTTTTGGGTTCTTTTGGTTTTTTTTTTCCGTTGTTAGTTTTTCAGTCGTTTGTTCTTTTTTTTTTTTTGTTTTTGTTTCTGTTTGTTTTTTTATTCGTCCTTGGTGTTTTTTTTTTTTCCTGGCCGTGTTTTTGTTTTTTTTTTTTTGTTCTGTTTCTTTTTTTTTTTTTTCGTTTTTTTTTGTTTTTTTTTCGTGTTTTTTGTTTGTTTTTTTTTTTTTATTTTTACGTTTTTTGTTGTTTTGTGTTTGTTGTAATCAAAAGTAACAAGCTGTATTCTGTCCTCGCTTGGTATCTTAAAGTAAGATGTTCCGTGTTTTGGCTTTTGAATATATTGACTGGTGCAGAAATTGACAGAATCTCTGCAAGGCTTATAAATAATTCCTTTCCATATGTGGAAATTGGTGTTGAACACTTTCTTCACGTCTCTTAATGCAAGTTTTGAAAACTTCAAAACATTTCATCTTTAAGTTTATCGATTCCAGCAATTGCCCGCAAAGAATGTAGCAATTGTCTCTGACCAGTTGCCCAAACCATTCAAATCTTGACTCAAGTTCTTGTTGGACTGGCACCTTTTCTCTCCAAGAAAACACTAGTAATCACTCCGGGCCCAGTCTTCCTAAGCTTTAAATAGGGCTTCTGCTGGGGCATTCCACGTCAAGTGGTACTTTTTTTGACGAAATCGCGGCAAGTCATCTTCGATTTTGCTAAATTTGGTTGCACTGGTTTGTAGACACAGAAAAAACGTCACACAAACAAGTTTCAGGTGCTAGGCCAACCAGGGCGTATTCTAGGGCCATGTCTCATTTTGGCCAAAACACTTGGCCATTGGTGTTTGAACAGCCATAACTCCGGCTGTAGATATCCAATTCTGATGGATTTTATAAATCAAAATACTCCTGTGGACAATGGCCGATACATATATTTGTATAAAAACATAAATAAAAACAGCACCAATATAAATTCGGCATGTAATGGCCTTATCTGCCCTTTGACCTTTGGACCTTTCCAAAAGCATGGTCCGGATTTTTCGCAAGTGTTTTGGGTGGGGATGGGTATTTCTATTTCTGTGTATGTTCTTTACATGTTGCAAAAACCAAAATGGTGATCTCCATGGGTCTAGATTTGGTAAAGACTTTGTGACCGCTAGGTCAGTTTTTTTAAATCCTTAGAGGTGCTATCACGCAATCTTTTGCTGCAATAGAGTCTCCAAACTGAGGGCCAAGGCATTGGAAATTCAATGAATCCCATTAATTTATTCCAATTTCCACGGCATTTTATGTGAAGATATTCATGAGAGCTTCATGAGTAATCAGTTGCTTTTATTGTCAGTTTTGATGTGCAAGATATGATCTATTATTTTATTGCAAATTGCAAATTCAGAAAAAAATAAAAACTGATAAGAAATTCATGAGGAGTGAAGTTATTTCATGTGATTTCTCGCGTTGTGGTCAAGTTGGCCATCGGTGCATAGAGGCCAACGAGCTTGTGGTGATATTGACGCGGGTGGTTGATCGTTGTCGGAATGTCATCGCCCTAGTTGAGGGGGGGAAACTTCCGACTTCTTGATCTGTTAACGATCGAGGTTTTTAACTTATTGAAGGCCGGATCTCGGTTGGGAGAAAGACTCATTTGTCCTACCCAAGCCACAATCAAGTGACAGAGAAATTGATCCTGTGAAACCCACAAGACTCCCTTGACGTTGATGTTGGTCATCTTGTGGCAATTATTCGACGCCAATTTTGAATCCATCAGACCTCCGGCATCATTTGCAGATAGTTCATTTTGTCCCACCCCTCATTGTTGAAAACTCATCCCGTTGCAGGAACAAATGGCCCGATTCCCAAATCAAATACGAGTCAGACGACCCAATGCTGAATGATCTTTAAAGGTTATGTGATTCCTTTTTTTACTTATCCGCGGGGACATAAAATGTGTCACAGGGCCGTTCAGCACTCTTAGGCGGCTTGGACCATCTTGAGCCGTTACATGTATTTTTTTTCCCTCCGTCTTTAGCACTACCGTGCGCTTAACCATGAATTGTAATCGTTTTGAATCAAAAAATAAACTCTTTAGCACATTTTTCATCCAAAAAAAGTATTCATTTCTTACCTGAAAATTTTTTGGAGCGTCAAGTACAATAAACGTGTTAAAGCGACGGAACTGATCATCAGAATGAGTTTGGCTTTGCGGCTGCGATAGACCGAGCCACTGAGGAGCCGCCAGTACATTTAACGACATGAACTTAAAAAGCAGATACTGGCTAATGCCGAGTAATTATATATTTTGAAATGAAACGTGTGCCAAAGAGTATATCTTTGATTCAAAAATATGACATTTAATGATTAAGGCCAAACCGTAAAGTATGTATTCTACCACTGACTTTGACACATCGAGACTTCTTTGGACCACTTTTTCCGGAAGAGGGAGGAAAAGCATATGGCTGTCTCTTCACTCGCTTGTTCTCACGAGCGGTACACTTGGAGCTAACCCAGGATTTGCCGTCCACTGAGCAGTTCGTTGATGCCCTTCGTCGAATGATTGCCACAAGGGGACACCCAAACCTCATCTATAATGATAACGCTAGAACTTTCAAAGCCGCAGATCGAGATCTGAAAATAAAATATTCCAAATTGAGAAGAAAAAAAAAGCCAGTCTGTTCACATCAAGTGGGCTTACAGTATCGATCGTGCCCCATGGAGCAATGGTGTGGCAGAACGAATAGTCCGTACGGTGAAAACGCCCTTGCAAATCATGCTGGACTTTTCGAGAATTGGAGACTCTTTTAATTGAGGTTGAGGGGCGTGGTCAATAATTGACCATTGGCGATAGCCAAAGACAACTCGGACGAACCTCATCCAATAACTCCAGCTGAGCTCGTCATCATCCAGCGAATTGCCATCCTTCCGGACTAAAAGGGAAAAATTGAAGATGGACCGCCCTTTGTCAGAGGATGGAAGCATCACCCTGCTCTTCTCAATCAGTTCTGGAGGCGTTGGTCCCATGAGTATCTGTTGGAGGTTCAGTCAACGAGGAAGTGGCATCATGGCCGCAATTTGGATCTAGAATCGGGGATGATTGTAATCATATGAGACAAGAGCCTCTCAAGACAAGATTGGAAGCTTGCCATTGTTGAATAATTCATCAAGAACCCAAAGACTGGTCTCGTGCACATAACAATTCTTCGAACAACGACAACAGGAAGGTGTAAGCTGTCCCGTCTGACCATGTGAACCAACTGACTGTTCTAGAGTCGCTTCTGTTAGAATCATCCAAGGACGGTTCCCGGTTAGGTGTTGAGGCCCTTTCAGTTGGAAGCCGTGGTCAAACGCATTGTCATTGATGATCAATGAGTGTTATTTATTTGTGCAACATTCCCTCGACGAATGGATGAGATACAGGAATCTGATCTGGTATTGATCAGCGAGAGGAGTGTTCCGTGAACCAACATTTATGTGTATTTTGAGAGGTTTAGTCTTGGAATTTTTTCCTTTTTTTGCCGACTTCCTTACCGCTACCGGGATTGGAATCCCAGCAGTTCAAGACGAGAAGATTATTCATTTTACTTGACTTTTATTTAAGGGTATATATATATTATTTGATCGACCAACGAATTAGAGTTGGCTGATTTGGCTAATCCTTGGACAAGTTTTTGACTAAATTTCCGGATCAACCTTGTATTCAAGTCTACCTTAAATCCTGCTACTGGATCAACGCCTACGAATAAGCCCTACGAATATTTGATGGCAGCAAATTGAATAATGAAGGAGCCCGAAATTTGAATGAGAATTTTCCCAAAGAAAAACAAGAATAAGTGAAAAGCCGCCATTGAAAAGGGAAAGATAAGATAACCATCAAATCCACTAGTTTGGCTATAGTTTGGGTCTCTCCTGCGCTCTGGGTTCACGAGTAAATGTCGTTCACGCGGGCTAGTAGGCGGCCTAAACGGCCGGGTGTAGGTCCGCCACTGAAACAGCGTTTCTACGCAGTGAGTGTTACCACTGGTAATACTTACAAAAAATTCTCATAAAAATATTTATTAATTATCTATTCATTAAATAATTTTATAAACTTTGGAATTTGTTGAAGGACCTCCCTCAAACTGGACCAAAATTGAGAATTTTAAACCTACACGAAAGTAACAAAATTTTGACTAAATGGACAAAGAGGCGTGTAATAATTTACAAACAATATATATTTTCACACGCAGAATACCAAACCAAGGCCAGAAATGGCGTTAAAGGTCTTTGGATCTTAAAATCAACTACTTGCATTTGCTCAAAATCGCACCATGGAGAGTTTTTTTCCGACATGGTAAATGAAAATCTCCTCTATTTCATGGTATATTCTAGCATCCTTAGTCACTCGCTTCCCCTTGGGAGAATTTAACATACTCAACTTGACAATGATCATTTTTTTTTCAGACTTTAAATTTCAAAGTCAAACAATTTCAGACCCGACCCAAGCAACAACCAAAAATCAAAACTGATCCAGTTAAGGAACTCCATTGATTCATGCATGAAGATTACAAAGACATGGTAAAACATGAACATTTCATTTGTTTCCCATCAGTAGTGTCGTGTATTTTGGTTTTTAAATTCCCCTTTTGTATTAAAAAGATACGCCCATGACCTCCCACGAAAGGGTGCTAGCATCTTCTGAGTTGATTTACCGTATTCTGTCCTCAATAACATTCAAAATATGAATAAAAAAATTCTAATTTCGGAAATATGCAAAATTTTGCTGTTTTGTCAATTATTGTATTGAATATGTAAATATGGTGGTGCATTTTTCCCTATCTCTACTCAACACCATCGCTAGATTGATGGTTCAGTGGCATTGCAAGTGAAGGATCAATTTCATGTTCACAGTCAACAAATATTGTATAATTGCACTTTGCACTTTTTTATATCTCAGGTGCAAAAACCGTTAGTAAATCACTTTGTTAATTTTGAACCTTCGGTTTTTGCAACTCCTTTTTTGAAACCTTTTTGGGGCGAAGCAGAGGGCGCTTATTGCCTCCTTACCATGAAAATAACCTAGAAAGATGTCTTTCATTATTACATGTTCAGCTTATTCAGCTTCATACATGTGTACATAGCAAACATCCAAAAAAGCCTGGTGGACTTAAGAAAAGAGGTTTGTTTACCTTATTCCTAAGAGTAAGTGTATTTTCAACCCCATTGAGTTTAGAAGCAGCAGCTCATTGTTTTAATGATAGTCTGCTCAATTTGACTAACGTCATCAATCTCAACAATTTGCTGATCTCATAGTTACAGATCAAAATTCTTTCTCTCAGGAAACAAACATTGAAGGTTGAAGGGTGGATCACGTAGTGGCATACATGATGTCAAGTCAGGTGTTTCCCAGGGCTCCATCCGAAGGCCTCTGCTTTTTCTAATATTCGTTGCCCCGCTTCAAAAGCTTGATATTAGTGTCAGTCTCTCCTCTTATGCTGACGATATGCAGAATGAAATTGTAGGTCTCAGCTATGAAAGAATCAGGCGTAGTCCTCCAAAATAATGGAAAATTCAATGAGTATATCCAGCAGAAGATAATGGACTAAACCAAATTTCCTTGAACTCATATAACAGCGCTATGAAAGAGGTGTCAAATTTGATAAAAGTGCAGTTTTGACAGTGTGCATGGATGACGTCGTCCTGGCATTGCGCCATGAACATGTTTTCTCCCCTCAAACACCAAATCATGTGAAAAAACACTCTATGCGAAAAACTTTCTTGATGAGTGATGACTCGTCACCATAATTTGGGGAGCCTTCTTTTCAAAAAAGTGAAGGTAATAAGAAATCAAAATAAAACTTATTATCGACGAAATGGCTTTCTACAATTTCGAAAACAACATTTGCAAATTAGGAAACTGAAAGGTTACAACTATGATTCCAAAAACAGCTTTTTCAGTCAGGATGTCATTCGTAATCCAAAGGATAAGCAGGTTTGTCATAAAAAGAAGGGAAATATTTGACAGAGCCGTCCTGTTCGGTTGTGATGATTTTCCAGCAGGAGCACTTCTGCGAGCGTGTTTATTGCGAAATTACTTTGGCTGTTCTTGATCTATTGCTTATTGGGCTAAAGCCATGATTGTTTTTCTGTTTCTTTAATCATAAGCATTGGGCATTAGCTACTTAGACATTTCCATTCGAATCGAATGTGTTACAATTATTTGGATCTCCAAATAACATCGTTGGAACCCACTTGCGTTATCTCTAACTAATAACCAGGCTTGATGTCAATGGCAATCAAATTCCAATGATTGCTCACCTTCTCCACTAACATTCATCTTACATTTTGATTTTTGATCAGTGAATGATTCTTGGACTGACCTCGTTTGAAGAAAGATAGTCGGCTATGGTTGATTTCCTACGGAATTCGGCGCAGGCTTGCTCAAGTGCGCCGGTGAAGTACGCGCGCGCTAGGCGACCTAGGCTACAGCAGCTCACAGTCCAAAGCTAACGGTATAAAACGACCAGCATATTCAATACATTCTTCATTTCAAGAAGATCCTCGTAGTCGACATTAGCTCTTCCACACTTCTCACCAATCAGCATCAACCACAACTTCCTGGTCTTCCATCGATTTGAATTCGTCCACTCTACAAACCCTTCATTCTTGCTTCTCAGATTCAACTGCATTCTCCACGTCTTCTAGTCGTGAAATCTACCTCCATTTCAGCTCACCGATCGCCCCCATTTTTTTCATATCCCGTTCCTTTATCGATCCAAAATGGCCATGATTAATACCATCTTCGCTAATCTGGTCGAAGAGGCCAAAGCAGCGTCTGCGGCGGCTTCAAAAACGGCCATGAATGAGCCGGTAGCCCACCTGGAAGAGCCCAGAGGAGTGGTATGGGGCCAAAGAGGAGAGCATGCTCAGACTCCCTTGGCCCCGGGCTCTAATGATTTGGCTCAATATTGGAACGTTCAATCCTTGTTCCACTCGCCTCAGACCTGGCTGCACCTCTTCCGCAGCCTTCAGCACCAAAGCTTCTTGAACCATTTCAAGAACCAATATGAAGCCCAGGAGACTCGGGTTTCCATGCCTCAGCCTTTGTCAGAAGATCAGCTACATGATCTTGTTGGCCGATTGGTTCCAGACCCTTCAGTTTTCGCCCAAGGGTCCCTGTTCCCGAGGAGTCCGTGCAACTAATCACTGTCCAGGAAGAGCACGAGTACGTTGTTTGGGCACAACACGAGCTCGTAGAAAGAACCCTCGCAGCCCCGTCTATTACATTGTGGATGGTAAGTTTTAATCTACGGTGTGTTCAGGAGTTTCCAATTCAAGGGGCGCTACCTTACTTGAGTACATACCTAGTTATGACGCATGGAAGATATAAATTTACGAATTAGTTCAGTAAAATATGGCAAAAACAGGTTCAAAGGAGGCTTTCTTAATCAAGCATATCGCCCAATTGTCATGATTCTTCTCCTTTTTTCGCAGAACAAGAACCAAATCGCTGTGAATCCAGTGACAGGGAACGTTGGGCCTTCTGTCCCATATGTCCAAGGTGTTTGAGGACGAAAGTTCTGTCTATCGACATGATGATATCCACAAGTCGGAACGTCACCAATGTCCGCTCTGTGACAGAAGTTCCGTTCAAAGTACGTTCATCCAGATATTCATCTGGATTGGAGTAGTTCTCCAATAGCAGGTTCAAATGCGCACTTTGTTCCACTCCAGATACAACTTGAGGATCCATATGGAAACCCACATCGGAATGGATGTGCCCAAGGTTGTCAAGGACATGTTGCCCAATGACTTCAGGGGCGTTATCGACGGCAATGCTGACTTCATTAACCCTGCAAGGTTTCGCAAGAAACTTGTGAGAGCCTTGAAAAAGAGGATCAAGGCCACCACATGCATGCAAACTGTTCAAAGCCTGCAGAGCAAACTATTGTCATTGGAGCATGGTAACCCATGATAGTTATAAAATGGTGTGAAAAAAACCCGTTGATCATTTGACCTTACGCACTTCCTACACATCATTGGTCGCAAAATATAAGCAAAAGTACAGTGTTAAAAGGAGAAATGGAAAAACCTGAAAGAGAGACGAGGTACAACCAGTGCCTATAAATAGAAAGCCTAGTTAGCACACAACCAGGCAGGTACTGTCATGGTTCCATCAGAATAAATTATACCAAAACACATTTGGTTCAATGCCAAAAAAGATCGTACTTTTTATAATGCTTACCCATTCAACAGACTTTAAGGCACATATTCCATCATCCACCTTTTTAGAAGCTTATGATTATCTTTCTAGTTCTTATGTGTTCCATTTGTTCCCAAGTGTGGAGAATGAAATGTCTGCTTTTTGCGATAAAAACCATTTTTCATCGTGAAAATGAGTCGCAATGCAAGCAAGACGAGACATAATCTGTGCAGAATGGGCAGCTACTTTGCGGATCGCCCTCGAAAGTGTCGGCGACGTAAATAGTCCAATTGGATTGGCTGATGAGGCAGGAGCAGAATGGACGCCCGGCCAATCTTAACCAAGACAAGCGGAGGGCTTTGTTTGTTGGTCAAATGTCAATTTCGGGGTGGAGACGGACAAGGAAAAGGAGGGTATTCATCTACGTACGTTTTTGCATGCCATAAATACGTATACGTCGTTCAAACAAAGTCAAGGCAGTTCAAACCTGTTGATTCGCTCTAAATGACATTTGAGTACCGCGTTGCCACCTGATTGTGTGGTAATCGATTGGGAAGAACGAGGTGGCTAAAGGCAGGATTCAACGTTAGTGCTCAGCCTTAATATTGAGAGCGTTCCATTCAATGTTTTACGGTTTTTGATGACCTGCAGTTGAAACGACAATAAGAGAGACTTTACTGCCTGCAAAGAATGTCAGGATCTCCTAGCTTAGACCAACAATTTTCGAATTAAGGATTTTTGCCAACCCGCCATTGCCATGGAATTTTAAATCCCTGTATCTCTCGTATATTTCGTAATCTCGTAATTTCGGCTCAAGAAAGTTACCCTAGATCCAGAAAAAGTGTTAAAAAAAACGCAAATTATATTTAAGAGTAGAAATTTCCGAAACTGCTACCGTAGTTCTAAGGAAAGTGTGACTAGATAGATTGCGTGGGGTTTTGAAATTTTTCCAATACCTGGCATACTTACGCTTGTTTAGACAAATTTCAAACGAACCTTCATCTTCATCTTTCAAATTCATGCATTTGGGTTGCGATAACGCAAGTCCCAGATTGCATTCAGCCATTTAATGTATCATCTGGTTTAACAGGACGACTGCCACCACCAGTAATTGTCAGCCAATAGTGGGAGTGACAATCAGGCAGATTGGTTTGGAAAATTGCTACTTGGGTTGGTTTCGGAAGTGATTGCCGAGATTGGGATGGGGAATTGGCTGTGCTGATATGCGAATTATCAGCTTTGCCAATGTGGAAACATATATTGGATTTTTTTTTCTTTTTTACAGACAGGAATGGATGGCCTGGCAAATCTTGACGAAGTTAATGAGAACATAAAATCAACCAATAAATGCTAAGAGGCAATGATTTGCTTCCACAATTATAACTCATCATAAATGTGTTTCTAAGATATGCCCAGCAATGATCCGTTTTGAGTATCCTGCCTACTCTTGGTCATTGTTGTCCTGAGTGTGGCTAAAACCATCAGGTCTAAGGTCAAATATTAAGGGAAATGGCTCTAGCTCCTCCAGGATACGAGTATTAAAAAATATATTTAATCATTAGGCGTTGTGAATGTGTGGTATTGTTATCAGATAAAAAAATATGCAAATGCACCCATATGTGGACGGACTGATAACTAAAAAGTAGGTTATTTGGATAGGGTAACATGTTGAATATGCATTTTGCAACCCCCTTCTTGTCAAGGTAATTAAAGTCCGAGCATTCCAAACTTCGAGCATTATATCTTGGGAATATCGTTAGTACAGGTTATCATTGAGCTTAAAGGAAATGTTAAGGAGGATATGCCAATACAATTCGAACACTACCGTTCTTTTAATGTTTTAGGCCAACGTGGGCAATTTTAGGTTAAAAGTTCATAAGGACCCATCAACTTTCTTTCCAGCCTCACTGACTACATGTTTATCCGACGTGGTGACCATATAATCCCATGTGTTTTTTTCACTAAGTATGATTTCTCTACTTATATTCTTCCCCTAAAGAGCATGGTTGACCGGACGGCCGGCTGTCAGAAGTTGAAATGAGCTCAAATCAATTGTCGTTGCCAATTTTCAGATTGATTGGTTTTCTTCGGGTATGCCATTGCCTTCTTTCGAATTTCTATGGGACACCTTTTCCTCTCCTAACTAGTAGGAGCTTCAACGACGAGCATGACTAGTTCCCTCTCCCGTTAAGTCACTTGGGTCATCAATCAGGGTCGCCTGGGCCTAAATTGACGTCCAACCGCGCCAAAGCAGGTCGATCGATTGAAGTATTCTGGCCAGAGCAATTGGCAGCAGGAGTAGACTCATTATTCTCTTGTGCTTCAGTCGAGGGTTTGAAAATACTCATAGGGATGTCTGACGGATTTTGGAGAGAGTGATATGCCACGCCCAATCTGAAATAACGTGGAACATGTACTGATACAAATACGTAGATTGATGGCTCACTTACTTCAACTGAA
>NC_081451.1:6455582-6515687 GCF_007210705.1 Tigriopus californicus
GCCTAATTATATGTTGCAATTAGCAATTGAATATAATTGAAAATAAGTCGCATAATTATCTGAGAATAGTGCCGGACCAACCGTAAGGACTTCCCTTTGAACGCCACGGTAGTGCTAAAAAAAGAATAAGAAAACATGTAATTACTCCAGCTAGTCGCAACCGTGCCGCCAGAACGGCCCAGTGACAATAACACTTGTGACCGAAACCACTTGAATCCTCCCATAGCTGTCAACGTAGCATGACAGGGAGTACATTAGTAGTGGAATGGAAAGCTCGGTCACAGATCGAACGTCTTCTAGCGAGGTTTCGTAGAGCTATGTGTTACCTCCTAAACAGATGGATTCCCGCTGAGAGAGTGCTCATTGATTTCCATCTTCATGTTCAAGTGCTCGATTAGGAGGTAACGCAAAACTGAAACGTCTTCTAGCAAGGTTTCCTCTCCACTACTGCCTGCTCCATGCCCAAGAACAGGTTTCCAATCGGCATGCTAGCCAAGTGGGGCAAGAAATGGGTCGGCGTGCTCGTGACCCAATGGCAAGCAACGAAGCTAGCATAAAAGACAATCTCCAGTCGATTCAAGTCGTTATTTCAAGTGTTCCCGACGACAAACGCAATTTTCGACTACAATGGACGACAATTTGTTCATTGCTTTGACCAATGGATCAACAAAGGCTTACACAAGGGAAGAGGCAGAAATGGCCTGCTGGTTGAGTACGTCGGCTTTGTAGACCTGATTTGCAATGGTTTGAATGGGGTTCAATATGGTTGATTTGTCTTTTTAGCTCGCTTAAGTACCTACAGTATGGCCAATCCGCATGTGGAAGACATTGCAGTTCTGTATGTTCCCATTGCGGCTCCCCAGGACGTGCCGGAAGCCAAGGAGGAGCCTGACAATGCGAGGGAAGGCGACAGCCGCTGTCAGTCATGCGGCTTGAAATTATCGGACCCCTGTGCTTTGATTCGCCACATGAAGACGCACGATCCCTCGTCGAAAATATACAAATGTCAAGTGTGCAACAGGGATGAACAACGGCAAAGGTAAGTACGCAATATATCCATAGGTACAGCTTGAAGGTGATAAAAAAGGGATTACCATCATTCTTTTCTGCATTTATAGGACCAATTGGAAGCAACATGTGGCGACCCACATTGGAGAGGAGATATCGCAGGAACTATACGACACCTTGGATGCAGAGCATCGGGCCATCTTGAACACAACCGATGTCTATGTCACGGACGAGGTGCTTGCCAAGCGCTTGGCAATCGCTCAAAGGAAGGCGGCCAGGATAAGAAAACAATAGACATCTTCTGATCGGGTGTTCAGTTTAGTTCCGATGATATCTACACAGAATTGTGTTCATTCTTTGCATAATTTGCATGTCGGTGCAAGGGCACTTTAGAGTCCCTGGTCTGTGATACTTGTTCAAAATAGATTTACGATTATCATTCATCGCTTCGTAATTCATTGTTAAGCATGTCGTTTTTCGATTTGGCCGGTTCTTTTATTGGTTAGGTGTTCAGTTTAGTTCTTGTGATATTTCCAAGTATATTCCTTTAATACATCGGTATCATCAGTTAGGGGCTGTGTGGTTTATTACATGTTTGGGTCAAACGTGTTATTGATTATTACCTCAAAATGAAATAAATGATCCTTCAAATTCATCTGTTTATAGTTTAGTCAATAGACTGACAAAAAATGCTTTCTCGTCCAGCAGAAAGTTGGCAATTGGAAAGGGCGAATGTGTGGGAATCTTTCATGATAGTCTTTAGAGAAATTCTCAGTCGTCGTGTAGCAATCATCCAACGAAAATGAAGGAATTCAATGCTCAAGGCCCACTTTAATCACATACTTCACCCTGTATTAATCTGAAAATATTTTCATATATGACGATAAGCTTTTTCTAGTTTTTGATATCCAGCCGCTATATCAGACTTTCCAAGCATTTCCTTCGAGAGATTTCCCAATCTGATCTTGATTTAAATTCAAGTGATTTCGATTACTTGGATTGGATGCCAAGAAGATCTTCGAGATCATGTTGAAGCAGTTAAGAGTGCTGATAATCTTAGAACAGATGTGGACACTGCGAACACCAACATTGCGAAGATTGATCAATATAGAATCAAGTTGGAAGAGTTAATAAGGCAAAGCTTGCCAAGATTGAGGTGGTCTTGAAGCCAGACATCGATGAGTGACTCAACAGTTTACTTCAAGAGCAGCTATTACTTGGAATGGAGTTAAAAGTATGCCTTGGGCCTTAAGTGCTATTGAAGGAGAAATGCGGAGTTTATGCCCTCACTTTAATCATTCTTTCCTAGGAATTTGAGCAAAGAACTTTGTGCTCTAGGGGCTGCGAGGTAAGGGTTGAAAAAACTCTAGCGGCCAAAAAAGGAAACGGAGCGTTAGTAAGGAGTACAGGGCTTGTCAGAGAAAAGTCACTCCAACCAAGCCACTTGAGACTGCTTTGAACACATTTTGGTAGTTGGGCAGCAGGGTGTCGGGCTAATCCACTTCTCTTGCGTTACTCAGTTTCAACCAAAGGAGACAAACAAGCCATCAATTCACTGGCTCCTTGAATTTGGAACTTTATCTTGGGCATCACGTAACTAAATGTGTTCAAAGCCGATCCCCATCGCACACACCAGGCAGCCACGAGGGAGCCAAAAAAATCTTAGAAATCTAGTAAGTGTTGCTTCTCTGACTAGCCCTCTAGTCAGGGGTAATCATGACTGTTTCCGATTCATTCAAAACTATTGAAATCATGTGAAGACAGATACAAATAAAAGTGATTGCATTTCTTATGAATGATCTCAGGTTATGTGAGATAGTTAAAAGAGAGTGATAAGTAGACTTTTTTTTAATTTTTAGTTCAAATATCTTGTCACTTCGGGGCAATTTTAAACATTCAGGTGATTTTTGACCAAATCTCCCAAAAAATTACAGCTTTGGTTTCCAATAATCCTAAATTGAATATTTTTCTGTTAAATGTATGCACCAAGGAACATTAATAATGCAACTTGGTAAATTTTTTGCCCTTTAATACTTCAAAGAGTCATTTGTTATGTACCTTTTTGCTAAGGATATTCAGCCCTGCCTTCAGGGTTACAATTGTTTGTTGCAATCCTGATTGGAACTCATTAATGAACTTGAACTACATCAATGGTTGTTAATTTAGCATACTTATCCTAATCTTGGCCAAGTGTATTCAGAAAGATATTTGCAAATGAAAGTGCAAAATATGAAAACCACTCTCTTTGTAAAGGTTCATGCTTTGAACTTGGCCCACTTTACACAACCATTACTTAAAAAAGAAATGTAAAGCCGTTACTCGTTACCATTCCTAAAATTTAGATGACCAATATGTTATGGGTTTTGCCCCATCAATATCGTATTTCTCTAAAAAAAATGTGTTTTTGGCTTCAAACATTCCTATAGCCTAAACTTTAAAGACTATTGACTTTTTCCTTAGTCAGCATTGGCATTTAATCTTGGCATAATAGTTCAAAATGTGGTGCATCAAAATGTTTTGAGGTGTTCAAATTCGAACCCTTCGCAGATGGGGAAATGATTTTCGAAGGTTTGAAACAATGTCGCACAAGTCATGATGGAAAAACTGTATATTCTAATAAGTTGGGAAAATGGCTTAATTAAAACTTGCAACAGCCAACATGAGATTTAGTGACACGTATAAAGCAATATGTAATAACACTGTTTGAACTCAATTGCAAAAGTAATCATAAAAAAGTGTTCAATTTTTCAATTTTTTTAACTATGGAGCCTGCCTTTTAATATTTTACCCTTTTTGAAGTACATTTCATCTTGATGTTTCACATCTTAAAGTAATAATGCCACAATACAGAAAACTGAATTGATTTTTTTTCCAAGAAATCTAGTCCAATTTCTTAACCCATACTCTTGGAAAACATCACTCTTAACTCATCAACTTCAAATTAAGTCTAGGGTTTTTTATTATGTTTCTTTGCAACGACGCAAGAACAAACGTTAGCAAAGGGTTTACTAACACTATCTTTCTTTTTTTGCCGCAAGATGTCTCATTATGAAACAAACAGTCTCTATAGGGGATGTCAAATAAAGGAAATTCAAGGAAAAATGTGGTCCGGCACCCTGATTTTGGGCATTTTGGGGGGAGAGAACTAAGACAAACATCACAATCAACTCCCACCATTCGCCCATTGAATTTTGAATAATCGAATGCTTTTGAGCGAGTTGTGTTACAAAACCCTACTAAATGAGCATATTTGGTGTTAATCAGTGAACACACTATCAAATTGGCTCAATACCACAATGCTAATTGCCTAGACAAGCATGTAAAATGGAAAAAATGTCAAAATCCAATGCATGCACAGCGCAGTGTGGCTGGGCATGTTGTCTTTGATTTTACTCCATGGAATATCGTCAGTTGTCTATGAAGGCGTTCATTTGACCAGCCCTATACGGATACCGCTCCTCCTCGATGCTGATCGTTTGTTTAATCAAGGGAAAGATGAGGGAGGACAGTGGGAAGAACTCAGGCTCTAGGATCACTTGATATCAGGCTATTCAAGTTTAGAATAGTGATGGATCGGATGCTCAAAAGTTTGGGATATTGTGATGCTTACAGATTGAGGAAATGAAAAATGGCAAGTTCAACGTTGTTGGGTTGCAGGACCTGAATGGAATTGGAAGCAATTGATTGAAGGGTTACAAGGAGATCATGTGACGGAATGAAGGAAGCCTCGAACAAAGAAGTCACGAGTAGGGCACTTGACAATCTCAAGAAGATTAATAGAAATCTTGAGAATTAATAATCTATGTTGCACGTACAAAAAAAACAGGCAACAAATTTGGAGTGGTGAGAATTGTTCTATTCGGTTTGGAAGTATTGTGCTCATGGAAAATAAATTTCAACTATAAAGTATAAAAATATTAAAAATGCTGAACATTTCAAGTCGAGTCCTAGCATAGTTGAGTTGAGGATTTGTGACACTGAAATGGTCGATTTACTCGTAATTGAATGTTCTTCGAAATATGTGTGGTGGAGCGTGCTCTCACAGACAACTGGATGGCCATTGGCACGAGTTGATAACGGTACAAAGGAAGGCATCTTTCAGTTGGTCAGAACAATTGGTATGAATCCGCTATATCATGCCGCGAGTTTGAAGAGAAAAAAGGGGACTTGCGCAAGCTTCTCTTCACGAGAGAGGTGTTTTCTTAAAACCATACATAACCACCTATACGTAGAGATCGATCAAGGGCGTGCTATCCCATGTTCTTGTATCAGCTGTTGCTGGCGGTCAAAAAGTTCCATTCTCAGTTGAGATACCTAGGACAACTAGGGCACAGAAATTGGACACAGTGTCAACGATTCAGATTTGAGTGGAAGCCCTAACACAACTCTGTGTCAAGCAATTGTTCTTCTCTAACACAGTTCATAAAACAGGTTTGAGCAAGTGGTCCGACCACAAGTTTAAGCACGAAACGTTGGAGGGGTTATGATGGGACAATTTTCATCCATGTGGTGGAAGCAGTTGACTGAAACGGAGGAAACAAGCCTCTGTCCAGCGGTGTCGGAGTCACCTCGATTACGTGAAGGTGCAATCATGTCGCCCACATTCAAGCACATTGTTGGGAGATTGAAACGAAATTCCGAATGCCTCATCGTTGCGTTACAATTTTTGTTACATTTCCTTGCACTTTCGAGATGCGTTGGTTGCTTCAGAAACATAGATCATGGAGGTAAAACAAATGAATTGTTTCTGCTTGAACATTTAGGAATCTTTCATATTGAAAAACTAGCATCTCGATTGGCCATTTCATGAACTTTGTTTTTCATATCCGTCAAAGATATTGTACTAGCACTATCTATTGGTTCATCGACTTCCAACTTGCTCACAATGTAATCGGTCGCTTTCAAAATTCATATTGACGTTCACTAATCGTGTAATCGTCTGTGTTTATTCAACTTTTGACATTTCGACACGTGCTTAGCTCTCATTCCGATCACATTGGGTGGGGCTAAATAAGGTGGGAACCAGATCTTCATAATGAATGGATGGTCTCGGAGCGATCGGGTCGCCTGGGCCTAAATTGACGTCCAACCGCGCCAAAGCAGGTCGATCGATTGAAGTTTGGAAATCGCTATTCTGGCCAGAGCAATTGGCACCAGGAGTGGGCTCATTATTCTCTTGTGCTTCAGTCGAGGGTTTGAAAATACTCATAGGGATGTCTGACGGATTATGGGAGAGAGTGATATGCCACGCCCAATCTGAAATAACGGGGACATGTACTGATCCATGGCGTCTACAAATACGTAGATTGATGGCTCACTTACTTCAACTGAATAGCGGTGGCCATCCGATAGAACAGTGGCAACTGCTCGCAAGTGAAGATACCCTGTCCTCTGTAGATCACGGACAGGCATTGCTCGATCAGACCGGTGAACCTCTTTCGACGACAATCGGGTCCCTGTTGGAACGTCTCATGATTTCCCTTGGATCAATCCCGTGGACGAATACAACACGGAGCGATGAAGGTTGAAGGCCCGATTCCCGCATACCAAGACGCAATCGGATTTCCGTCCCTGGAACTCGAACTGCGTTTGATTGGACTAGAACAATTGCTTGCATTTCACCAATGTTTTACCTTGATGTAGTTGCGGATCGCGAGCCCATAGTGCTGATAATCTGGCCGCACTTGAACACTCGTGAGATTCGTTGCGGTTTGAGGCGACGCCATTTTCAAATTGGAAAACAACCACCACAATGAAGACGAATTGGTCGTTGTGAATCACTTGCTAAATTGAAAATGAAGACTAATCAAAGTGAGGAGCCCAAAAATGGCAGGGAACGCACTTTTATAATAAGTTACCGAAGGGTCTGGAACCAATCGGCCAACAAGATCATGTAGCTGATCTTCTGACAAAGGCTGAGGCATGGAAACCCGAGTCTCCTGGGCTTCATATTGGTTCTTGAAATGATTCAAGAAGCTTTGGTGCTGAAGGCTGCGGAAGAGATGCAGCCAGGTCTGAGGCGAGTGGAACAAGGATTGAACGTTCCAATATTGAGCCAAATCATTAGAGACCGGGGCCAAGGGAGTCTGAGCATGCTCTCCTCTTTGGCCCCATACCACTCCTCTGGGCTCTTCCAGGTGGGCTACCGGCTCATTCATGGCCGTTTTTGAAGCCGCCGCAGACGCTGCTTTGGCCTCTTCGACCAGATTAGCGAAGATGGTATTAATCATGGCCATTTTGGATCGATAAAGGAACGGGATATGAAAAAAATGGGGGCGATCGGTGAGCTGAAATGGAGGTAGATTTCACGACTAGAAGACGTGGAGAATGCAGTTGAATCTGAGAAGCAAGAATGAAGGGTTTGTAGAGTGGACGAATTCAAATCGATGGAAGACCAGGAAGTTGTGGTTGATGCTGATTGGTGAGAAGTGTGGAAGAGCTAATGTCGACTACGAGGATCTTTTTGAAATGATGAATGTGTTTATTACGCTGGTCGTTTTATACCGTTAGCTTTGGACTGTGAGCTGCTGTAGCCTAGGTCGCCTAGCGCGCGCATACTTCACCGGCGCACTTGAGCAAGCCTGCGCCGAATTCCGTAGGAAATCAACCATAGCCGACTATCTTTCTTCAAACGAGGTCAGTCCAAGAATCATTCACTGATCAAAAATCAAAATGTAAGATGAATGTTAGTGGAGAAGGTGGAGGAAATCATTGGAATTTGATTGCCATTGACATCAAGCCTGTTTCTTAGTGTGAGATAACACAAGTGGGTTCCAACGATGTTATTTTGAGATCCAAATAATTGTAACACATTCGATTCGAATGGAAATGTCTAAATAGCTAATGCCCAATGCTTATGATTAAAGAAACAGAAAAACAATCATGGCTTTAGCCCAATAACCAATAGATCAAGAACAGCCAAAGTAATTTCGCAATAAACACGCTCGCAGAAGTGCTCCTGCTGGAAAATCATCACAACCGAACAGGACGGCTCTGTCAAATATTTCCCTTCTTTTTATGACAAACCTGCTTATCCTTTGGATTACGAATGACATCCTGACTGAAAAAGCTGTTTTTGGAATCATAGTTGTAACCTTTCAGTTTCCTAATTTGCAAATGTTGTTTTCGATTTTGTAGGAAGCCATTTCGTCGATAATAAGTTTTATTTTGATTTCTAATTACCTTCACTTTTTTGAAAAGAAGGCTAGTGACCTCCCCAAATTATGGTGACGAGTCATCACTCATCAAGAAAGGGCAGATTTGAAAGTTTTTCGCATAGTGTTTTTTCACATGATTTGATGTTGGAGGGAAAAAAACATGTTCATGGCGCAATGCCAGGACGACGTCATCCATGCACACTGTCAAAACTGCACTTTTATCAAATTTGACACTTCTCTTTCATAGCACTGTTATATGAGTTCAAGGAAATTTGGTTTAGTCCATTATCTTCTGAAATTGCAATATCGGTAATAAGGGCAATGAAAAGTAAGATCATTTCCAAATTTTGCAAATTTGATTAAACTCAAACTGCAGAAAATGACAACTTGGTACAACAATTTCCGTCAAACCTGAATGTTACGTGATCTTATTAACAATGTGGGCCATTTTTCTGTGGTTCCAGAAAAGGAAGGGGCTTTTTTGGTAATTTTCGTTTAAATAGTGCACATGAAACGTCGAATGTACGACCCCGGAAAAGGACCACGAAATAGGGGTTTCGTGATGAGTTGTCAACATCCTGCGAAATTCTTGAACAAACCAAAGCTTGACAAGTCGATAACTATCAAGTGAGATGAGCTATGAAACTCGACAAATGTAATTTTTGGGTGTTGTTGTGCCACTATGCTAATACTTTGGCGCAACAGTAACTGCAGGTTAGTAAATTGAAATAAAGGACCAATTCAGTAAATGCAAAGAAAATTGTTTCATACCATCATGATGACTGATAGCTATGGGCACGCAAAATCACAAAAAGCATTTTGTGATTAAAAACATCTTTTTCAAACCTGCCCCTAACTAAAATTTAGAAGCATTTTTTTTTGTTAAATTATTGCTTGACATCTTGCTGTAGTACATGTATGCAAAGCTAACCACTTCATCAATGATCATCAATGGGTGATGGTTGTTCTTCAATTGGATCAAAACAAGATTGGCCTTATTCGATGGGCCCTCTTTTCCGAATAAGCTTGTTAGCCTTTCATCGGATAAATTGGCCTGTCACTTTGTCCTTATGTATTTATTTATTAAATCGTTAATTTTCGATGGCATTCATTGGCAATTGCCCTCTTATCACCAAACAATTCGGTGTTAAATATTCTTTGATAAAGCAAACAACTAAACATACTAATTTATCGTTGCATCCTAAACTAGCCTCTTGTTTATTCAACTCACAATCTCAAAAACTATCAGGATTGAGGTGTTATTTCCGCGCGAGTTGTCCATTCAAAGTGCAAACAAACCCTGATCATGAAAAATGACTGCCCCTGGGAATTGTCAATTAGGGCTGAGAATGGCTCAATTGAAAATTCCGAAAGAACTCTTGGGATTCCCACGAGATCAACTGAGCATTCAACGAACGTGTGGCCAACAAATTGGGAGCACCCGTCTCAGAGTCAACTCAAGTAACAATGACTATTTTGTCGTAACACTCAATGCCGCCCGATCTACAATAGAACGAACCATCGAGCCTCCTCCGCGCACACTAGACACCCAAGTAATCCACTCCAGCCTAATACTAATCCTGATTAAGATTCAACGTCTGGACAACTCTTTTCGCTCCTCGTTTGAGTTTTGATTAGACATTGACTTACTATTGAATAAACTTTGGCAGCAAATAAATCCCCACTTATGTCATCATTAGAGGGAGTTTAATTTCTCTTCGAAATTTGCTCAAATACAAAGAAGAGATGTCTACTGTGACGTCATTAGCGCAAAACCCCTGTGCGACAACTTGGTACCAATAACTTATTCTAATCGGGAAACTCAACCTATACAATTCATCTTAGTCAAACCCATGCGCAAGTGGAGACCAATTTTTCAACATTTATTCTCGCAATTCACATATGGGATACCACAGTTCTTCAGATCTTCGAGCTTTTTTGTTCCTTTTGGGTCGCTTATTCATCTTCTGTTTTGGCCAATCGTTGGTCAAAGATTTTTCGCTGCATTTGACCATGCGTTCCAGTCAGAATGGCCTTGGTCTCGTGATCTACAGCGGCAAAAACGTTGGAAGGGAACCCCTGGCCACATGTATCCTCCAGTTTGATCTAAAAGTAGAGAAAGTGGTTGTTAAAAATGTCTGCCTGGGACAATTGTCTGCTGTCCACCCTCGGTAAAAAGCATTAGAAACCAAAAAATCATTTCCTACGTGGCACAGAAAGTGTAACCTAATGATAAGTTCATAACCATAAATATCGTCCGGTTATTCTACGTACCCATGCGGTGAAAGAGATTTGAAACCTCAACAAGTTTGGCTAAAAGTAAAAAATATGCTCTCAAAAATTCGATACAAGGGACTCGCAATGTAGTAGGCCAACCAAAACTTATTATAAGTAATCGTCAAGAAAAGCAGTCAACGGCTAATCTAGACTTGATTTGACATTTTTGACTAGTCAAGAAATCTAGGGTACAAGGATGGATGGATGGATGGATGGGAAATTGGAAAGCGAAAAGGGCTCATGGTTCTAGATTGGGCGACATTGAGTGACAGTGGAATCGACCCTACATCTTAAATTGGTTCTCAAACGGGAAGTCAGAATTTTGATTGTTGGCAATCCGGTCGTTGAATGTTCAGTTGATTGCGAGAAAATCGTACGTGCCCTTCCCATTTCTGATTGGTAATTCCCAACGGTACACACACCCTCTTTTAGATATTGATGAGGACCAACGGGATCCTGAGTAAATATCAACCGGCAGACAGATTTCTTCCCGTTTGTTCAGCATAAGCACATATATGATTGTTCTGATGGATTGAACATGGGAGTTCCTCTCAGAGCATAGAATCATGGACAATGACCCTGACGGTATTTTGCTTGAAAAGCTTGCACTTGGAAACAACCTCTTGGAGTTCAACACACTTGTTTCACATGGTGAAAGACGTGCATACGTTGCATATTTTGACATGGTCTTTTGCACATTTTAGGTTTTAGAGCATGTTTTCCAGCAAACTTTGATCTTTCTTTATTTATGTACAAGTTTTAGCTCATAAACTATGGTTTCAAAAAGCGCATTTTAGGCCGTCTGTAGAGATAGGATTAAAAGTAACAAATCAGATTTGGTTAGACAATTCTTCATAATATCAGAATAAAAATGACAATTCCATAGATTATTTTTTGCACTTTGTATTCTTTTCTACCTTACATATGTGAAAGACTATTTCGGCATTATATTTAACGCTATATATGGACTCCAAACCAAGCAGTAAAAAGAATAACTAGCGGATGATAAATTTAACCACACGTTTGAAAGGCCTTACCCACCTTCAACTGGATATACTCATTGAATTTTCCATTATTTTGGAGGACTACGCCTGATTCTTTCATAGCTGAGACCTACAATTTCATTCTGCATATCGTCAGCATAAGAGGAGAGACTGACACTAATATCAAGCTTTTGAAGCGGGGCAACGAATATTAGAAAAAGCAGAGGCCTTCGGATGGAGCCCTGGGAAACGCCTGACTTGACATCATGTATGCCACTACGTGATCCACCCTTCAACCTTCAATGTTTGTTTCCTGAGAGAAAGAATTTTGATCTGTAACTATGAGATCAGCAAATTGTTGAGATTGATGACGAAAGTCAAATTGAGCAGACTATCATTAAAACAATGAGCTGCTGCTTCTAAACTCAATGGGGTTGAAAATACACTGGAGAACTGATGCATGTTAGCAATAGCCTCTACATTCCTAGTGACTTCTCCATCAACCTTAAAAGGCCCAACAGTGTGTTTCATCTTTCAGCGAGTGCTGCGCTGGAATTGTACCAGATCTATTTGGATCTGGAGGCCCAGTGAACAGTGATGGCCACCTTAACCAAAGCCTTGGATCAGGCTCGACTTCTGAATTCGAAGGTTCCACACCTCCAAGCCAATTGCGACGCCTTTAGGAGTACATACCTTCTATCTTGATGTTTGCTGAAAATAAATGCACGTGCGGTCAACTATACCATAGGGTACTTTAATCATCATCCAGTATTATTGAATTTTTATGCCCACTTACCTCAGCCTCTTCACTTCTCCGCTTTGCTGCTCTCAGTTTGTAACTGGTCATTTTCGATGGAGGCCTTAATCTTACCCTTAGTTACGTCCAACTTTTTTTGGAGACAACCCACAATTACTGGATTCGAAGTGCTCTTCAGCCTTTTTGCTAGTTTGCAACCCTTTTTGAACAAGTCTTCCCATGTTTCGGAAATTTTGTCCGTGACCCACCCTTGGAAACACATTCAGATATTGCTAGATTGGAGCAAAAACTTTCTCAAAAACTGAAACTTATTTGTCAATAGCTGCATCAACGGTCGATTCCTGTTTCAGAATTAAAACCAGGTCTAGTTCTTCTAACCTCTCTGCAATTTGGGGTCAGTGGACGCCTTTGAATTTGAACTTAGCCAGACAATGGAGAACGGCAGTAGTGGAGTGGAAAGCTCTCTGACACCTCGCTAGAAGACGTTTTAGTTTTGCGTTACCTCCTAATTGAGTTCTTGAACATGCAGATGGAATTCATTGAGCACTCTCTCAACGGGAATTCATCTGTTCAGGAGGTAACGCATAGCTCTACAAAACCTCGCTAGAAGACTCTACTACTGACGTACTCCATGGCCAGACCGACTTTTTATTCACCCACACACAATCATAACGAACACTGCAAGTGCAGAGTAACCAAGGAGTAGAAGAGGAAGTCACACCTTGGGGTGAAATTTCTGGGAGATAAGAACAAGAGCAAAATGAAATGGTTCTGATCTCAGCGAGCTGCAAAACAATAATCACAGGAAATTATTATCTATTTTACTTTCACAATTTGTTAGTAGAATATGGTCTGCTGAGTCAAAAGCTTTAGCAAAGTCCCAGAAAATTAAATTTACACATTCATTATGCAGCAAAAATGGCATGTTATTAGGTTGCCTTTCACTAGCGTTTGGCAACCAGTTTTGCACAATTCGATCAATCGAAGTGGACATTTTGTTGCAAATGCACATCAGATTGAAGCTGTAAGGACGAGTAAAACAAAGTTGTCAACCCCCTCCTAAAAATTTAGCATTGAGTACGTGTGAAGTGACCAAATTTGAAGCCAGTCTGGGACGGGTGGTCAAAATTCTCAATGAGGACCAATACGTTGTTAAATTCTGAATTGATAGCGTGAGCAATTACCAGGTGCAGACGATCTTTTAAGATTAGGGTTGATCGGCGCTTTTGATTGAACGACTCCGGCGGAAATATTACACTCGATCGACATAGTAGACAATTTGTCTACAATGTCGATCAAGTGAAAAAAAAGCATTTGACAAATCATTCTTTCAGTAGGACACGAGAGCTTTAGCATAAATGCCAATCCCATCGACTAGTCAAAAGTTTTAGGGCTTGGTATCATCGAAAAATTCTCGTTTTCCAAGGGTGGCTATTTAAGTTCTTTTGCGACAAGTCGCAACAAAAAGATCCCTTCATTCGGGCAATTTCAAAAAATTGTAATTGGCCTAACAGTTCAGCTTCCGGTACAAAGGAATCATAAAAGATAATGATTTATCATGTGCCAGAGATACTAAAGGCTTTTAATCTGTCCTCGAACTTCCATTACCCAACCTGCCATTCATCTCGTCGAAATATAACGTGTGACTTGGCACAAGGGAGTTTTTTTACTTGGGAGTTCCCACGGGCACAGTCCCATCAGATGTGAATTTGGGGCTATTGAAAAAGGCAGCGCTTAGAGGAACATGTAAAGCCCTCTCAATGAGTGGTTGAAATACTATGCGAACGTAATGAATATCGCATGAAATTAATGGACGGCAAACAGGGTGTTGAAATACAAACACTACGTATATCTTGAGACGAAGGAGATTGCTGTTGTTCGTATTTGTTTGGGATTGATCATTGGGGACAGCCAAAATGTGCAAAAATATATATGGTTTACTCTTCAAAATATGCATAAGAATTATTCATAGTTAAGGTTTAAGTGGATATTTGTTTGCATATTTTGACCAACAACTAGTGAAAACAGGCCAAAAATATGCTCTGATACTAAAATTCCAGCTCGAAATCAAGAAAATGCTTTCAATTCGAAGAAGGTAGGTAATGAAGAATCAGGACAAACTAGTGACTGTGGGCGGCGAAAACGGTTTTGAGCCCAACAATAAGGGCGAAACCGGAACAATGAGCATTTGATTTACTCAAGCAGATCCCTGAAATGTTCACTAATGTATAAGTCGACCAACCTTTCATGCCACTTGGAAATTAGTTTAGCAATTCGAACATCGCTAAGAACTGCACAGCACTCGGCAAATGGTCATGAACTCGAGCATGTTCTGCAATCATTTCATTACTTCCCTGCCATAATTTGATCTAAGGAAATGATGTCAGTAGTTCCAATTTGCATTTGACGCGACTAAACAAACTTCCACGATCAAACATGTGGTTGGATTTATCGGACGTTTAAATCCAGCGATAGTATCATATTTTAAATCTGAATAAGTCGATTGTTCAGCCACATCTTGAATATGCCTCGCCTATTTGGGCTTCAATTAGTTCAGCAGGTTTGCAAAAGCTCGAGCAGGTCCAAAGATGTTTCACTAGAAACATCACAGGAATGAGAGAGCTCTGATATTGGGAGAGGTTAGAACGGTTGGGATTGTACAGTACTCAGAGAAGGTACGAAAGGTATCGGATATTGTACGTTTTCAAAAGTATTCCCAGGATTTAGGGTCAGTTGTAGTGACCGTAGAAGCTTAATGTGCGTTTTGAGAGCACCTTCAAACCCGAGAATCCAGGCTAGTTAAAACAATGAAGTCCAACTCTCTTCTTTCTCGGGCTCCTTCATTGTTCACTTTGCTCCCTTCAAATTTGCGTAGGGCGTATGTAGGCGTTGATCCAGAAGCAGGATTTAAGTCAGACTTGAACAAGTGTTTGGCGAAAATTCCCAATCAACCTTATATTCAAGGGTTAGCAAGATCAGCCAACTCTAAATCGTTGGTTGATCAAAACATATAAAATTATATGTAAAGTAAAGCTTGATACATTCTTTCGTCTTGAACTTCAGGGATTCCAATACCAGTAGCGGTAAGAAAGTCCGCAAAACAAAAAAAGCAAAGAAAAAAACCCGCAGATTCAAGTTGCGAATACAGTTTGGTAGAGAAGCTTATTGGACAACTGTATCTGCCTTTTGTATCGCTTCACCACTTTAATCGATCCCAAAATATTGTCATGAATATATAAATACCATGTAGCGTAAAAGGTAAAGCAAAAAAAAAAATATACATAAACATTAAATGTAGAAAATGTTTAAAAAGCAAAAACCCAATTTTAGGAAATGCACCTATATATCATGTATGTTTTTGCAGTCTCTATAGCCCCCTTACGCTGCACGAAATATGTTTTACGTTCTGCACTGGAGAGGGCGCTTTGTCATTCAGCCTCTACCAAATGTAGGGCCGATTGGGCCAATTTCTTTCTATGGAATTATAATGCGTTTGTGTTGTTTTTGGCTAATTCTATCAAAATCTTATTTATATTTAGTGCCCCGGGTCACATAATGTTCGGAAAAGAAATTGCGTTCAAGGCAAGGCAAGATCAGTTTGTTTACCAATATACCGTGCCTCTTCCCGTTTTCTTTGGGGTGTGTGACGCTGCAAATGAGGGCCCGTATTGATCATATCCCTATCTTAAGCGTATAATTTATAAGCTGTGGCAAAAACAGACAGTGCGAATCCATTGAACTCTATCACGGCGAGCTTTTTCATTCATTGTTGGACTTAGCCATCAAAGACAACAAATGTCATTAGCACAACGGCTCGTACTCCAAAAAATATTGAGCGTCTCTAATTGGCGTCGTTATAAATTCCATTCTTTTTTTCTGTGAAAAGGAGCATCACGCCATTTTCAGTTGTTTCTTCGTGATATTGGAATATATTTCTTCATAACACTTGGCTCATGTCGTGTTAGCGTTGATGTTAGAAAGTAATTTGAGCACCTGTTATAAATAAAACTGAACCCAAATGCTTCTTGGGCTCGGAGGGTTATGGGACCTTTTTGGATGCATTGGTTTCAGCTTTTTGAATAAGCGATATGGATAAACACCTTTACTAAGATACTGTACACTAGTATGAAATATTGTGGCCAAACGAAGACGGATTTTAGCCAAATGCAAGCAAATGGGAAGAGAAAAAACAAGAGATGGTAATGTGTGGGGTCTGCAAGATTTTGCATTTTGTTCTTGGTCTGATGCCTCGTTCTATTGATATTGAGAGGTGCATATTAGCAAGAAAAAAAGTATGATGAAATTATTATCCAAACTATGTCGACGATATTGTTGAATCTTTTGCATTTCACTTCGATTTAATCCAATTCGTTGACATTCCAGTGCCACGAATTAGTTTGCTCAAACCAAAACATTGAGTCCCTTGTAATGATTGGAATCGGGTATTTCTTTGACGTCAAGTGCTCTGATGCGGTCAAAACCAGAGGGTTTATGCACTTTCCACTGGTACCCGTCATTAATTCGAAATTAAGAAAAACAGTCAATGAAAAAGTACGCCGAGAGCAACATTTTCTACTGAATAAAGTTGGAGTAATCTAACCGATGGAGTTAGTCCCTGGGGTCCCTGGGTTCCTGGGGGTCCCTAGTCCATGGGTGGAGTGGGCCGCAGATATAAGTAAACTCAAGAAAGAGCCAAAAAGGTAGGCCTTGTGCCAAAACAGTTCCTGGTGATAACCTACCCCATAAGCGCGCTCCATTTCTGCTACTTCTTCGCTTTCCTCACATTCTTCCGGTCGGCTTCCTTGCGTAGGCGCTGACCTGCCAATTGCCCGGTAAACAGCCGGCTACCCAACCCTGCTGACCCAGTTGAGCTCGCCTGTCTTATAAATAAGCCCACCCGCTTGGTTCGACCTCAGTTCAACAGATCTCTTGAAGTTGAAAACATATCATCATTTCGAGAAACAGTTTCAAACTTTTACGAAACACAATGGACAACTTTCGATTCAACCTGATGGCCAACGAATTCCAACCGCAAGGTTCGACTACCAAGAATTCACTTTTTTCTTTCAATATTCTCGCCCCCGAGTTTCAACCAGAAGGGAAGACCATCCAGACCTCGGCAATGGGCATGGCAGAGCAAAGTCACAAATTCAATTTATTTGCTGATGAATTTTACCCTGAAATCAACAACAATGACATCGAAGAAGCACACAAATGGGACCAACATACGTCGCAGCAAATGTTCCACCTATTTTGTAGTGATCACAGCCTTCGCATCAGGTCTGAAATCCAAACAAAGTTAGAGAAAGAATACGCTACTTTGACCAATAACGAATTTGAGGATGTCAATAAAATGTAAGTACCGTACAAAGATAACCGGAAAGGGAATGAGTGTGTGATGTGATCCTTTGAATGTTTGGGTTGCTTTAACATTTGGTCAACGTTTTTTCAGGTTTTCTAGTCATTATTCTTACGGCGAAGAAGAAGCTCTACCAGTGTCGGAAAACAGTTCAACAAGTTTCACACCCAAGCTGATCCCTGAACTGTATCATAAGGTGCCCATTGTGTTTGGCAAGTTTGGCATGGACTCGTTCGACTTTGAAGAACACAACCCCACCAGTTTGTGTGGTCTCCAAGGTTGTCTGCCTAATGCCTATTGCAACGCCATGATCCAGGCCCTTTATTACCAGGCAGGCCTTCATCAAGTGGTCCTCGGCCATTGTTGTGACATGGACACGTGTTTGGTGTGCGAGTTGTCCTTCTTGTTCCACATGATGGACCAAAAGAGCGGGAATCAATTAGTGCAGCCTCACAACTTCTTGAGGGCCTTGAGAACCAACACTGAGGCCGTTGCCCGAGGCCTGGTGTTTCCTAATTCGGATTCCGTGACGGCCTCTAGTTCAAGAGACATAATTCAAGTGGTGCAAAATTGGCACAAATTTATCCTTGAGCAAATCGCCGTGGCTTCTAGGGACAATGGCAGCAATGCCTTCGATCACAGTTGTGGCCTTGAGACTGTGACAGTGACCACCTGCACCAACTGCCAATCGTGCATCAGTGTTCAAAGTGGGCAACAAATTGGTTGCGATCTTGTGTATCCCCAAGACTCGACGAGAATTTCCTTCGAAGACGTTTTGTGCTCCTCCCTTGAATCCAGCAAAGCAATGAGATCGGCCTTGTGTTCCCATTGTGGCCATTTCCAGCCCACCAATCTGTCCCATTCGGTACAATCTTTGCCGGAGTCACTGACGGTTTACACTGGGTGCAACGAGAGTGTAACCAGTGCATTTTGGGAACAGCAATCTGTGCACGTGGCCAATGAAGCTACTCTCACGGCCAATGTGTACGGTTCAAAAGTGGATCAAGATGGCGATTTGTGGGACCAGATGAGAGAATTAGATGTTTCTTGGATCCCTGAATCGTTGAAGCTCCAAAGATTGGCTGATGGCACACTCAAGGGAGGAGCTAAAACTACGTTGAATGAAGACGGGGAGCAAGTGGAATACGAGTTGTAAGTTTGACTACGATTGTTATTTTTGACCATTTATTGAAGAGGAAAGCAGACACAACTATAGCTTTATTAAGGAAAACAATTTGATTGATTTATTTTTTTCATTCGTTTCAGGCAATCTGTTTGCTTTACAATCGTGGATCCGCAGACTGGTAAAGCGTCAAATGTGGTGACTGCCATCAAAGTGGGGGCCTTTAATTCAGCCCGATTGGTTCTGCCGGTAAGTCAGTGATTCAAATTGAGTTTGATGTGGTTGCAATTAATAAACAAATATCTATGGACAATAGGAGTGTGGGGGGGGGTTGCCATTGGTCAACGTTTTGCACGGGAGGCTTTGAAATTTTGAAATATTAACGTTTATCAATGTGCGGACAGATATCAGAACAACATTTTAATTCATCCTAGATTTGTGCAAAATCGCAATGCTGCATTTGAACCCAACAAATTACGTGTGCTATAATTAGAACCGTTGATTTTCGTAAAAGTTGGATTATTTACCATATCTTTGACCTTGTTAGGTCAAAAGAGCGTTAAAAGGCAACTATGTTTGTGCGAAATCGAAGTGCTTCACTTTCGAATCGTTGTAGCGATTCACATTCACGGAACCTTGTGTATACACCAAATCCTTCCATTATTTTCTTTTTCATTTTGTCTTTCATATTTCAGGAGAGTCAATGGTATCTGTTCAACGACTTCTCCATCAATCCGGTTGACAGTTCCGAGGCTACTTGGATAGACCTTAATCTGAAGGTGCCGAGCATTTTGGTCTATCGGCGGGTAGAATACAACGAGGTCAGTGTGCCCTTCCATCCTAAACCTTCCCCGTCCATTGGCTTGGACATCTTCCAACCATCCCAAGGTCATGAGGGACCTCTGAGCTTCTGTCCCTTGGACGACAACGAAGTCCCTAGAGCTGGTGATCTGGTGGCCTTAGATGCGGAATTCGTCACTCTGACGCCAGAGGAGAAGTCTCCTGGAAGGAATCGGCGACTGATCACGGTCAAGGCTGCCGTGAGACTCGTGGGTAGAGTTACTTGCGTCCAGGGCTGGGGTCCGCGTCGTGGAGGTAAGAATCAAGAACCTGGCTGTTTTGCAGTGAGCACAGAACGTCAATTTGTCATCCTTTTCTTTGTAGTACCATTCATTGACGACCACATTTCCTGCGAGGAGGAAATATCGGACTACGTGAGCAAGTACTCGGGGATATTTCCAGGAGATCTGGACCCCACCCAGAGCTCCCACCACTTGACGTCTTTAAAGAGGACCTACAAGAAGGTGCGCCATCTGGTGGACGTTGGCTGCATCTTTGTGGGACATGGGCTCAAAAACGATTTCGACATGCTCGGGATCGTTGTGCCCTCGGATCAAGTGGTGGACACGGTGCACCTGTTCCATCTGCCCCATTGGAGGTTGTTGTCCCTCAAGTTCCTGGCGTGGTACTTTTTGGACAAGCACATCCAAAAAGAGTGCCACAATTCCAACGAAGATGCGGTTGCTGCGTTGGAATTGTACCAGATCTATTTGGATTTGGAGGCCCAGGGAACGGTGAAGGCCACTCTAGCCAAAGTCTTGGATCAGGCTCGACTTCTGAATTGGAAGGTTCCACACCTCCAAGCCAATTGCGTCGCCTTTAGGAGTACATACCTTCTATATTGATGTTTGCTGAAAATAAATGCATATGCGTTCAACTATACCATAGGGTACATCAATCATCATCCAGTATTACTTCATTTTTATCACCACTTACCTCAGCCTCATCACTTCTCCACTTTGCTGCTTTACCAATTTGGTTATATTACTTTTTAGAGCTATGTCCGAATACATACTGGCCTTTTTAGCTTTAAAACCAACTTTGAGCATTTTGCTGAATTGATTTTAAGTAAAGACCAATTCCATCCAGTTGAAATTAACAAGGAGCTATATATAGTATACTTGTAGCATACCAGCGACTCTCTGTGATCATCTTTATTCATTAAATTGTCCTAAAAATAAAAATTTAAGTCTAGAGAAAGTGATGTTTTTAAAGTTAGTCATCAAAAACATGTGAAATTGTGCTTTTTGTTTTACAATTCTATTAGAAATGATGATTGCAAAAGTCTTACTGTTAAAAAGTACAAGTAGTTTTCAAATTAGAAACGGCGCATTTAGACCATGATAAAAAACTAAGATTGAATCCGGTTGGAGGATTGAAGTAGGATTAGTGCTGGGGCGAGTCTCGCACAGGAGTCGAGTCTTTCACTGTGTACAGTACACAAGTCGAACAAAATGACTCATATTTCGAAATTTGAACCAAAAAATCTTTTTGACGAGTCCGGACTCCAAGCAATTTCTCCAAAAACGAGTAAAAGATTAGAGAGCACTCAGACTCGAGTTCGGTTCGCCCCAGCACTAGTCTTACTTCAATCCTCAAACCGGATTTCTTCCTGGTTTTTTACTTTAGTCTAAATGCTCCTATGTAATTGAAGAAAGATATTGAAATGGTAACATACTGCAATTCCCAGATTTGGATCCATTTTCATTCAAAATAGCGGGAGCTCATTCAGCTGGAATATATATCTTCAAAATCCATCGGCATTTTACATCTATTATCCAAAGAGTGAAGGAATCTTTCTTTAGAATAAGAAGCATGCTTTGAATCGGTTTTTGAGGCTGTATGATTATATGATTATATTGCACCGAAGAGGAAACACGTATCTACGGATTTGATAATCGATTATAAGTGACGTTTATTGTTGAGGAAACATCTAGATGAGCCAGCCGATAAAAAAAGAGGATAGACGGAATCATAAATATCTCCCCTCCCCGAGCTCGAAAATGACAATTTGAGAATTAATAAGAAACGCAATAGACATTTCACGATCACGTTTGAACTTGGCGCCAAGATCTGGACGAGGAACGGCTTGAGTTTCTGATGTCAACGAAACATGAGCTGTCCATCCTTCCATTTGGCACAAGTTGGTCCTCCGAGGACTCGAGCGATTCCAACAGCCAACAATAAAACAGTAAAAATCAATCAAACGGACGGTGGGTTGGAATAAACATGGCCTCGTTCGTCAACGAGGACTGCGTCAGATCAGATTCCCCGTATTCCTGGTTGAGGTGAAGAAGAGGAGGGCGTATTGGGGTGTGGGTTAAATGAGGAGAGGAATTCGAGGTATTCGAATCTGAGGAGGTCCTAGCAAGCCGGAGAAAACGTCGGTTGCGACGAAAAGTGCCTCCGGGAGTCTGAATGAGATACGAACCAAAATGAACCAAACACTGAGCCACGCCTGCGTGGTGGAAGAAGCTGTAGTACTTGTACAACTACTAAAAAAAGCTGTTTTTGGACTTTGCTCTCCCACGTAAGAAATTTCTATTTTTAGAAAGAACTCTTTGAAACCCTAGAAAAGAGTTTTTCTTCTTCTAATACTGCGTATTGTACTTTGCTTATTTAGTACCTCTAGTGTTTTGAAAAGTGCCCAGGTGACCTTACAAAGTTTGTGTTGAAATCATCAGACAGCTGCTACTTATGTACATTAGTCACATTATGATGAACAATTGCCTTCGAAATATGAGCTTGGGGGATGTATCCCAGACTCTTATCTTGGTTTCCAGAGGGCGTGGGTTGGAATCCCGCTGTTGGTGAAAATGTTCCCCAAATTTCATTTTCACAGTTAAAGCAACGAAAAACTCATCCTTCTTTATGTCGTTCAGGTCAACATCATTTGCGTATCCCTCTGGATTTTTTCAGTTCTTCATTTCGGACCATGAGACACCCAAGGGACCTACCTACATATGTCCTCAATGTGGAGAAATCCACACTTGATACGCCTCGGGGGGATGGGACACTTGCCCTCTCTCGAGTTGTACGTACTGTTTTGGCTACGAACCTATATTGGTCAGCCAGCCAAGACTAGACTAGTACTTCGATGGTTTGAAGTCAAGAATGACATCTTTTAAACATATCAACAACATCAGCAATCATTGAAAAAAAATTCTCCAATGTGACAAGAACTACGAAGCCATTCGAGACAATTTAAAAAAACCTTACATTTTATAACATAATAATGACTCAAAGGCGTTCAAAATGCCCGTGCAACATCTCTAATTTGTTTCATGAGCCAGGGAGCTTACTCGAGGCATTCAAACAGACTAAAGAAGCATTGAATTTTCCATGATTTTGCATGGAAATAAGGATCCAGTTTTATCTTTTATTGTCATTGTCAAAATGGCCTATTATTGGCAAGCTTTCAACAATGTCTTGATGATTTGCAAAAAGACGCACAAAATAATTATGAAATCAAAGGTCAACAAGCACAAAAAAGGTACGACTGATTAAATTCAAATGAGGAAAATGGAACGAACTAGTTGGGATGCCCATTACCCAAAAAGTAATTAATTGCACTTGTAATCTAAGGACTGTGCCAAAAAATCGAGTCTCGAATAATGTTTTTTTTAACATCTAGACCCAAAGGGCCGTTAACCTAAACAAAATATTTTCTAGAAATCGTCAGTTATTCAAAAACCAAGGAACTAAACCTGTCACTCGAAATTTACATTATGATTTGTTCATGTTAATCCAACTTGAACCTCTCAAAGAAGTTACGTGATGTTGGGTCGTACAATCTCGCAACCAGATTGAGAAATTTGCCAAAATGTCCCCTCTTTAGCTCACAGGAAATGGCATTGTTAGCCAAATGTTTCATGATGGGTTTTCATGTATTTGTTTGTAATTAAATCTTTGTCATTGCTGACCTAGGTCCGCCTGGAACTCGCTTATTTCATGGCGAGGAAAACAAAGTTGGCCCATGTAATGTCGAGAGGCGCACGCATCTTTGGCATTTTTGGGATGTGCAAACATCAAGTGGCTTCATTCATGTTCAGTTAGAATCAAACATGAAATACTGTAGTCTCTAATAAAATTACTTTGCGGGTGTACTAAGTGCAGAGGGAAGTTTTTTAAAACGCTTTTATCTCTGATTTAAGGCTTGGATGTTACCCAGCATGGACATCTGCACCCAACTTTGACGAGTGCATTTCCATACTAGATAACGTCCAAGACTACATAACTCCGAGGTACGAGCTTTAAAAAAACAGGCCTCAAATTAAAGGGAGAAAGTAAGAAGTCTGGCCGTCGCCTCTTTCGGTTATGAATACTGACGAGGTAGGCTGAAAGTAAGAAAATTTTGTTTTGCTTTATAAGTTGAAATGAAATGACGACAAAAAGTGTTTGAATAAATATTGATTGGTTTTTTTTCTTCTCCAGCATTTGAAATAACAAAGGGTTAAGAGAAAAAAGCGATCTTGAAACAACCTTCTTGGGCATGTGGAATGGTTTCATAATGAACATTTCTCGCAAAAAAAATTACATGACAATGGACTGATTTCGAGTATCAGAGGTATGACAATAATGGGTCACCTTGGGCACAAACTTCGGCATGGTTGAGAGTTGGGACTCTTCTAAAAAAGAGGGGTGGACATATGTTACCCAAATATGATTTAGTCAATAGCAGTTCTAGTATCCTATCAGAAGTACGTAAAATAAGCATTTCATGTCCCTCCTACTGAGACTGGTAAAAATCAAACATCGATGGAAGGCGAGGCAACAAAGCCCGCGTAGAAAGTGAGAGCGCTCACTTTGAACTCAAGACAATCAGCCATTACTGAAATGAGGTTAGGTTGACAAGCTCAACGTGGTTCAAGGGAGTAAGCTGTAGCTGCGTCGGCCAGCTTAAGCGTCTTCCAATGGAATAACGAAGCCCATATATAAGGCGAGATTGGCGAGTCTGTGTTATAATAATCCTATCATTGATACTATAAGAAACTCAAATACGAAGAACAATGTCTCCCTTGAACAATATAAATAACGGAAATGGACAAGGAGATCCCGCCCAAGTCCAAGTGGAGGTGGGCCAGCAACAGAGACGGGCAAATCAACCAACCGTCATTTGCCCCAATTGCAAAAAGCGACTCTCCGAGCGAAACGCCCTCACCCGACACATGAAGATCCATGACAGCACCACTAAGATATTCAAGTGTATGGTGTGCCACAAGAACGACCAGCGACAAAAGTAAGTGCGGATCATTTGATATCATTTCATGTACTATTATTGTAATTTGGCAAAAAGTGGATGCACAACCACTCACTCGAATATAGGTTTTCAGATAGAACTTGCATTGGAAACGAGTCTTGTGATAGTTTGTTGGCTTCGTATATTCTTGTGGTTTTGCTTACCTCATATTTATTGTGCCAAGAAGAGAATGATTTGGTCCCGGATGCTCACCACCAAGAGTTTATGGCCGACTATTGCACCAGTCACACAATTTAACAACCATTTTCTCTCTACTTATAGATCCAACTGGAGGCAGCATGTGGCCACCCACATTGGCCAAGAGATCCCTCCGGACGTGTTTGAAGCTTTAGACCACGAGACCAAGGCCATTCTGACTGGAACGCATGGTCAAATGAACCGAAAAATCTTCGAGGAACGATTGGCCAAGGCCGAAGCAAAACAAGCCAAAAAGAACAATAAGGCTCGAAGATCCAAGCATGAATTGTCGTTTGAAGAACTTTGGTATCCCATATGTAAATTACGAGAATAAATGCTGAGAAATTGATTTTCACTGCGTGTTCTAGCATTTAGCTTGCGTCAAAATTAATGTTAGCTTTAGTTTCTCAATTTGAATAACTCCTTGGCACCAAGTTGTCCTAAATGAGATCAAAATGGATCTCTTTATCTTTGAACAAATTTCGAAGAGAAATTAAACTTCCTCTAATGATGACATAAGTGGTGATTTATTTGCCGCCAAAATTTATTCAATAGTAAGTCAATGTCTAATCACAGCTCAAACGAGGTGCGAAAAGAGTTGTCCAGACATTGAATATTAATCAGGATTAGTATTAAGCTGGAGTGGATTACTTGGGTGTCTAGTGTGTGCGGAGGAGGGTCGATGGTTCGTTCTATTGTAGATCGGGCAGGATTGCGCATTACATTACCGCAGTCAACGGACAACACCACTACTACCCAGAGTTGACTCTGAGACGGATGCCCCCAATTGTCATTGTTGGCTGAACCTTCGTTGAATATTCAATTGATCGCGTGAGAATCCCACGAGTACTTTCGGAATTTCCTATTGAGCCATTCCAATTCCTAGATAAAATGCCGACATTATTTAATCATGATCAAAGTGTTCCTGAAATAAATCTATCTATCTATCTAATTGGCGATTCACAGGGGCAGACGCTCTTCAAGAATGGGGTTTGTTTGCCCTTAAAATGGACAACTCAAGCGGAAATAACAGGTCATTCTTAGTCGCTAGATATTGAGTTTAAAAGACAAGACGCATCTGGCAGTTCAATGTTCACGATGCAACGTCAATTTGAATAATCTTCTCGTCTTGAACTGCTGGGATTCCAATCCCGGTAGCGGTAAGGAAGTCCGCAAAAAAAAATCAATGGTAAAAGAAGGCTCTTGGACTTGACTTGTTCATTATAGCCCCATATGTTGATAGACCAATAAATTCATGAATCAGGCCTTGGTGTTGGTAAAGAAATAAGTACCGTCCCAAACTGGTGGTCCCAGTTGCCTTAAAAAGTCCACATAGCCAATGACACGCTTTTTGCCGCTTGCGGTCAGAGGGTTATGGAATGACCTAATCCTACAAAGTCCTTAAACAACTGTTTAACAAAACACCCCCCTTCTTGTCTGGGTTCATTGTAACACCCTCTACTTCGTCTTTGAGTGGAGAGGAAAAATCAAGCCAGACACCAAAAAGGGAGAAATGGTCCGTGACGCCAGAGGTCACTTGCATCTAGCTTGGGGGCAAGAGTTGAAATGTTTAGTACGAGTATGAGGGTTTTTTTTAACCTTACCAAGTGACTTTGCCATGAAATTGTCCCAATCCACAACAATATTACTGTTTGAATTGAGTTACACTAATCAGGGGAAAAAAACTTTCAATAGAGAAAGACTTTGATGAGATAACTGACAAATATCTATCGTGACCACACGGAACAGAGAAAAGCTGTCCCAACAAAACTCTAAATCATTGATGTCTTCACAGCTTTTTCAAATACTGATATGATGGAATTTAAAACAGGGCCTTATAATTGAGCAATATGTTATAATGACAATATCATTTTGAAGCACCGTGCTTTTTTGTATAGAGTATGGTGAAATTAAGCAAAATTTGCAATTTACTGATAATTAAACCTATGCATTTGGTTATATTAAATGGAATGCAAAAAGTCCATCGTTTTGTCATAACTTTTCCTATTTTGAAAAAGAATAGAAGCTTGCCAAGCGAAATAAATCATCTGTAACACAGTAGCCGCTTGATATTTGTTCAAGAGGCTTGAATTTGAGGTTAAACTTAAGTAATGGATGGTTCAAATTGAATGAATTTTTTAATGATGTGTCTATACATTTCAAATTGTTTGTATTGTTCCTATGCCTATGTTTCTATTGTTTTTGACAATCAACCCTCTTTTCTCTGCTTTTGTGGTTCTTTTCTTTCTCTTTCTGACCCTCTGTCACGCCCACATGACTTGGTGCAGCCAAAGGTTTCAAACCACTGACGAATAAGCCACCAAAATCAGCCAAGTAGCTGAACTGATCATGTCATCCGACCCGTGATACCCATGAGGCTTCTGCTTCGTCATAGGTTTCAGTTCAAGCCCGTATTTGAAGATCTGCAAGTGGCTTAATCTACGTAAGTTTTGGGAGCTGACAGTATGTGTGGGAACATTTCGCTCTTTTCATAAGGCCTCACATCTCAATGTGCAAAATCTGGAAGGACATAAGCTGTGACTTCAAGGCTCAAACGGACTTTTGGAGTCCGATTTTGGTACTTTAGTTGGGTGATTATCAATTTGTGGCATTGCGTTGAACTGAATCATCAATGTCATCCTCAACACCATCAGTCATCCAAATAAGATCACGGTTTTTTTCATCTTGATTACATAGGGATTGATGGAGTGTTAAGATAATGAAACTATATCAGACAGGTATTTGGAGGGGTGAAACAAGCCAAGCTTTAATCTCTGTCTGTAAAATGTGACAAGCACTGCCCACCATTTTTATGAATTAATTTGAATGAACTTTTTCTCCGTTCAGAAAATTAAAATAGTTTTATAGCTTATCAAAAATCATTGACCATGACTACATGAGCCAACACGTCTGAAGGAACAAGGTAAACAAACCTCTTTTCTTAAGTCCACCAGGCTTTTTGGGCGTCTGCTATGTAAACATGCATGAAGCTGAATAAGCTGAATATGTAATCATGAAAGACATCTTTCTAGGTCATTTTCATGGGAAGGAAGCAATAAGCGCCCTCTGCTTCGCCCTAAAAAGGTTTCAAAAACTGAGTTGCAAAAATCGAAGATTCAAAAGCAACAAAATGATTTACTAACAGCTTTTCCAGCTAAGATATAAAAAAAAAAATACAAAGTACAATATACAATATTGTTGACTGTGAGCGTGAAATTGATCCTCCACTTGCAATGGCACAGAACCATCAATCTAGCGATGGTGCTGAGTAGAAATGGGGAAAAATGCAACTCCATATTTTACATATTCAATGCAATAATTGAAAAAAAACAGCACTATTTCGTATATTTCCCAAATTAGAATTTTTTTATTCATGTTTTGAATGTTTTTGAGGACGGTAAATCAGCTCAGAAGATGCTAGC
The DNA here is from genome assembly GCF_007210705.1 of Tigriopus californicus. Classification (NCBI taxonomy): domain Eukaryota; kingdom Metazoa; phylum Arthropoda; class Copepoda; order Harpacticoida; family Harpacticidae; genus Tigriopus; species Tigriopus californicus. The sequence continues at coordinate 6,483,946 of NC_081451.1, forward strand.
ACCTTTTCTTGGGAGGTCATGGGCGTATTTTTTAATTCCAAAAGAGGAATTTAAAATCCAAAGTAAACAAAATATTTTTTTACAAAATTTGATTTCAAGGTGTCATAAACTGAGTTGAAAAACTCGAAGATTCAAAAGCAACTAGATGGTTTACAAACGGCTCTTCCATCTAAAAGAAATATTTTCCATGCATATAATAAATTAAATTTGGGGCACAAAAAATGTTTTGAACTTGGATTAATAAGTGTGCTTCAAGTATTTCAAATCCGTTAAATTGATGGAACTGATTGCGACCATACTGAGTTGAATTGTGTTGCTTAAGATAGGACATGGCGGCCGCAAGGCCTGGAACAGAAAGCTCTACAATATCTAGCTAGAGGACGTTCCAGCACTGCCCTGCCTTCTGATCAGATGCATGCCAGCTGAAGGGGTGTTTAGCCAATTATTTCTTTTTAATCAATTACCGTCCTATCACTGGGCAACGCAGTAGCCAAATGTCATTTTAAGCGAGTCAACAAGTTTGACCTGCCTTGACTTTGTTTGAACGACGTGTACGTATTTATGGCATGCAAAAACGTACGTAGATGAAATTCCTCTTTTTCCATGTCCGCCTCCACCCCAGAAGGTCTCTTCTGCTCCTGCCTCATCAGCCAATCCAATTGGACTATTTACGCTTTCGAGTGCGATCGTCAAAGTATTTAGCTCATTAATTCATTTATGATCGCGATGAAAAATTGGTTTTTATCGAAAAAAAGCAGACATTTCATTCTGGGAACAAATGGAAAACCTAAGAACTAGAAAGATAGTAGTTAGCATCTAAAAAGGTGGATGATGAAATATGTGCCTAAAGTCTGTTTGAATGGGTAGGACATGCAAAAAATGTACGCCCTTTTTTGGCATAGAACCAAATTTGTCTCCCAAATGTGTTTTTGCAGCATAGCCGTATTGATGGATCCGTGGCAATGCCTTGCTTGTGTGCTAACTAGGCTTTCTATTTATAGACACGGAAAAACCTGAAAGAGAGACGTGGTTCAACCCATTTATCCTTTGGGACTGGACTTTTGGTCATATTTTGCAAACTCTATGTTCGTGTTGTTTGAGGGGATCAAACCAATAAACCAATGATTTGTACTACGTACTTAAGGTCAATTGATCAACAAGGTTTATTTTCACACCATTTTATTACATATCACGGATTACCATGCTCCAATGACAATAGTTTGCTCTGCAGGCTTTGGACGTTTTGGAAGCATCTGATGGTCTTGATTCTCTTTTTCAAGGCTCTCACAAGTTTCCTGCGAAACCTTGCAGGGTTAATGAATTCAGCATTGCCGTCGATAACGCCCCTGAAGTCATTGGGCAACATGTCCTTGACTACCTTGGGCACGTCCATTCCGATGTGGGTTTCCATATAGATCCTCAAGTTGTATCTGAAATAGGAACAAATCAACACTACCGGATCAAGGGTGCAATATTAAACCCGTTATTGGAGAGCTACTCCGATCCAGATGAATATCTGGATGAACGTACCTTTGAACGGAACCTCTGGCACAGAGTGGACATTGGTGACGTTCCGACTTGTGGATATCATCATGTCGATAGACAGAACTTTCGTCCTCAAACACCTTGGGACATATGGGACAGAAGGCCCAACGTTTCCCTGTCACTGGATTCACAACGATTTGGTCTTATTCTGCGAAAAAAGGAGAAGAATCATGACGATTAGGCTATATTCTTGATATGAAAAAAACTTGTTGTTGCGATATGCAAGTCTCATTGGATATATACATTAATATAGATATGTATTTATGATTGCAAGTGCAGGTTTTGTTAACATCTTTGGTTATTGGGGGGCCCATTCTGGGTTCGAGGGTCGCCATTCTAGGCGAATATCCACTAGATGAGCAGGGTTTAGCTTTAGGTGGGATATAGTTCAGCTCTTACTCACATCAGAGTCATCTAACTTCTGCAATTTTTGCTCGATGGAAAAGCAACATATTTTGTCGCAGCCTATTTATAATCAATTGGGAGCAAACACGAGCAGTTGCGAACTAAATTTAGTTAGTGTTTGTGACTTAATGACTTGTTTGTCGTACACCAGAATCACATGATAGTTATTACGAGGGCTCGAAAACAATTGTCTTTGAGGGTCAAATAAGCACAAAAAAATGTTTCAATGCTACCAAAAAGTTTTCCAAAGTATTGATGAGCTTTTTCCTCAACCAGAATTGAGAATAAATTATAGTGAATGTCAAGGTTTGAACTTCTGAGTTATAGTATATCTGGCACATGATAACTATTTTCCTATGTAATTTCTTATCCATTGAAAGCTTGACCGTTTGGGTAATTTCACGGGGGATTATTGATTGCTTTAATTACTAGTTCTCGGATTGAATCAAATTGACCTGTTTGGATTCAAAACGTGCGCCAAAAAATCGTCGATCCTTAAAATCCGGGGCAAAGAACCAAATTAGCCACGCTTTGAAAATGAGTTTTCCATGATGACAACGACTTGTCTTTGGGACTGGCAATTGTTACATACAAAATGTCTACCATGTGGATTGGAAGTGTTATTTCCACCCGAGTCGTCAATTCTAATAGACCGTCAGTCCTTATCTAGAAGGATGTTTAAACGCCATGGGAATTGCCAGTTAGGGCTGGGAATGGTTCAATCACAGGTTCCGAAAGTGCTCGAAGGATTCTCACGCAATCAATCGAGCGTTCAACGACTCGTCGTTGACCGATGCTTCAAATTTTGAGCACTCGTGTCCGACTGAATTCGAGAAATCCAGGTCGGTGCCCTTCTACTCAAAACGACCCGTTCACAACTTTGTGTTCCTCTTTCAAACTGATGTGACTTTGAAACAAAAGTTGCACTTCTACTCATCACATTGAAAGCAGCTCAATAACACGCCATGATTGCTTCTCCGTTTAGATTGGCCGTTTTTCCTAACCTTGATCACATAAAAATGACAGGACATAGGGAAAAAAGTGAACAAAAAAAACGAAGAAAACTTGCCAATAGTTGTTGTAATTCAGATCTTAACTCTTTGATGTTGGGACAATAGCACCATCAGAAAAGCCCCATCGCGGCCACATTATCGTGATTTCTTTTCAGTTTGAAGCCAAATACCGTTTTGGCTTGCCAAATTCTGGCTTGCTTAATAATTTTGTAACGTTTATTTATGCCTCACGGAACCTCTTTTTTTACGTGGTCGGAAGTACACCGTACATTAAAACACTTCTTAAGTCTCATGGACTGACGACACATGGACGGGTGAAAAAAGGGACAATCTACACTTGAACATCCCTTCTTTCCAATGTTCTTCTCAAGACCGAACTTGAGAAGTTTTTGCCACCATTTAGGGTGCTCAAACTGACAGCCTTTTCCTTCTTCAAGACAAGGCTGCTTTCGGTAAACAGGACAGACCGTTTTCTCCAAAACTATCTTATCCTGCTCTACCATAAGTGGAGACACCTCTTCAACCTCTACATTGGTCAAATTAGTCGACTTCTCAACTACTGGGTGAGCCTGTTCTTCAAGCAGCACCCTGGTTTCATTGACCCAAGCAACTAAAGCCTCTATAATAAAGGGTTTATTGACTATGGAAGGATCCTTCCCAGCTAAGACAAAGTCCAAACATTGTCTCGCCTCTTTGCTGACTTTTCCAAAAACAGCTTCCATCATGAATGCAGGAGGAGTAACTATCTATGAGCAGCAAAATCAAGAGACCAAGAAAAAGAAAAGAACTAAAAAGACTATGCAATCTTGTCCCGAGATACAGGACAACAGAGTAGAATGGGAATGAACTACTTCACATCTAACTAAATATAAAAATCTAAGATGGAGATAGTAAACAAAAAGTAAGGTACAGAGAAAAGCAAGGAATCAAGGCAATATGTAAGCTAGGAAAGCAACACAAAAACACAGAAATAAACTCATCAAACTGGTCTAACACAAATATAAATCAATACACTGATGAACAATAAATTCTAACCGTCAAGAACAAAACAATCAAACTAAAGAACTACACATAACATTTTGGAACTAGAAATACGTACTACAATACAAATCAGAGAGAAACTGCTGCTAAAGCTAAACATGAACATAAATGAGCAGTAGATTTATTAGGTTTTGAAGTTTTTACGTCTTACCAAAGAGCCGTGAGATACCAAACCTAATTGAGTGAATGAATAGCAATTCCCATTCATTCACCCACACACAAACACCACGAACGCATTAGGTTTGACCAAAAAGTAACCCTGATTTTCCTTCTAACAGTTTCCAATGTGCACCCAGTAATGCCATATGCCACTGAAAATGTAAATTGGTTGCCCTAGTTGCAACCTCCGGTGATTGTTTGTTTGATCCCATCAGTACATACAACCTCCTGTAAAACGAGGATTGACGTGTCATAATTGTTCGGTATCTTACCCATAGAGAATTTAAAACGTCTGCTAGAAGAGTTGATGGCTGATCAATTGCGTCACAGAACTTGGGCAATGTATTGTTCATTGAATAATCTCTTGATAAAGTTTGTCATATTGGTATTCTCTCGTTTCTCCGTTCGTTTAGGTGTGAATCATAGATATCTATGGTTCACACCTAAAAGAAGTAAAGGGCGCTTCCTCTGCTAAATGAATTTGCAGCGGAATACGGCACAGGCTGGCCAGCAGGTCAGCTGGCTTGCTCAAGGAGACCTAGGTAGGCTACAGCAGCTCACAGTCCAAAGCTAACGGTATAAAACGACCAGCGTATTAAACACATTCTTCATTTCAAGAAGATCCTCGTAGTCGACATTAGCTCTTCCACACTTCTCACCAATCAGCATCAACTACAACTTCCTGGTCTTCCATCGATTTGAATTTGAAACTCCACAAACCCTTCATTCTTGCTTCTCAGACTCAATTGTATTTTGCACGTCTTCTAGTCTGAAATCAACCTCAATTTCAAATTCACTGATCGCGCCCACTTGTTTCATACCCTGGTCCTTTATCGATCCAAAATGGCCATGATTAATACCATCTTCGCTAATCTGGTCGAAGAGGCCAAAGCAGCGTCTGCGGCGGCTTCAAAAACGGCCATGAATGAGCCGGTGGCCCACCTGGAAGAGCCCAGAGGAGTGGTATGGGGCCAAAGAGGAGAGCATGCTCAGACTCCCTTGGCCCCGGGCTCTAATGATTTGGCTCAATATTGGAACGTTCAATCCTTGTTCCACTCGCCTCAGACCTGGCTGCAACTCTTCCGCAGCCTTCAGCACCAAAGCTTCTTGAAACATTTCAAGAACCAATATGAAGCCCAGGAGACTCGGGTTTCCATGCCTCAGCCTTTGTCAGAAGATCAGCTACATGATCTTGTTGGCCGATTGGTTCCAGACCCTTCGGTTTTCGCCCAAGGGGTCCCTGTTCCCGAGGAGTCCGTGAAACCAATCACTGTCCAGGAAGAGCACGAGTACGTTGTTGTGGGCACAACACGAGCACGTAGAAAGAACCCTAGCAGCCCCGTCTATTACATTGTGGATGGTAAGTTTTAATCTACGGTGTGTTTCAGGAGTTTCCAATTCAAGGGGGCGCTACCTTACTTGAGTACATACCTAGTTATGACGCATGGAAGATATGAATTTACGAATTAGTTCAGTAAAATATGGCAAAAACAGGTTCAAACGAGGCTTTCTTAATCAAGCATATCGCCCAATTGTCATGATTCTTCTCCTTTTTTCGCAGAACAAGACCAAATCGTTGTGAATCCAGTGACTGGGAAACGTTGGGCCTTCTGTCCCATATGTCCCAAGGTATTTGAGGACGAAAGTTCTGTCTATCGACATGATGATATCCACAAGTCGGAACGTCACCAATGTCCGCTCTGTGACAGAAGCTCCGTTCAAAGGTACGTTCATCCAGATATTCATCTGGATTGGAGTAGTTCTCCAATAGCAGGTTCAAATGTGCACTTTTGTTCCCACTCCAGATACAACTTGAGGATCCATATGGAAACCCACATCGGAATGGACGTGCCCAAGGTTGTCAAGGACATGTTACCCAATGACTTCAGGGGCGTTATCGACGGCAATGCTGAATTCATTAACCCTGCAAGGTTTCGCAGGAAACTTGTGAGAACCTTGAAAAAGAGGATCAAGGCCACCACATGCATGCAAACTGTTCAAAGCCTTCAAAGCAAGCTATTGTCATTGGAGCATGGTAACCCGTGATATGTAATAAAATGGTGTGAAAAAAAATTCTGTTGATTGATTGACCGTAACTCGGACTACAAATAAGTCTAGATTGTTGTTCATTGGTTTGACGCCCTCAAACAGCACGAAGATGATAAAGAGTTTACGAAACATAGGTAAAAACAAGGTATTAAAAGGAGGAATTGAAAGGCCTGAAAGAGAGACGAGTTACAACCCGTGTCAATAAATGACAAGTCTAGTTAGCACACATACCAGGGACTGTCATGGTTCCATCAAAATGACTATGCTACAAAAACACATTTTGGCGACATATTTGGTTCTATGCCAAAACAGGGCGCACATTTTTTCCATGCCCTACCCATTCAAACAGACTTTAGGCACATATTTAATCATCCACCTTTTTAGATGCTAACTATTTTCTTTCTAGTTCTTATGTGTTCCATTTGTTCCCAAGTGTGGAGAATGAAATGTCTGCTTTTTGCGATAAAAAAACCATTTTTCATCGTGAAAATGAGTCGCAATGCAAGCAAGACGAGACATGATCTGTGTAGAATGGGCAGCTACTTTGCGGATCGCCCTCGAAAGTGTCGGCGACGTAAATAGTCCAATTGGATTGGCTGATGAGGCAGGAGCAGAATGGACGCCCGGCCAATCATGAATCAAGGCAAGCGGAGGGCTTTGTTTATAGGACAAATGTCACCTTCGGGGGTGGAGACGGACGGACGCCCGGCCAATCATGAATCAAGGCAAGCGGAGGGCTTTGTTTATAGGACAAATGTCACCTTCAGGGGTGGAGACGGACATGGAAAAAGGAGGGATTTCATCTATGTATCTATGCATTGGCCAAATATGTACACGTCATACAAACAAAGTCAAGGCAGGTCTAACTTGTTGATTCGCTATAAATGTCATTTGAGTACCGTGTCGCCCCCTGATTAGGCAGTACTCAATTAGGACGAACGAGCTGGCTTAAGGCGGGATTACACGTTGGTGCTCAAGTTTAGAGCTCAGCCTTAATATTGAGCGCGTTCCATTCAATAATTTACGGTTTTTGATGATCTTTGATCTTTTGAAGATTTTTGATCTGAGAGGTTTTTCAAGCTCAACAGGACCCAAAGTAAGGTCACTCTCATGATCTCCGAGATTTCCCAATCAATACCTAGACGGCTTGGCTCCAATCCACGGGCCATTCGCTCCACAAGGATCGCACTTGAATCGTTCAACCGAGGCTGCAAATGGAAACACATGGTTTCCATAATGCTGGCAACGATGGAGGGATGTCTTCAAGAGCCTAGGGGTTACATGAGTTGACCGATGCCTGGACTGCCTACATTTTAAAGTTGATGTGGATCCTGAGCGTGGCCTTTGATATCGATCTGAGGGAGTTTTCCTGCTCAACAGGAAGGTCACTCTCATGAACTCTGAGGTCCCTCAATCAATATCTAGATGTTCTGGCTCCAATCCACGGGCTATTTATTCTGTCCGGAGGTCAAACCTTGCCCGGATGGCGTGGGAGAAATCAGTTTGGTTTCATTACTGAGCTGACGTACATTTCAGTCACCAGGGACCTCTAGTATTTCTAGGTCTTGCCCATAGGCGCCACGAGATCGCAACGTTACGTGAACTCAAGATTGAGACACACGGCAAACGGCATTTGATTGAGGTAAGAAAAGTCAGAAATACTGGAGAGATTTGCCATTGACACCTAATTGCTTCGTGCTCATGCTCTTCCTTCACGGGATCCTCGAGTGTTGGTGTCGATTGAGAGTTCTCCGATTTGAGATTATTCATGTCTTTACTTCTATCCGAATATACCTCTCCGTTAAATTAGAACTTCGATATTACGTAAGCCCTTAGCACTCTCACGATCATGCGAAATGCCATGGTCAAATTCTGTTGAGAAATCTGCCCCTTCAGGATTTGAAGAGAATTGATGATACACTCACCATGTCACAATGCTTAAATAACCAGTTGTTTACAGAATTATGCCTTGAATTTTTTTAGCATTCTAGAGGGTATTTCCTCTTTTCTGCGTTTGTTTCTCCTTTCTGGGGCGAAGTAGAGGGCGCACGTTGCCTCCTTCCAATAAAAATGACCTTGAAAGACGTCTTCTATGGACGAAATCTTTAGAAAACGATTTACAACCGCCATTATCTCGTTCATGCATTTTTCTCTCCACTCACAGGCAAAGTAGAGGGCATCACAATTAACCCGGAAGAGCCTAGGTGGTTCTGTATCGTTAGATCATTCCATTTCCCTCTGACCGCAAACGGTAAAAAGCGTGTCATTGGGACCGCCAGTTTGGGACGTTACTTATATTTTTTAGCAGCACCAAGGCCTGATTCGTTGATGAATTTGTTTATCAACATAGGGCGCTAAAATGAGCAAGACAAGTCCAAGAGCCTTCTTTTACCATTGATTGACGTTGCATCTTGAACATTGAACTGCCAGATGAGTCTTGTCTTTTAAACTCAACATCTAACAACTAGGAATGACGTGTTATTTCCGCTCGAGTCGTCCATTTAAACGGCAGACAAACCCTAATCTTGAAGAGTGGCTGCCCCTGGGAATCGCCAATTAGGGATGAGAATGGCTCAATTGAAAATTCCGAAAGTACTCGTGGGATTCTCACGCGATCAATTGAGCATTCAACTAGGGTTCAGCCAACGATGACAATTGGGGGCATCCGTCTCAGAGTCAACTCAAGGTAGCAATGGTGTTGTCCGTTGACTGCGGTAATGTAATGCTCAATCCTGCCCAATCTACAATAGAACGAACCATCGACCCTCCTCCGCGCACTCTAGACACCCAAGTAATCCACTCCAGCTTAATACTAATGCTAATTAAGATTCAACGTCAGGACAACTCTTTTCGCAGCTTGTTTGAGCTTTATGTAATGTTCGATCTGAGTTACTAGCTAAGGAATGAATAGACTTGACTTGGAGAGAATAAGCCGAAGACTGCTGTACGTATATTCAGGATGAGTATAGTATTAGTCACAGAGAAATGGGGGCGCTTACTGCGCTTGTTCCAAGTCTACCATAACATGTTGGGACATAGAGTCCTTCTTTGGGATTGGGGTTTGGTTTTCTCATAAAACAGAAAAATAAAACTGGTGTCATATCTCTTTAGATCTACTATTCCATGATTACCAAGCATCTAAATGAGTTTAAAGAACAATTTGTAGCTCAGAGCAACAGTATGTCTACTTTTAGCTTAAGGGCCATTCCCAGAGTGAGAGCTATACTTTAATAACAAGTTCACCAAATTCATTGAAATTTGGTCAAAATGTTTCTGAAACAATTTTCTACAAGTTATATTTTAAGCAGAAAAGTATTGACGGATTGTGTTTAGAGTAAATTCTTGCTTTATCAAGAAAACCTTTCAGTTGCTGTAGTTTAAGACACATTTAGAGTCATTTTAAGTATACTTACATGCCTGGTGTGAGGCGCATACAATCAATGGTTACGAAAATGATATTAATCACATATTTTGTTCAATACTTAAGCCAATCATTGACATGGAAAACAATCAGGAGCAAAAGTTTAGGCCTTACTTGGCGGGAAAGGTTTGGTGATCACAAAAAGTGGCGTTTCCTTGCTTTAGTGTCCTTGCATTAGCCCAAATCCCTGGTGCGACAATTTGGTACCAATGAATTATTCGAATCAGGAAACTAAACCCATAAAATTCATCTTAGTCAAAGCCATCCGCAAGTGAAAATCAACTCAAATTTTTCAACATGTATTCTCGTAATTCACATATGGGATATCAAAGTTCTTCAAACGAGAATTCATGCTTGGATCTTCGGGCCTTCTTATCCTGTCTTCTTCTATTTTGTTGTTCTGTGAATTCTTACATATGACATATGTTTTACCCGTTTTACCTATTATGGAAAAGCTTAGGTATTCTATAGGCAATTGGTATTCTTGATCTTAAATTCAGTTTCATTGATCGGCTTACCAGCTTGCTCTTGGATTTTTCATTGCAACTCTTGGTCATGTCATGGCGTAAAAATAACTATAAAATAAAATCTGATGTATATACAATATACAGAGGTTTGTTGATAAAACAAGAAAAATGTCAAAAAGGTAAAGGCAATAGAATAGTTGGCTAGAAAGTGATATCACAATGAGTATGACTAGAATTGGTTCAATGCACATGAAAAAAGGTAAGAGGTGAGTTACGGATAGTACAAAGATAGGTAGGTAGAGGTAAGTAATGAAAATCTTGGTTATTGCAGTAGAGTGGATGGGCCAGATTGAATAGATTTTGCCTGGCCCATCCAAGTGGCTATCCCATGAAATTGAATTTTATTATAGTCCTTAGCTATAACCGAATGAGGAGTAAATAAAAATGCTGCATCAGCTGAGCCAGAACTGGCGACGGCCGTCGGCTCAGTGTTGCCAAAATTTCCAAATGGGTGCCAGTTCTAATATTCTTTTACTTGTGAGGTGTGCAAATTGATGGACAGTGTTGCCATAACCAAAACTCGCTGGGATCTCCGGTAAAATTGTACAAATTATATTGCTGCAGGAGTTATCGAAATGAAAGCTGCACATTGTATTTAAAAAGTGCTTCAGATTCTCCAATCAACATTGGATGTTGATTTGGACTGAGTGGAGGAACATTCTTAAGACTTAGGTTTGTCTTCCAAACATTTAGTTCGGATTGGAAGATCATGCTTTAGGTCAATGTATCCTAAGAAGACACAGGCTCATAATTTAACGGCTTAATTTAACCAAATACATAAATGTGTGCAACAGAAAAACCTAAGCATGTCATAAGTGTCAAGAGGTTTTGTTGGTGAAAACAAGACTGTCTCCATTTTTTCGAGCTTTAGCGACTGAGAAATTTGTAATACTTAAAAAAGACTTTCGGAAACTGAATAATCGTGACATGAGTTGATTTCGACCCATCACTGTCGTGATATGAACATCTCGAAGTCCCTGGCCTCATCGAAAACTCGATCTTTGGTTTCCTTCAGATCGACCAGTTTCAAAAATAAAAAAACTGAAGCGTCCTTTTCTTCTTGTCATGGGAGTTTGCTTTATTTTGTCATGAAAAGAACTTGCAATACAATTTTTTATTGCGCTAATAACAAGGAAGAAAGCATTTATTTAAGAATCGTCTCTATCCTCAATGTCGGCTGTATTGACATTGGCACACGACCGATGAATCCACTTTCGACAACTATCACATTGTTTATACCCGGACATATTTTTGTTGATATCCGCCACGCTTTTGCAAAACGCACACATCCAAGCTACTCTGGCCTCCTCGTATCGTTGAAGAAAGGTCTATTCGTCAGTGTTGAGTTCTCTAGCACACTGAAGAACATCGTGCTGATTGAAGGACAACAAGTACATCCAACAAAGCTTGTTTAATGGAGCGTTGAGACCATAGAAAACCATAACTAGAATGCTTAAGCTCAACAGGAGCTGTACAGCATGAGCATGTTTTCAGGTCAGCTGACGCTGGTGGAAATGGGACAAAGATATTTCGTTAAATCTCGCTTCAGGCAAGTTGAATTATCCTCATGAAACGTTTGTTATTCCTCTTTAATCTTAATTTCTTTTGAATCTTACAAATATACAGGTAGAAAGAGCGGTAGAATAATAAAAATACATGCTTTTTGGGGCATAATACACGTAGCATGTCAAAAAAAAGATTCGAACATTAGTAGAGTAAATCACGTACTTTATTGATTGCCCTGGTTTAACAATGCATCTCGAAAATCTCGAAAGTGTAACAAAATGTATCCGAAATTGCAACGCAATGATGAGGCACTCGGACTTTCGTTTCAATCTCCCAACAATGTGCTTGAGTGTGGGCGACATGGTTGCGCCTTTACGTAATAAAGGTAATTCCGACACCTGTGGAGGTCAGACTGAACCCAGACTTGTTCCTTGGGTTTCAGTTAAGTGTTTCCACCACATGGATGAAAACTTTAACTTGAGCCCCATTTTAACCTCTTCAACATTTCGTTCTTAAAAATGTGGTCGGACAACTTACTCAAACCCGTTTTATGAAGCTTGCTAGACGAGAGTAATTGCTTGAGAAGGAGTTGTATTAGGGGTTTCTACTCTGAATTTGGACGAGCCGTCAACGATTCAAATTTGTACCATAGTTATCCCAAGTAGCTTCACTACGAATGAAACATTTTGCCCACCAGTGACAGCTGAGACGAAAACATGCGATCGTAGCGCCCTTGATCGATCTATATATGAAGTTATCTATGGTTGAGACATTGCTCCATCCAGGAGCTCTTTTCGGAGTGAGATCAGCTGTTTCTTTATCACTTGTTTGCTCCACTTCTTCGAATTCTTTGGGAATATGGACGGAACACGGTCCCTTTTCCTTTTCACGTCTAACTTCGGAAAAATTGTAGGATGCACTGGATCATCCATCAGTACCACATCAATGATGGTTTTCAACATTCCATCTCTCGCATCTAGAGGAATATCTGGATTAGTGAGCCGCACTCGAACTTTTGACAACGCGTCCTCCGGTTTTTGAGAAAATGCCTTAAAATAAAAGGTCAATTCATTCAGTTCAATATTACGCTTGATGAAATATATCATGCCTGCATTTACCTCCTCCGATCCCTGAGGTTTGAAGTCTTCATCGTCTTTGCTTTTTCTGCTTCCGCGGTCCTCTCCATTTTTAGATGGATCCACATCTTCCACGCCTCCTCGCACTTGCCTTGTTGGTCCTCGCTGATCCCTTAGTTTTGCTCATATACTTGTTTCACAAAAAAAAGTACAATACACTATAACAAAAACTGCGAAATGTTTGTACTTAAATTTCGATTTGGTCGTCGATAAATAAAGACAAAGAAAAGTGTTACCTCTCAATTGCCAGATTGTGGGTAACGGCTCCTTTGGTATAACAACGTGCCCACTCTTCTGGCCTGGCTATACTATAAATCTCTTAGTCAAAGCCATGCACTTGAACGCAAGTGGAAATGGTATTTTTTTAACATTTATTCTTGCAATACACATATGGGATACCAGAGTTCTTCAAACGACTATTCATGCTTTGATCTTCGAGCCTTATTGTTCTTTTTGGCTTGTTTCGCTTCGGCTTCGGTCAATCTTTTCTCAAAGATTTTTCGTTTCATTTGACCATGCGTTCCAGTTAGAATGGCTTCGGTCTCGTGATCTAAAATTGCAAACACGTCGGGAGGGATCGCTTGGCCAATGTGGGTGGTCACATGCTGCCTCCAGTTGGATCTATAAGTAGAGAGAAAATGGTTGTTAAACTGTGTGACTGGTGCAATAGCCTGCCGTCCACTCTCGGTGGTGAGCATTCGGGACCAAATCATTCTCTTCTTGGCACAATAAATATGAGGTAAGCAAAACCACAAGAATATACGACGCCAACAAACTATCAAAAGACTCGTTTCCAATGCAAGCTCTATCTGAAACCCTATTTACAAGTGAGTGGTTGTGCATCCATTTTTGGCCAAATTACAAAAATACATGAAATGATATCAAATGATTCGCACTTACTTTTGTCGCTGGTCGTTCTTGTGGCACACCGTACACTTGAATAATTTAGTGGTGTTATCATGGATCTTCATATGTCGGGTGAGGGCGCTTCTCTCGGAGAGTCGTTTTTTGCAATTGGGGCAAACGACGGGTGGTTGATTTACCCGTTGCTGTTGCTGGCCCACTTCCACTTGGACCTGGGCGGGACCTCCTTGGTCATTTCCGTTATTGACTTTGTTCAAGGGAGACATGGTTCTACGTATTTGAGTTCCTTACAGTATTAATGATAGGGTGATAATAACACAGACTCGCCAATCTCGAATTAAGAGATTAATATCATCTGGAGGCCCTGCTTCCTTCAGGTTCTTTTAATCTCGCCACGTACTAATTCTTGTGTCAAATGAGTAAGACGCGATTCAAAGGACATGCTTATGAAATATTATGGTGGAGAGGACTAAGACCATTTTTTGGCCTCATTGCTTACCTTGTGATGGCGAATGACTATGTTGTGGGCAGAAGGTCTCTTCATGTTGAACCGAAAAATCGAGGTAGCAACGGTAGCAAAGCACAATGGATTTGAGACAAACATAGGCGGCTCTTCGTTAGAGTGTCTTGTTATTGTTTCCAAGAAATTGCCATTATTAACAAAATCATAAAGATTGAGAGGATAATCACAAAGGACACATCACTTTTGCCTTGTCTAATCAATCGTGTTGTTGAACCTGTAGAGTATAATATGACCTGTGCAAGAAAGAGACTGAAACACATTTTATGAAGAAAAACGACTTTGATCACCTTTCGGTTAATTACGTCAATTAAATGTGGTCTATGGAAGTGTATCAGGCACCCCAATGAGCTTGAAGCAACTGCCATCTGTCTTCACCATTAAGGGTTGGAATCGACGGAATCACAAACTGGTTTGCAAAAACTGGCATTACCAGAACTTGTTGGCAACCCTGGACAAGAAGTGATGACAGCTTTGTAATCGCGGCTTATCTACGTTGTACGTAGTACGTACTTGGCCAAGGAGTTCTCTAGACATGGAGGTGGACAGTGCCCAGAGGTCGGACAACGAAAGAGCAATGTGTACTAGCTCTTCAGTAGGTCAAAAAACTTGAGTTTTGTTAAAACCTTAGGATTCAGATCAAAAACGTTTATCACTAATGTTATTTTCATCACCTTGTCTGGTGATATGTTGCTATCAAACTGGGTGTATAATGTAAAAAGTACCCAGAAATGTAAAATAGGCAATGTACTACACTATTACAATGTTCAATTCCTCCCTTCTTACCACCATTCTATTTATGGTGATTACTTGAACAGAAATCTAGTTGCTTTTGGCAGGTATACACGCTTTCAGCCATTAAAAATATAATCCAAAAGTGTCGTGATATATAGTTTGTATGGGCCTAACAACAAAGAGTCCTTTTGAACAAAGAGATAAAAGTGTCCATTGAGAAGATTTTTGTTACAAAGCTCTTGCTCAAAACTGTGTTGACAGAAAATATCTAATGCATTTATAAAGAGGTAACTTGATGGCCTTTTTCAAATGCATTTCATAATCAAAAGACCAAACAACATGAAGTTCACACCCATCATTCATATGAATTCAATATTTATCAAGGGTAACTGATCATTTCCCGGTTTTCTTCATTTCTTCCACTTTTTTGAAGAACATTATGATTGATGTGGTTATAGGCCAGGTCACCACACAGGCCAACAACTTTACAGTTTGGGCTCAAAATATGGAATGGGGTCCCAAGGCCTAATTGCAAACACTTCACTTTAATGAATAGAAAATAGGAGTACGGGTCCACTAGTTGGGCTCTCAAGTTGGAAACAGGTTGTTGATGGCCGTCTGGGGATAGCGTTGAAATTCCCACTGGCTTTTTACAACATTTGTAGAAACTCTTAATGCTCTCTCAAGATGTCATGAATGCTGTTCACAATGTGGAGACTAATGGCCAATGCAATAATTCTTCTTGGTCAGTGATCTGAGAGCAAACAAACTTGGCTTGTCAGTCAAATCAGTTATCACATAGAAGAGCAAATGACAACACTTTTGAAGGAAATACACAATTGACATTCCATTACACAGATTCACAGGCAGGCAAGCTGAGAGACACTCACTCACATATACTCGCTAGTTTCCCAATCATATGTCAATAATCTCAACTTGTTCAGGTTGGTCAACCTCTTTCTTAGTTTTAATGGATCCACATCAAGCTCCTTAGGTTGCTTGCATTCACAAGTCTTGATGACAGGGCTTTTGTCTTTAGATGGCCAAGTCCTGGGAAATAAGGATGGGCGGTCTCTGGGCTGCAAAAAGTAAGGCTGCTTGGGGTCACAGTTGGGGACACTTTGTCACCAATGAATGGTCATTCATGCCTTTCTCTTCAGTTTTGAGTCCTACCTGGATCTTGTGACACAATATTTTCAAACATAGAACAGACGATCAGAGGATATTGGATTCGATATCTTCAATGGCTCTAATCCAGTGTGAGGGGACGGGTCACGTCGGCCAACTTCTTGAAATGGTTTGACAAAATGGCAGTAAGGTCAACCCAAGGGCGTTTTATTGAGTAGTAGTCACACACAATGATTTATAAGCGGATTTCACTTCAGATTTCAGAGGACATGGAGTACTCCATACATAGGACCAGAGCACGGTCGCTTCAAATTTAGCCCTTTCAATGTCTCGCAGCTGTTGATTTTTAAGGATGACTCTGTGTCCAGGGAAGAGCCGTCCTTGACTAGGCTTTAAAACTCTTAACGCTCTTAACCTTTTCGGGCCAACAGTCGGGAAACAGGTTGCGTGACTCCAAACCTTAAAACTCCGTAGATTAAAGAATTCAGGTTGCAGAACTTTATTTTGAACTTAGCGGGAAAATATTGTTCAAAGCAAATACGTTTCTTATTTCTTTATTTTTCACTTCAAGCCTCTGACCATGAACCAATTGGAAAAAGAGTTTTCTTCAATGGAAGATGCCTGGGCGTGGCAAATCAATCAAGAATTTGACCAATACTTTCGTATTCGCCCCAATTCTTCCATACAGTCGACTCCTCTCGTCTCATCTCACCCGTCTCGCCACGGTGGTCAAAAAGCCTTACCAAAGACACAAATATATCATAACAGTCTTTTACCACGCAAAAACATAAGCAGTAATTTTGGCATGATTTATTTATTGGAAAATGGCTCAAATTAATCGCTTATATGGCTAATTGCTATCAAGATTTGTCATGATATGACTGTTAGCCCTCAAAAGGGCTTCTGACCCACTGTGGCAGTCGTCTCACTAGTGAGACGAGAGGGGTAAGCTGAACATGGAAGAATCCAGCTCAAGTCAAAACTCTTAAAAGCCCATGCTGTCAAGCCAAGTGCGTATGTTTGGCTGTGTTATTATGTTACGCATTTTACCTTACAATCTTGAACTGATCTAATCAACAGAAAGACGTAGGTTCACGTTCAGCTCAAGGCGCTTCTGTCGTCTTTGTGACCAATCGTCAAACAGCCGGCCAAGAGGGATGCTTTAATTATGAGGTGGACCATGGTTTTGGCTCACGATGGCCTTGACCACTCTCACCCCTTGGAACGACGAAACACTCATCTCTCAAAAAAGATTCAAAAGAAGGAGATTCACGACGCCGTTGAAGGAAGACACGGAACAGGAGTGTCGAAATTACAGTATGACCATGGTGCTAATAACACCAATGATATTGGAAACGACTTGGCCAAATCCACCACAGACGGTGGTTTCACAATCCAAACCACCCCAACAATTGACGAGAGTCTCTAAAACTACCAACTAGTTCCCAACCGATTTTCATGCAGCTCGTCTTGGTGTAAGCACGGACTTCTAAAAAAAGAGATGGACTCCGCTCAGTCACAGATTCCCTTTCTTGGGTGACCCACAAGGGAGAAACGACAAAGTAGCAACGCCAATTCAGCCTGTATTATGTCTTAAGGCTGGGTTAGTCTGGGCTAGATCGGCTGGGTCAACAGTTTGGCATTAAGTGGTGAAATGGGCTAGAATTTTTGACTCCTCCTACTTGCCTTGAAATTGCTCATTCAGGGTGTCTCTTTTCAAATGAGGAGGCTAATGATAAGGTTTGATATATACACTTCATTGAAGGAAAGCTACCAAATGTCAAATATTCTGAACTCCATTATTGTGGAAATGCTTGTAATTATTTTCAACTTCATTTCATGGTTAAACCATGTCCATGCCCAATAACAAAATACCAATGAAAAGTCAAGCTGGCTTTGGCTATCAAATTTGTTTGAACCCTGGTTGCCCTGGAGTCAATAAGTGGCCATGACGGCAAAAAAAATCGCCTGAACTCAGGTACTTCACTAATCTACGTCAATTGAGTGTCAAAATAACATCATTGTTGACCATATTTTGTCTAGGGCACCCTAGGCATGATTATCTATGATTAAGTGAAACTGTTCTTGCAGTCTTTTCAACACGAGGGTATTTCCATTGGCATTGTGGTCAAATGTGAATTTCACCTTCAATTGCCCAATACCAATGGCGAAATCGCCAATATTGTGTCCATAGTGAAATTTTGAAGGCAAAAATCACAATGAAGAGGTAAGAAAGAATGAGCAGGTAGTGACACTTCTGGTACTTAATGTTCTAAACTCTCATTTAAGTCTAATTGAAAGTGGTAGAAACATGTGCATATCTCTTGTTTTCGACCAAAGTTTCTGTTTGTCAATGCATAATTAATAGAGGACGTGATATGAAGCCAAAGCAAACACTTTTGAAAACATTTGGAATTCCTCAAAAAATCAGTTCGTTTTGAAAATCAGTTCATTTTGAAATTCAGCAAAAGTTACCATACCAATCCAAAAATTTGATGTGCTCACTTCTTAAAATGTAATGATGAACCTTGGTCTTGGGTTTGCGGCGTAATCACCCAAATATCTGATAAGTTTAGACTTTAATTATTGCAAGGATCTCTTATGTCATAGTTAACTATCACCTTTATTAACTCTAAACAACTATACTAAACCAATTGATCTTAGTCCTTTACAATATGTACTGCAGGAATCAATGTCACATCCTAGAATAAGAATAAGAATAAATTTTAGTACTCTCTTTAACACAGCTAAAGTGAATGCCTATGTGAAAGACAATCAAAGTTACTGATTGTTAATGTTTGTTTAGGAGAATTGCAACAATGAGCTGAAAGGTCTTTGAAAATCCCTATGATCAAGAATTGTCCAAGGACAAAGTAAACAAATTTTTAAGTAGCATTCCAGATCAACCCTACATTCCAGGCCTAGCTCGGTCTGCCAATCAAACTCGTTGGTAGACCAAATAACATGGAAAGATTGAAAGGTAAAGAATAGACGACTTATAACCTTTCATTTCAATAGCACTGGGGGTTACATTCCTTGTAGCAGTTAGAAAAGCCCGTGAAAAACCAAACGAAAAAACAGAAGGATGTCCTTGAACCTCAATTACGTGTTAAAAACGAATGCATAATATCTTCCCCGCCCTAACTATTACATACTTTTTGGATTGTAGGAGTTATAACGCACCTCATGAGCTTGCTGTCATAGTTTCACACCATGCTGTTTCCAATTCAATTCAACATTAAATGTTTTCTACTGAGGAAGACTACATGTGGAAACTGTGAAGCTTATTTTCAGTTCATTTACAATTTTGTATGACAGAGTTGCTTTGGATCATTTAAATTCGATTGTAATATCCAAGTGGAAGGGTCAAGTTATTTTTGAAGTTTAATATTGATTTAAGCTAATGTAACTAGAAGCTCATTTTTGGGTAGAGATAAAAGAAGAGTTTTGCAAATATCATACTATATTAGGTATTATGTCTCGCTTTTGCAATTGGCAATAAGTGCCCATTGAAACCTATGTCTTGGGTTTGTCAAGGGAGGAGAGTTTTACTAACAATACTAGAATTTGCATTATTAGCTTTAAAGAAGAATTAATGATAGAAAATTAGGGACTAAAAATAAGGCAATTGTCTTCATAATTCGTAACTATTGATATTTTTGTATTTTCCATGAAGNATTGATATTTTTGTATTTTCCATGAAGAAAGAAGCACTGAAAATGATGTCAAGGGTGCTCTTTCAAATAAACAGAGATATCGCCTCTTTCCCCTCTATGGGTCACCTTCTTTTTGCCGTGCGCCATCCAGGTCTTCTAGAAATCCATGGTGTAAGGTATTAATGTTCCGCATCCAGAATTCTTTAGTCTACCGAACTTCAAGATCTGGAGCCACGCAACCTGCCTCCCGACTGTAGGCACGAAAAGGTTAAGACTACTGATGGGGATCAAACAAAAAATCACCGGAGGTTGCAAGTAGGGCTACCAATTTACATTTTCAATGGCATACGGCATTGCTAGCGGAAAATCGAAAACCCGTTAAATAATCACAAAAAGTAACCCTGAATTTTTTCCGATCAAACCAGGGTCACCTTTTTGGTCAAGCCTAATATTCTACGATACGTAAGAAAAGGACCGTGCTTTGAATTCCTAGCTTTCTGGCGATCCTGATTTTGGAAATTTGTTTGATCCCATCACTAGTTAAGACTTGAAAACTCCGTCCAACGTCCATAGGGGCTCTTATTTGCAACGTCACACGGGCCAAAGAAAACGTGAAGATGGCTAAATAAACTGCTTTTGCCTTGCCTTGAACGGAATTTCTTTTCCGGACTTTAGGTGACCCGGGGCACTGATTATAAATAAGATTTTAATAGAATTAGCCAAAAACAACACAAACGCATTATAATTCAATAAAAAGGAATTGGCCCAATCGGCCTTTTATTTGGTAGAGGCTGAGTGACAAAGCAGCCTCTGAAGTGCAGAACTTAAAACATATTTCGTGCAGCGTAAGGGGGCTATAGAAAACGTTGGAGGGGTTCCCTGGGGTGAGTCTGGCTTTTCAGGCAGCCAAGAATAAGCTGGTGAACGCCACGCTCTTGACTTTCCCAGTAACGGCTGCTTTGCTCTCCCTCACCACTAATGCATCTGAAAGGGCAGTTGGTGCCGCCCTCGAACAGATGATAAGGAGTGGCAAACGGCCTTTGGTCTTCTTTTCAAGAAAACTGCAAACCCCTGAAAACTTTATGATCTCGAACTTTTGGCCACTTACAAAACTTGGGAGTAAACTTTATTCTCCACCGATTAGTTGGCGGTACTGCTGTTTTAGATTTAACCAACTTAGTCAAACCTAACCTAGCCTTGCCTAACCTAACCCGATATTAATAACCCTTAATGTCTTATCTAAACCTTATAATATTTTGCCACAAATCTAAAAATGAGCACCGCCAACTAATTTGTGGAGAATAACGTTTATCTTTACTTGGAAGTCAAACATTTTCGCCATTTTGATGAAGGTCACAAGATCTAACAATCCTTGCGGACCACAAGCCTTTAGTTTCGCGCTCTCCAAATGATCTGACCCTGTAAGCCATATTTTGTTTCTCTCCGAGCTAACGACGAAGATTGAAAATATATCGGGCAAGTCAAATGTTGTGGCGGATTCCCTCTCACGTATTCACTAATCAATTAAAAAAGCATGAAGTTTAACGATGAAAAGTTTAAAGCCATGACGTTTGATCCCAAGAGCAGATAATAGTCAAAAACCAATAGAGATGGTCGCCTCAGTCAAAGATTTGGGAATAATTGTAGCTAATGGTGGAAAGTTCGAGGAACATATCCAAATTAAAGTGAGCAAGGCCTTTCAGACATGCGGATGGATATACGGCACCTTCAAATTCCGAAACCTATTTACTATGAAAAATTTATATAAATCAATTGTACAGCCGCATGTATGCATCCCCCGTTTGGGCTTCCATGACCGCAGCAGGTCTAAATTAAATTGAGAGAGTGCAGAGGAGTTTCACGCGAAATATTGCAGGCATGAGCCATATAAGTAATTGGTGTAGCATTCTGTAGTTCTGCTCATCAGATACATGCTCGTGTGTGATCTATATCTTCTGCTGTTGGAAATACATTCGGGGTCTTAGCGTTTCATCGAGAGACTTCTATTCGTCCTGTGTCCTCATTTCACATCTTCTCTTACATCAACGCTACAATTGGGATCGGCTCAAATCCATAGAACTATACGATACTCAAAGAAGATACGAGCGATAAATGATTATCTAGATGTTTGAATCCCTCCATGGCCTTTGCCACTGTTATATCCTCATGACTACGCATCTTTCTCTTCTGGATGTTGTTGGGTTTGCTCCCAAAAATAAAGACCAGTGAAGTAAGCGATCTCACCACGTGTATTCGTTGTTCCCATAAGCCCAACTATAATCCAACATGGCGCAGACGGTGTTAGCCGTTTTATAAACTCCTTCCCCTCTTTGTCACTGTTGGTTCGGTCGTGTTTCTTGGTGCCCTCCATACAATAACCGAGGCTGTCGGGCGGATGACCGGAGCATCCATCCGGACGCACAAAGGTCATTTCACGCGTGAAAAGAGGTATTTGGAAACTGTGGCTGCGGGCAACGATGTAGATCGACAACTTCTCCAAGGTCTTATAACTAGTCTGCAGCAATGGGTTGCCACCATTGATGAGCTTTATGAAGAACTTATTCTTGAAGAACCAAAGCTTGCCGACAATCATGAATCCGAACTTGAAGAGCTGATGGGACAACTCGGTGAGGCTGGACATGCAGTTTGCTCTGCCGGACGACCTTCTTCAGTCCTTGGTCAGGCTCCGATCACGCCTGATCGTCCAACTCAATTCAGAGTGGTTTGCAATTTAAGGCCTTCTCTTTTAACACTAGAAGCTACACCTCCAGAAATGTGGGTCTGGATCAAGAAGTTTCAGGCATATTATTACGCATCAAACATTAGTATCCTCGGCATAAGAGACCAACAGGCCTATTTCCTGGCTAGACTGGAAGGCGAATTGCTCACTACAATCACAGGCCGCATTGTGTATCACACCATCTCCGACGTCCTACGATGGCTGATTCATTAAAAAACCCGTTTTAGCGAAAGTGATCGTCCCATGCACAGAGCCAACGACCCGATTCGAAGTGGTTTGCAAAACTGGACGCTGTGCTATTTTCAGGTGCCTTTGGATCATGAGAGTTCGCTGCTTACCGCGTTTTTATTGCCGAGCGTTAAATGGCGATACACTGTAGCCCCTATGGGATTAAATTCGAGTTCGGGCGAATTCAATATTCGTACAGATGCAGCCGTCGCCGGTTTGGGATGGGTAATGAAAATTGTGGACGACATGTTTGTCCAAGCACCTTCCCGCGACGAGCTTTTCCGACGTTTACGTATCGTCCTCGAAAGGTGTCGAAAAGCTGGCATTACGCTTTCTCTGGCCAAGCTTGAGGTCGGACAATAAATGAAATTTGCGGGCTTCATCGTAAGTCCTGAAGGTGTCCGGACAAATCTTTCCAAGGTTGCATCCATTAAAAAATTTCAAACACCTACGAATATATCAGAATTTTTAAGGGCATTTCTTGGCTTAGCAAATCAGCTTGGCTCATTCTTACCCGATTTGGCACATTCCACGGTTGCAATGTGAGAACTCCTTAACAAAAAAAACGCTTTTGTGTGGCTTGATGCGCACGATTTTGAGTTTCTCCAAGCCAAGGATATTCTTTGCTCATCAGCGATCGTGGCACAATTCAACCCAAATTTCTTTCATTCTTCCCAATTATTCGTATTTTTTTCATGCGTTTACTTTTTCTTACACATTGTGTTTTCAAGTGGCAGCAACAATGAGCATTATATTGGCAAGGCTGAGTTTGCTTCAAGGTCTCTCCAAATGACAGCTTTCCGTACAGCAACTGTTGAGTGGATTTTCATACTGCGTGACGTCCATACCCCATCCCCTGATACCCTATGATGATACCTATTATGATTTAGAATCAATACAGAGACATCAACGCATTTATTCCATTCAAAATATTCTTACTTGCTTACTTGGCAAATTTCTGTGTTTCACGTACCATCATTTCGTTAAATCGACGGAGCTTTTTGCTGGGTTGAGCAGAGCTTTGCCCACTCAGACAGTACCAGAGGAGTATAATCAGTTCTGTTGATTTAATGACTTGATGCTTGAAATGCAGAGATTGGACTTGAGAGCCAGCAATTTTTTTTACGGGTTTCTAGCCGATGCTTGGGAATAATTTCCCAGCAAGTCATGTTTGATAAAAAAATTGGTAAATGTACTTTCAAAGACGTGAAAAGGAAAAGCAACATTTATGTGCATGTTAGACAATATGGTTAAAGTAATGTGGTCTGCTGATAAAGAATGTAACACTACATATTTACACAGATCCGATATGGGAGCGTTTAGGCAAGCTCTGGCAGGTTCGTTTGTTTGTTGGTACCAGTGTCAGTGATGCAAGTTTGGGGCTTCAAACGCGTTTTTGAGAAGCTGATCCTTCTTTCACATTGCTATATGAAAAAAGGTCAGCTTCGTTAAAACCATTTTGAAACGTTAATTTTGCATCACTGGAATTGGCAGGCAAGTTTGTTTACCCTTACCAGCGCTTCCCTGAATGTCCGATAAACTGCCCAATTTGCTGGACAAAACGTGTAGCTGATGGGACAAAAAGGTTGTGCCCAAACAATGGTTGAAGTACCTATCAACGTTGACTTGAGTTCAATGTAGTTGGAATAACTTGTTGAAGATTCGCGAAAAACTTTATGTTGATCTACAAAAACCACTCAGTGCCTATTTTCAATATGATAACAAAGCTTATCTTGTATGATGGTCCAAGAAAAGGATTCTCATAAGTATGATCCTCTAGTTTCAAAAAGATAGTGCACAGCCTGTCATTTGTGTTTATAATGTATGTTTATTATAAATAAAATGCAAAGTTCTTTTTCAATGCATAAACTGGTCTGGTATCTAGTCTGGAATAGACCTAAGTGATTACAGTGCTGAGGGGCCAAACATGAGACCATGAAGAAGTGATAACTATTTGCTATGTATTGAAATTTGAATCGTTTGGGCGCAACCTCCTTCTCTTCGACCAGAGTCAGGTGTGCGAAACGAACATCTAGGACCAGGTCAAATATCCTCGAAAAATTTGGCCGAGGCTGCTGGAGAAAGACGACTCCGGTAATTCTGTGTGTAATACAAGTAAACCAACACAATCAAATCATAAGTTTGAAAGCACTGATCAATGATATTCTGACATGACTACCAGAGGCATGTACTTGTTCGCCAATAAACTGCAACAAAAATTGCGTTCTAACTTCCTTCTCTAATTGAAAGAAAATCGATTGCATTATCTCATTGATCAGTGTAATCGCAACAATGTCCCTCAGCCGATATGAAGAATCCTCCGAGTGTAAAAAAAAATTTGTGAAGCAAATTATCGTGCGAACAATTTATCAAAATATTTCGCTTTTTGATCACTAGACGACTCTGCCGAGGATGTGGTTGATCCCGATGTGCTTTTGGCACCGGGTCCGGATGGCATCAGTGTACCCGTATTCGACTCTGTTTTCAAGCCTGACCACGTCATTAAACGTGTAAAATGTAAGTGCAATTCCTTTCTCCCACTCGCTTGACCATGTCAAATTGATCCCCATCTGTTCTCGATCCATTCATTCCTGTAGTGATGAAGAACAAGCTTTATCGACGGGATCAGATCATTTGTCTGATTTGCACTTCGAGCTTCTGCGACATCGAGTCCTTCAATCAGCATCATTACAATTTCCACGAACTTCAGCAAATATTTTGCGAGATTTGTGGTAAAGAAATGAAAAGCTTGTAAGTATGTTGTCGAAATCTTGTTTAAGGGGAACGAAGATATTGCTATGCTTAGGACATGGAAAGCCTACTTAAAATTCAATGTTTTGAACGTCAAATTTGATTCCAGGAAGACCCTAAGATGTCACATTATCCGCCACAATCTTCACATCGTGTCGGACGAAGTGCTGGCTGCCATTTCCCCGGAGCAAAAGAAGTTTTACGAATGCTGTCTGGAAAGTGAACTGCGGCGGACGTTTCACGACATGTTGATGAACAAGCTGCTTCACCACGTGGGCGCCATTCAGCGCGGGAATTTCAAACTGTCAGACGGTCGGATCCGATTGAAACGAGTTCAAGAGCTCTTGGCCAAGATCATTAGATCCATCATGTACGATTTGGAGGAGAACTGTTATCTTGGAACCAGGATATTGATCATGATTCGATTTCGGACAGCCATGAAGATGGCTCAAGAGAAGATCATAAAGGACACCGAGTTGGCTGAAACTATGGTTCAAAACTGCTTGGAAGAAGCTTGCAAAGCCCCTAGCACTCCGGAGAACAATGATGACATTGCCTAGTTCTTATTGCCAAATCGGTGCATACGAGTTACACACGGAACTACTGACCAAAACAATACTAATAAGCTGGCAATTAGAAGTTGTTGGTTTACCTAATACTACGGTTCAGTAAGCAGTACTAGCAATCCACAAATATTTGTCCACATGAAGTGACTTGAACGTTTTGAAGCAAATAAAAGATGTGTAGAAACATTGTTCTAGACCTAATGCGAGCTGAAAACTACATTTGGGAATGATGACGCTGACACCAGATTGCGAATGTAATATATGATGTGAGCATAACATTGTTCAATATGGCCTCGATTTCTCTAACATACCTTTTACAGACAGCCGAGTAATTTTTGCTTTTTGTTCCGAAATGTGGAATGCGGGACTGATTTTGAATGGTCGACTTCACTCCAACGCGGTTATTTTTTCCTCGCGAAGGCTCCTATTTTCTGTCGTTAAGCTGTTCTTGATCTTCCAGACTTTTGTATTTCTCGCTCCCAGATTCTGCCATTGTGATGGCTATAAGGTGGATTGAGAATCCACTCTATTCCTCTTGTTATCATTCTTCTCGAGATTTTGGTTCCATTCAAATGATCAATCATTAGCTGTAGTTTGAGACAAGCTTTAATATAATGCGTATTTAATATAATTCGTGCAATACCAGTATTGCACCGACTGAGTTGAATTTGTCCTTACCTGGCCACAAATCGTCACTGTGTATGAATGCACGAATCTGTACAAAATGGTAAAAGAAATGAAATAGTTAACTAGAAAGTGATAACACAATGAGTATGACTAGAATTGTCCAATGTACAGGAACTGTAGTTACTGGAAGAACAAAAACACCTTGCACAGACACCTAGCTATGTCTCGCTTTCCTTTTCTGGTTTTATTGAAGTCTACTCTCCTAGACCACTAACAGGTTAATTGCCACGGGAAAATTAATTGCTTTGAATTTTAGATCGGCATACCAAATAAAGGTCAAAAGGAAGTGAAACCTTTGAAGAAGTAACATATATGCAGAAGAATAAAAATTGTTTCTTTTACTGCAGCTGAATCGACAACCACTGGACAGTGCGAATCCAGCCTATTGAAAAATCAGATGCCATACCTTAAAGCCTTTCAGCGAGTCCGCCTGGCTAGCTTCCATCACAGTCTCTACGCCTTGTTTTTTTTATGGTGAAACCACTTTTTTCGCCACATATCATGTTTGCCGACTCCAAAAGCTGCCCCATTAGTGGAATGTGAGCTTTTTTGCCCTAAGAAGCAAACATTTCGCACGTAGTAGTCAACAGATCAATTGGTACTTGTCCACTGTACCCCAAAAAGTGACTTCGATGTATCATTATGGCATAAGTGACCTGGATTGAACCTTGACAAAGGTCGTGTGGCCTATATTGGCCTACTTTCACAACCAGGGCATAAAAAACCAATATTTATGTTAACGATTTACAGTGCACCATTCATTTCAAAGCCCATTGCCAACAGCATATTTTATGCGAAGCACCTCTGGTACTGTTGGATATAATGAATCTGTTCTGTTGCCAAACCTGCCTACCCTCCCACCCCCCAACCCAGAGCGGCATCTTTCTCGGGTTGATCAACGATGCCAGACATCTTAAATACTACCTACCAGAGACCAAGCTGATGCGATTTAAATCTGAAATTCTGAATTTGAAAGATTCTGCTGAAGCACCAATTTGGGCGATTGCTTCCTTTTACGGGAAATTGGTCGCGTGTTAGTTGACCAAAGGTCCTATTATCCGTCTTCTCAGTCGACAGGGCCAAAAGAGCAGTTTCCGTGCGGTGGCCACAATAGTTTGGGAGAGAGTAATGAGCTTGCACGATATTAATTGACGGCTTTCCATTCAGTAGTACAGAGTTGTTCTTACCTGTTGATTGTTCTTTCGCCTCTGATGCGTATGATGTGGGCTTTGGAGTAAAACAGAACGCTTGTGGTTATGACATTGTGTATGTACCTTGTGATATTTCTTGTGAAAGTGAGGTCGTTCTAAAGCGTCGATTTCTTCTAGAAGAGGCTTGCATGTCCTCCACGGCTCGAGAGCTCCGAGCACTCTTTGCCATATTAACAGACCCAACCTTTCTATTAAAATACGAAGGATGCCGCATTGCTCATATGCCGGACAACAAAGAAGTTGCAGCGATTGTCCGGATTGGAAGACCCATTGTTCATCGTTAGGATTTAGCAATCCAAATCCACACTTCCTGGTGGAATCATGAGATACCGGGAGTATCATAACTATTGCCCCATTTCCAATTTTCAACTTCAACAAGATCAATCTCAGGAACCTTAAGTGCCAGGCAGAAACTTTTCATTATCATAATACTACGCAGTATTTTACACTCTATAATTCAATATGACCACCCCTGGTATCAATAATGGCCTGCAATCTGGGCCGGAACGCACCACATGACTTCTTGACGTACTCCTCATCCATCGTGTCCCACACGGCGTTTATGGAGTCCATCAGGGCATTGAGGTTGGGGTGATGGCTCCGGCAGGCAATGCTCTCCACATGCGCCCAAAAGGCAAAGTCGAGGGGATTCACATCGGGCGACTATGGCGGCCACATGTTCTTGTCCCAAAAAGCAATTTTGTCCTCCAGGAACCTCTGAGTTCTTTTTGCCGTCTTGCTGGAGCACGACATTGTTATCAGGGAAGTTGGCCCTGATCCACGGCAGGAGTTTTGTCTCAAGTTCAATGATGAAGTCCGCGGCGGTGAGGCCCTGGCCCTGCTTGAACCAAATCCGGGGCATCTTCAGACCGTTGGAGGCCACAAAGCCGAGGCTGATGACTGACGATGGATAAATCGGTCATTTCTCCGTTTGTGGACGTGATCAACTGTCCACGTCTTCTCGTCTGAGAACAGGATGACTCGGCCGCCGGCAGCAGACTTCAGGTTGTTCAAAAGTCCTTTGCAACGAAGCAGATGTTTGCCTTTGACATCTGGTGTGAGGAGCGGTTTCTTCTTCATCACCAAGGACTTTCCTCCTTCCATTCTGATGGCTCTGCTCACGTTGTCCTTGGACACGCCCAAGTCAATTGCATGGGACATGATGGACTTCGTGGGGTTGGCCATCACGGCGTTCTTGATCTCAGCCGATGGTATTTTGACCGGCCTGCCACCGCCAGACTTCCTGTCCATGGATTCCTCATCTTGAAGATGCTTCTTGACACGAAAGATGGTCTTGCGGTCCACGTTAAGCTGCTTGGCGATGTCCGTCTGAGCCATTCCGCATGGAGAAGCGCGGCCATGCGTATCCGAGTTGCTTGCTCCATCAATGCTACCAATCCCATTGACAAGTTGAGGACATCAATCAAGAGCCGAGAGAATAATGATTTATTTTATTTTACACAGCCTTGCATCAAATCGGAAATTAGTGATGGGGTAATAGTTATGATACACCCGGTAGCTCTCAAGGTGCACTGGTGCTCGAGACATGATCCTTGTCTTCACAGGCTAATGCCATTCCAGACATTTTGAAAATGGCGTTTGATCAATTGACTGCCCTGCGTTCCACAGAATTCAACAACTTGCTCCCAAAATTTTCGGCAAGCCAATCTTGCCACCAAAAACAATGCAATTGTAAAGTGGCAGAATATTCGCCAATAAATTTGGCTGAACTCTACGAAGCTACTGCAGACAATGTCTTCTCAATGAATTGGGTTCATTCGAATGTTCTAAAATTGGCCTGGTTATGCCTAGAGGGTATCCTTGAGGGGAACGATGGCTGTGGCAGCTAAAGGAACTTATCACCCAGCGTCAAAAAGTCAGAAATCCTGCTAGCCATCCATCAATCAATCTTTCCTAAAGGGGCGTGAAGTCCCCATGGGAAAAAAGCCAGACAAGCCGCACCCATGATCAACCGGATCTTGTGAATGCTGCTGTGCAAATATTTCTGGCCATTCCTGAGCCAGTCAAGGGACCCCTGAGTGACACGGTATATGATGAAGGTATGAAAGGCTGGACAATGAAAGATTGGCCTGGCCTCTAACAACCATTTCAGTACTGAAAAATCTGTATTTTGGATTTCCCAATTGATTCCATCTTTTGCTGTGCTAGCTCCCATTACTTTCAAAAGACAGAGGTTGTGAAATGTCGGATCCATCAAAGACCTCCAGCCAGCTCTTTGAGGAGACATCAAGGTTGATGAGCCACAAAGTGTCTAACGGTACATTGTTACAGAGGAGCTGTGCTCAGTTGTGCTTGTCAGGAGTTGACCAATGCCAATGGATAGAGGAAATTTGACACGCGGAAGCCTCTCTGGCCTTGGCAACATCTCGCATGATTGTAGCAAGTAATCATTGCATTTCCAATTCATATCCGAGAACACCTCCTCAACACATTTCCGTTTAGTTTGTAGGGCTTTGAAGGATCATTCTAGATTGTTAAGACCCTCATTCGTAATGTTGAAATCATAAGTGTTATTTATCCCTAAGCATCACTTGAGGTCAGTTCAATCTAGGATTGAAAATTCTTTGAGGATGAGCAAGGTTAAGACAACGTCATTCAAAAGTAGTCATTCAATAGAGTCAACAACTGACACAATTGTCGGAATTTCACCATGACGAGCACTTTTTGTCGTGAATTTCGGCAAATGTTCCATAATTGGCAACAATGGTTGGCTTACGTATCAATTGAGTGTTATTGCGGTTCAAGAATAAGCGGAGAGAGATCGATGAGAGCACCTTCAAGCCCTTGAGAATCCCAGTTAGTTTGAACATTCAAGTCCTTGTCCCTTGTTTGCATTGTTTTCTGGTATGAAAAAGTCCATGTGCCCACAGAAATGACAAATTGATCATCTGATAAAAGTTCTGACAATTGAAATAAAAACACAAACTGAATTCTGAAAAGAAAATCATACCTTTTTGAGTCTTTTTCAGTTTAACTTTTCTTCACGTTTTTTTGTCCCTTTTATGATAGCAAGTTCCAATTTCTGTCATTGATTGATGCACATGTAGGGATGAAACAAGCCGCAGTGTTCCTTGTTGCGTCCTCGTATGGTTGTGTTGTTTTCAAATCATATTGACTGTCATATTCTTCATTTAGGGACGGGCAAATTGTCTAAAAAGCGTTTTTGTCACTAAAGACCACATTCATACACATTTGCACTTTTCACCTTGATTTGCACTTTTTCACATTTATTTTGACATTTTGAATATTTGCACGAAAAAATTGTTTCTTTTGAAAAATACAGACATTCTTGAGCGTCAGGATTGGTTTTGAAGGTTTGATGTCAAGGTTGCCGCCAAAATAAAGACATGAATGACTGAAACTGAAACAATTGACTTCAACTATTAAATTTCGGCAGGCAAAGCACTCCCCCCCCCGTTAATGTCATGAGCAGCATACCATGATGGCTGAGGAGACAGTGAAACAGAAATAAAGAAGAGCCACTTTCAAGTCCAAGGAGACAAGCGAAACAGGGCCCTAACATAGTCAAGCAGCGCAAAGAAAACGTACCATAGCTGCTTTCCATACTTTCCGCCAGGCTAGCTAACTTCTCTTTTTGAGCAAGAAAGAATCCAATATTTTGCGCCTTTAGGCCTACTTTTGAGCGCCTTTTTTGAGAGACAAGGCTCTGCTGTTTTGCATTGCACAGTTTGCCCTCCCTAGTCGTAGAAGGACATAGCACGACGTTTCAGATGATCAGATGATCTTTTGCAATCATTTCGAACAACAGGACAGAATCCATCATTGGAGGAGCCTCTTCAAGCTCTTCTATTGAAGAAGAATCGTCTCTCTTG
>NC_081451.1:6515738-6558975 GCF_007210705.1 Tigriopus californicus
TCGCTTTTGATGGCATAATTGGAATGAATATTTTTTTTTCAATATTTTGTTGAAGATTTATGTCAAAGCTAAAGGTAGAAAATATTGTCACGGTCAAAGATCGAACGTCTTCTAGCGAGGTTTCAGAGAGCTTTCCTCTCCACTACTTCCATACTCCATGGTTGAGCAAAACTTTGCCCGCTCAGACAGTACGAGAGGAGAATCAGTTCCGTTGATTTAAAGACTTGATACTTGAAATGCAAAGATTGGACTTGAGAGTCAGCAATCAAAAATATTTTGAATGAGATGTTTGCCTTGGTGTCTCTGTTTTGATTCTAAATCATCATGATCGCCGTGATAGAGACCATGCTATTGCTAATAAATGTAAAAAAAACTCGTTTCGGCCCAAACTTGTCCCAGCAGCTGCAACCAGGCCAAACCGCCCATGTCGGATTTTTACTGCCAGCGCTAAGAAAAGAAAGGAAATGACTAAACCTCCAAATGCATTCCTCATTGCTAAACATTTACAGTAGGTAAGTTTTAAGCGATGCTACAAACTGTTTACAGATTTTTCTACATGCTTCAAAAAAAGTGACCCATTTTCATTTCGTTTTGGGGCATTGAAAAAGTATATTATATTTCTTGGCCATAAAGCATTTTGCAGTTTGCATTTTGCAATTATGCAATCTTTGGAAGGGTAATAATATCATAGCGTGTGCGTGCTGGATTTTGATCCAATTCGATTTCAATTGAAAAAGCAACTAAGATTACTCCTAACATGTGTTCATTACAGTTTTCAATTATTTTTCTTCTTGCAGGTTTTACGTGGACAAAGGTGCTAATCTGAGGCATTTTCAAAGATGATATTTTTCAAAAGTTGCTCCTTTTGTTTCCACCACAAGCAAAGAAATCATTACTAGAAATCTTGGTTGACTCATGTAGATTATGATATTATCCATTACACCGCTACTGAGTTACATAGGATTTAATGGTGCAAATTTCATCATTTAGAGCCCCAAAATGCACAAAGATGAAAGATTATCTTTCTTTGTCTTGCATAGTCTCACAAGAGCTCAAAATGCTATATAATGACACTGAAATCACACTAAAGGTAAAAATTTGGAAAACGTGTTTTACAATCATCATGAGTACCCTTAGTTACGCATTCACTTGAATTTTGAAGACAATACTTACATTGGTCGTTTCTTGAAGAACTTTTGTGATATTGAAGATCAATATCAATTCCTTGGGAAATTGAATAAAGATAGAACCGCGGCATTTCTGGGCTAAAAAACGATGACATTTGTACCATTAAATCCCATGCAACTAAGTAGAAGTGTAATGAATAAAGTCATAATTTATAATCAAGTGCAAACTGAGTGTGCTCCAAAAGGAACACTCAATAGGTTTTTGAAAATTTTAGTTCTTATCATGATTTTAAACATGTAAGTTTTTTTTTTATGTGGGCTGGAATACCATAAAGCAATAAACTCCAAGTTGTTCCCCATGATTTTCTGAGGTAGGAAAATGCCAAGATGTGTTTGGGAATTTCCCTGGAAACCTGATAGGGCCTTTTGAACCCTGTGTTGGGCCAGAAGAGACATCTTGCGTGCATGCTTGTTTGACGTCGTCGAACACGACGCTGTCCATTTGTGGGAGGAGAACAGGCCCGAAAGTATTAGTTCAAACTCATATAAAATTTGTTCATTGAGATCCATTCTTCAAGAAGGGGATATAGCTCAGTGGTAGAGCAATCGGCTGCAGTCCGATAGGTCCATGGTTCAACTCCGTGTGTCCCCTGTCTGTGTTTTGATCAAATTTATGTTTTGCCACATTTCAGTTGATGGTAGGTACAAAGTCCAGTCTTTGCATTTGGATTGGTTGTTCTTTTGTTGCTCTGTCTTTTTCAAAGTATTTCGTAATGTGAAAGAGCAAACTGGGAAAGTGATACTTTTGACATCATGTCCCTCACCCATGTTCCTAGTCGCCCACATGTTTGATTTGTTTCATGTACATCATATGGCTGCCATGCTTTTGAGAAGGTATCCACAGAATAGAACGACCAACGTCGTACATAGTGTCCTAGGCCAGGATACTTGTTGTGTTGACCTTTGTATTGGTCCTGACGATTTGATTTGATGCATGGTTCTAGTACCGAGTATGAAATTGTTTTCCAAATACGGCTTTTATATACCTCCGATCCTTATTGCTACCTTTAGCGATTTTGATTTGTTTGTTGAAATGGTATGTTTAGGTTAGGCTTTACCTAGCTGCGCGCTTTCTTTTGCCACTTTGCCAATGTCAACGTCAATGCCATTGCCAATACTGAATGCCTTTCTTGTCCATTGGTGGTACAAATGTATTGGCCAAAACCCATCAAACCACTCATTTTAGGCGTGATGCTACCAAGCGATCCATGGCACAGACAGCCATGTCTTGTGTTGTTATTGATGTTCCAGCATAATAGTGGGTTTTCATTCGTTTTTCCATCTGTTGGTTGCCCACGACTGAGTCTTGTCATGAAAGCAACAATCAATACCAGGAACATTCGGCCCATCGGGAAATGCATGGTAGTGATCCGAATGCTCTGAAGCACCGCAGCTGGCATTCGGAATTCAAGCAAGCTGTCTTTTCAAAAAAGAGTCGTCTTCAAGAACATTCTTCATTTGACACACAAAAGCAAAAATACAAATGCAGGCCAGTCCAGCGCAGCGCCTGTTGGAGATCAAACCAAATCAACCAGTTGCTTGATAACAAATTATATATTTGAATGTCACCATTTGTGTTAAGAGCGGCTTAGTGGTCTAGGGGTATGATTCCTGCTTTGGGTGCAGGAGGTCCCGGGTTCAAATCCCGGCTGAGCCCACAGTTTTACTACTTCCTCAAAAGAAGAGCAAGGCTGCTCACATGATCGGAGTTCGTCCCTGCTGTTCGAAATCATAGCAAAAGATTGCGTCTACTTGACCATCTTCAATGGTGTTTGATGAATGAAAGTCAAGTATGACTTGAAGGAACACAACCATAAGAGACACAATGAGGAAAACTGTTGCTTTTGCTCATCGCTACATGTGCATACAAATTGATGAAAAAGATCAAAATAATCAAAATAATAAATAAAGCTATCAAAATAACGGACGAAAACAAGAGGACTTTGTTTTTGTTTTAGCTCCCACAGGAGACAAGCGAAACAGGGCCCTAACATAGTCAAGCAGCGCAAAGAAACGTACCATAGCTGCTTTCCATACTTCCGCCAGGCTAGCTAACTTCTCTTTTTGAGCAAGAAAGAATCCAATATTTTGCGCTTTTAGGCCTACTTTTGAGCGCCTTTTTGTAGAGACAAGGCTCTGCTGTTTGCATTGCACAGTTGCCCCTCCCTAGTCGTAGGAAGGACATAGCACGACGTTTCAGATGATCAGATGATCTTTTGCAATCATTTCGAACAACAGGGACAGAATCCCATCATTGGAGGAGTCCTCTTCAAGCTCTTCTATTGAGAAAGAAATAAAACTGTGGGCTCAGCCGGGATTTGAACCCGGGACCTCCTGCACCCAAAGCAGGAATCATACCCCTAGACCACTAAGCCGCTCTTCCTTTGTGCCTCATGTGAGATTCAAATACATATTTTCTTTTTATAAACCAACCGCCCCATTGCGTTTCCTCTCCAACACGCTTGCATTTGCACTTTTGCTTTTGTACGTTATGTGAAGAATGTTCATGAAGAATGAGTTTTTGTAAAGGCAGCTTGCTTCATTCAAGCTGCGCTTTAGAGCATTTGCATCATGACGCTGCATATATGTACTTAAAGACTTCATAGGCCAAAATGTTCCTGGAATTGATCGTAATTTGTGGACGACACATGGAAAAATGAATACTACCAAGGGATCCAAGAGCGGCCATTTTTTCGCCAATCAATTTGGGCCACCAATGGACAACAAAGGCGCGCAGAGAGAGAATATTGGTAAAGCAAAGGAAAGTGCCCAACTAGGTCAAGTAAGCTAGCTCGATTTAACATTTCAACGAAAAAGAAAGGGTTCCCCGAACGCCTAAAATGGTTGAAGATAGCAATTGTCACATGGAAACCCCGTACTTGCAGAACAATTTCATACTCAGTATCAGAACCATGCACCAACTAACTCATCAGGAAAAACACAAATATCAACTTTCTTGCCTTAGAGTGGCTAGTAGATTCCATTCTTGTGGATGGATACCTTTCTTGACATCATTGGCAGTCAGTAATATGTAAACGAAACAGATCAAGAAGTTGGGGTGACTAGGAACATGGATCAAAGTCATCATCAAGTCAAAAGCATGGTTTTCCCACTTTGGTCTGTCACGTTACAACATATTTTATGAAAGAAAGAGCAACCAAAAGAACAATCAATCCCAATGCAAAGATTGGACTTTGTAGCTACCATCACCTGAAATGTAAGACCGCACACCAAAAGCATATCGCTCAACTTCAAATTGTTAAAAAGCAGTCAGGGGACACACGGAGTTGAACCATGGACCTATCGGCTGCAGCCGATTGCTCTA
Organism: Tigriopus californicus; assembly: GCF_007210705.1. Classification (NCBI taxonomy): domain Eukaryota; kingdom Metazoa; phylum Arthropoda; class Copepoda; order Harpacticoida; family Harpacticidae; genus Tigriopus; species Tigriopus californicus. Next base: position 6,520,251 of record NC_081451.1, read on the forward strand.
CCACTGAGCTATATCCCCTTCTTGACACGCCAGGTGAACGTGAACATATAAAACAATGATTTGGGCCAGGTCTCGTCGCACAACCGGACGGCGACGTGTGTTCCATGTCAAACAAGCACGCAAGACTTCTTTCTGGCCCCCGAGAAAGCACAAGATCTCACTGTCCGCTCTCATTTCAATCCCATCCATGAATCCTGAGGAGCCCTCTCAATCAATGATTACCTTCAAATCCTGGGACAAAAGAATTCATGTCACCTTGATGCAATAGGACCCTGCTCCTCAAAGGCGGGAATAAAGAAGACGTGTCTTACTACAAAACTTACTACAAAGATGTTTAACTCTCACTGTCCAAATTTCTTCACAACTTGACGCACCAACCAATCTTTGTCCCTATGCCCTAGGATCATCTCAGGAGTTCATCTCAAGAGTTGCTTACCTTCTGGCTGCACATTGGAGGGTGCTTTTTATGACACTTAACTTGTTCCATCTTGAAGTGTGTAAAAGGTCTTTAAGTTGTATTTTTCGCACATTCACTTGGTACTTGTGCTCCTCTCATCATATATGAGTATTGGCCACTCTCTCCAGTTTCCACTCACTCTGAAGCTAGCTCATATTGATCCAATTTTAAAGCGAGGGATAAGTTGATTACTTTTGCTCCACCCCACAGTCATATGGTGGGTTGAATTCTCTCACTTGGATGATTGCGAACATGTTTGAGAAGATCGTGCCATACAAAGTTGCAGAATTTCTTGAACTCCATAAAGGGATTCCTCCTAGTCAGCACGGCTTTTGAGCGCATTTTAGCTGGTCTACCCAAGTGATAATTGATACCGTTTAGGTAGGTAGATCTGGTCATAGAGTCATTAAGGGACGCCAGACTCATGAGTCACTTCATGGAGTCTATTTCGAGTTGGCCAAGGCCTTTGACAAGGTAGATCAGGGTCTTGCACTTGTCACGACGCTCCACGAGACAGGGATGGACCCAAGGCAAGATGTTGGATTGCTTCATTTGTGGCAGGTACGACGGAACTAGTTGAGGTCAAGGGACCCCTATGTACATGATGTCAAGTTGGATGTCCCCCAGTTGGAGAAGTGGCTTGTGCAGTCCGTGGAAGGAATTGTGCCATCACACTGTCTGTCCGGTCCTGGAGCACTTGATAATTTCAAGGTGTCAATGGCTTCAAGGGCTGCCTTCTCGTCAACGGCCATGCGCTCTAGTGAGAAACTGTTGTCGCCAAGACAGGGGTCGTGTTTGCAACAAGGTGAGCAGCCGTGGTTGAAAGAACAAAAGGGAAAATGGCTTGCCCAGGATATTGATGGCCAAATAAGTCGAGTTGGACAATTCTTCTCTTTCAGACAGGCAATCTATTCTACTGTACCTATTTCGGTGATTCTGCAAGGGCATTGCTGCTTTTTGTAAAAACGTTTGACTACATAGAAACGTCACAGGAGTTGGAGAACCAAAACGGGCTTGGGACTGTACATACACTATTCAAAAAAGGTATGACAGGCTGGACAATGAAAGATTGGGCCTTGCCCTCTGACAACCATTTCAGTACGAAAACATTTGTATTTTGGATTTCCCAATTGATTCCATCTTTTGCTGTGCTAGCTCCCAATTACTTCAAAAGACAGAGGGTTGTGAAATGTCGGATCCATCAAAGACCTCCAGCCAGCTCTTTGAGGAGACATCAAAGGTTAGATGAGCCACAAAGTCTTAACGGTTACATTGTACAGAGGAGCTGTGCTCAGTTGTGCTTGTCAGGAGTTGACCAATGCCAATGGATAGAGGAAATTTGACACGCGGAAGCTCTCTTTGGCCTTGGCAACATCTCGCATGATTGGTAGCAAGTAATCATTGCATTTGTCCAATTCATCTCCGGAAAGCACCTCCTCACACCATTTCCGTTTAGTTTGTATGGCTTTGAAGGATCATTCTAGATTGTTAAGACCTCATTCGTAATGTTGAAATCATAAGTGTTATTTATCCCTAAGCATCACTTGAGGTCAGTTCAATCTAGGATTGAAAATTCTTTGAGGATGAGCAAGGTTAAGACAACGTCATTCAAAAGTAGTCATTCAATAGAGTCAACAACTGACACAATTGTCGGAATTTCACCATGACGAGCACTTTTTGTCGTGAATTTCGGCAAATGTTCCATAATTGGCAACAATGGTTGGCTTACGTATCAATTGAGTGTTATTGCGGTTCAAGAATAAGCGGAGAGAATGATCGATGAGGCACCTTCAAGCCCTTGAGAATCCCAGTTAGTTTGAACATTCAAGTCCTTGTCCCTTGTTTTGCATTGTTTTCTGGTATAGAAAAGTCCATGTGCCCACAGAAATGACAAATTGATCACTGATAAAAGTTCTGACAATTGAAATAAAACACAACTGAATTCTGAAAAGAAAATCATACCTTTTTGAGTCTTTTTCAGTTTTAACTTTTCTTCACGTTTTTTTGTCCCTTTTATTGATAGCAAGTTCCAATTTCTGTCATTGATTTGATGCACATGTAGGGATGAAACAAGCCGCAGTGTTCCTTGTTGCGTCTCGTATGGTTGTGTTGTTTTCAAAATCATTTTTGACTGTCATATCTTCATTTAGGGACGGGCAAATTGTCTAAAAGGCGTTTTTGTCACTAAAGAACATTCATACACATTTGCACTTTTCACCTTGATTGCACTTTTTCACATTTATTTTGCACCATTTTTGCATATTTGGCCGAAAAATGTTGTTCTTGTTGAAATCAGAACTTTCTTGGCGTCAGGATTGGTTTGAAGGTTTGATGTCAAAGTTGCCGCCAAAATAAAGACATGAATGACTGAAATCTGAACAATTGACTTCAACTATTAAATTCGGCAGGCCAAAAGCACTCCCCCCCCCCGTTAATGTCGATGAGCCAGCATACCATGATGGCTGAGGAGCAAGTGAAAACAGAAATAAAGAAGAGCCACTTTCAAGTCCAAGGAGACAAGCGAAACAGGGCCCTAACATAGTCAAGCAGCGCAAAGAAACGTACCATAGCTGCTTTCCATACTTCCGCCAGGCTAGCTAACTTCTCTTTTTGAGCAAGAAAGAATCCAATATTTTGCGCTTTTAGGCCTACTTTTGAGCGCCTTTTTGTAGAGACAAGGCTCTGCTGTTTTGCATTGCACAGTTTGCCCCTCCCTAGTCGTAGGAAGGACATAGCACGACGTTTCAGATGATCAGATGATCTTTTGCAATCATTTCGAACAACAGGGACAGAATCCCATCATTGGAGGAGTCCTCTTCAAGCTCTTCTATTGAGAAAGAAATAAAACTGTGGGCTCAGCCGGGATTTGAACCCGGGACCTCCTGCACCCAAAGCAGGAATCATACCCCTAGACCACTAAGCCGCTCTTCCTTTGTGCCTCATGTGAGATTCAAATACATATTTTCTTTTTATAAACCAACCGGCCCATTGCGTTTCCTCTCCAACACGCTTGCATTTGCACTTTTGCTTTTGTACGTTATGTGAAGAATGTTCATGAAGAATGAGTTTTTGTAAAGGCAGCTTGCTTCAATTCAAGCTGCGCATTAGAGCATTTGCATCATGACGCTGCATATATGTACTTAAAGACTTCATAGGCCAAATGTTCCTGGAATTGATCGTAATTTGTGGACGACACATGGAAAAATGAATACTACCAAGGGATCCAAGAGCGGCCATTTTTTCGCCAATCACAATCAATTTGGGCCACCAATGGACAACAAAGGCGCGCAGAGAGAGAATATTGGTAAAGCAAAGGAAAGTGCCCAACTAGGTCAAGTAAGCTAGCTCGATTTAACATTTCAACGAAAAAGAAAGGGTTCCCCGAACGCCTAAAATGGTTGAAGATAGCAATTGTCACATGGAAACCCCGTACTTGCAGAACAATTTCATACTCAGTATCAGAACCATGCACCAACTAACTCATCAGGAAAAACACAAATATCAACTTTGCTTGCCTTAGAGTGGCTAGTAGATTCCATTCTTGTGGATGGATACCTTTCTTGACATCATTGGCAATCAGTAATATGTAAACGAAACAGATCAAGAAGTTGGGATGACTAAGAACATGGATCAAAGTCATCATCAAGTCAAAAGCATGGTTTTCCCACTTTGGTCTGTCACGTTACAACATATTTTATGAAAATGGATAGGGGAAATTTGACACGCGGAAGCCTCTCTTGGCCTTGGCAACATCTCGCATGATTGGTAGCAAGTAATCATTGCATTTGTCCAATTCATCTCCGGAAAGCACCTCCTCACACCATTTCCGTTTAGTTTGTAGGGCTTTGAAGGATCGTTCTAGATTGTTAAGACCCTCATTCGTAATGTTGAAATCATAAGTGTTATTTATCCCCAAGCATCACTTGAGGTCAGTTCAATCTAGGATTGAAAATTCTTTGAGGATGAGCAATGGCTATTAATCAACGGACTATCACGAAAATATGAGGCAGAAATTGCAGAAGTTTGAGGGTTCGGATTTGCGAAATCGCTCATCCGAGGCTTGTTTTCAAAAGATCTCAGCTCAGAAGTTTAAGAGTTCCGTACGTCTGAGTAATTAAGTGCCAAAACCTAATGTATTTACAAGAATGATCAATCGCGTAAACATATACATATAAATACCGGGTGTCGAGGATAAGATGAGACACACTTATCGCTTTCACTTAAAATATCATAATTTTTTAGAAGATAAATTTGAGAGCGTAAGTTCTAACAATTAATAGATCAGACTATGTTAAATTTACGTTATTTTTAAACGTTTTTTATATTTAAAGCTTATGTTTCGAAATAGGATCCTTTTAAAGCAATGGCTTTAGCCAATCTGATCTGAAAACGGTGAAAAAAAGTGCGTATTTTAGTTGGAGGGAGTTTTTCCATGGTGCATCAAATTGGCTGCCTAGAATTTTAGCCAAAGGGGGCCATTCTTTTTAAGCTTCTTTCTCAATAAAGGACCACACAGCATAGACCAGAGTTTTAAGATCTGGAAAATTTGGGGAAACAGGACTCCCTCATTAGCCAAATAGGAGATTGTCTTTTTGGCTGAATGAGCTGGAGGAAAGTCTTGTTGAAAGACAACAGGCTGGTTAAATGCTACTTTTCTCATGTAGAAGTGTATCCCGCACACAGCAGAGCTGCAATCAATTCTCTTTTTGCTTGCATTAAATTTAGCTTTGATTTTTTTTTTGCATTTTTGTTTACATAAATGAAAAGAGTGGACAATAACAAAAAATTGATAAAAACTCACGCAACTCTTTTGATTAGCCGTGTTGTTGGCCTTATGCATTTCTCTTAAAAAACTGGCCTCAACATAGGCAATAAAAATGCAACACTCTCAGATTTTTTTGTGTGTGAAAAAAGTTTACCGTGGTCTACTTTTCAATTTATTTCCATTTCAAAGCTGAATGTTGTTTTCTCCCCGACTGTTGACAGAATGAATTAATACCATCCATTTCGTTTGATACATTTTTAGACGGATTTAAACGACGTTCTTTTCCAAGATATCGTCAGTCTCAAACACTTCATTCACTGCCTTGACACTTGTTTCATCATTCAATGAGCACGTCAAGTAATCCCAATGGAGAAACCAGGGGACGTTTAAGATCTGCCGCCAGAAGCTCAAACGAGGCAAGGGAAAAGGCAAACAACGGCTCATTTGGGCATCAAATGGGGAATTGAAGTTCAGAAGGCGTCCTCGGCCGGGACGAAATGGCAACCAACTGTTTTGCTCCAAAGAAGGATTGCCACTACGAATGAAGTTTCCAATCATCGATGTGTATAGCTTCACCATCCTCTTATCCTCCTCATTGTGCGGTCCGGCCCAGGGCATGCTATTTTTTAATTAAATGAACTTTAACTCTATTCGGTGATATGACACTTTAGATATACCAGGACACTCTAGATATACAGTACCTCATGATGTATCGTACATCATCCAGATGAGCTACTCCCCCGTGATGGTTGGGGCTCTCTCCATACATGTTGACATAGCCCCAGCTTCCGATATAGTTGAATTTGTACAAATAGATATTGGACAGAGATTGCCGGGATTGTAGGTAAACGCCCAAGAGCTCTTCAAAGTTGAAAAGCGAGTCTGACATCATTTCAGCTACTCTTATCCGATGCTCCGTTCGGTTCCACTCTTTGTTGTTGAAGTAAAAGTCCCAAATTGCATCTCTTTCCTAAGGATAAACAAGTTCCTAAGATTTAAAAAAATAATTAATCATTTTGGCAGAAAACATTTACTTGTGGACCTACACCCGGGTGGGTGAATAGATGCTTGAAGACCTCATTTAGGTTGTCATTGGCAAACGCCAGTCGATCCTCCCAGATCTTGCCAAACAGCTCCACAGAGAAGGCGCTCGATTCCATGGAAGTGATTCCGGTCATCCAAGGGATATCCTTGTTAAATTCCCCCAAAGCCAAAGCCTCTGTCGGATCAAGAGGCCAAAATGGATAGTCTGCCTCGACATCAACTCTGGGAGAATACACGCCAAAGGGAAGTTTGGCCGCAGTGTCGGGAAAGAACTCAGTGAAACCTGAGGCCGAAGCTGTTAAGGTCACGGCATCCACAGTTCGGAGACACTCGATTAAAGCCTGAGAAGGGTGAATGGGACAACCCACAAGTTGAGCTTGTCTGCGGGCTATTTGTCCATGGTTATTCTGTTGGCCCGCCCAAGCCATGGTTGTGGCTCCACTAATAGAGATTGCCCGCTGGAAGAGCCCGTTGCTTAAAGGGGAGATGATGTGACCATGGGCACTAGCGCCCCCGGCACTATGGCCCAAAAGGGTTATCCTATCCGGATCCCCACCAAAGCTGTGAACATTGGACTTGATCCATTTCAAGGCTAACACCTGGTCATTGAAGCCGTAATTACCAGGAGCCACAGAGTCTTGGGTGCTCAACCAACCAAGAGCACCTAGCCGATATTGAACATGGATCACAACCACGCCTCGATCAATGAGTTGATGGGGCCCGTAGCTGGATTGTCGTCCAGACCCGTACGACCAACGTCCACCGTGGATCCAAACTACCACGGGCAATTTAGATTCGGGCACTAAACTAGGCGTGTAGACACTCAACCATAAACAATCTTCAGCGCCGATGGTTCCCGTTTCGACGATGGCCGGGATCTGGATACAAGCGGGTCCATCCAAAGTAGCGTTGAAAACACCTTGCCAATTGCCAATAGGTAATGGATCCTGAAAAAGGGAACAGATTTGTCTATGATAACTTCAAGTTTCATTGAAAAATCGGCTACCTGACCCCCATTTTGGCAAGCACAGTTTTTAAAACCCATTAAATTTGCCAGCTCTAAAGCATTCAGCAACAGATTTCTCGTTGACATTTCAATTCTTGGAGATGTTTTAATGGAAATGTAACCTGTACAGCACTTCGAATCAGTGTTATGTCGTAAACCCTAATTGGGAATTAACTGCGTTGACATTTTAACAGCTTTGAATGGATGACATACGTATGAGTATGTTTTGTTTCTCAAAAATCGTGTTTTAGCCAAAAAATCAAGTTTTAAAGAAACGGCTGATGTACTAATTAACGGCAAATTCAAAAGTCCAAAAACGTAGCCCACTTATTTATAATTCAATCAATGAACGAGTGTACAATGGGACATACCCGGAAACGAAGCGTCCCCAGAGGTGGATGGGCGTACGGAATGCTATGAAAGCCAAAGAACGAGTTGCCCTCAAAGCTGGTCTCGATTCGTCCCAGAACTGCTCCAATGCCAGTGAGCACAATCACTCCTTGAGCCATCGGAACCAGGAGGACCAAAGCCAAGGTCAACCTCGACGACAATGTCCCCATGTTCCTCCAATAGGTCCGTCACTGTACTAAAAATGACTGCTTGGGTGGTGCTTTAATCAAAACTACGCTATTGCGAGTTTGGCCAAGAAGTAATAGCTTTTATGCTGAAGAGTCTCGAAGAATTGAGGGAAGGAGCTCAAACAATGATTGTGCCGAACGCAATGTTGGCGGAGAGAACAAATCACTGAGTAATCAAGGCCAAGGTTGTGCAAAGAAGATGACCGAGTTCACCGAACATTGCTTCAGTTGATCTGATAAGACTAGTTAATAATGGAGGTACGTGAAGTGTGACAAATTATAGGGAGAGTCTCTTTGAATCTTGGGTAATATGGTATTGCTGATGTTTGCTTTTCAGACGTTGATTCAAATCCAAAGTGTATTCGGAAAGGATAATCTATGCATGATTTAGAAATTCTTGGGTAAGCAATTATATACACGTTCTCGAGTTTCATTCCAAATACAAAAAAAAATCAATTTCAAATCATCCATTGCAAGATAAACCGTACAATAAAAACACCTCAAGTCCATGGCTTGTTTTGGAAGCACAAAGAAGAAAAACATAATTCCAGATATTTGTTTTAAAACCTGACAATATATTTCAACATGAACGAACTGACTGAACTTTTGATTGGTTTTGAGGATCATTGGAATGGCGGCGACTGGCCCTCAAGGCAATTTAGGCTTGTCTAAAGCCATAGTATAGGTAGGGTTGTTGAGCTTGCTGTTGTGGCTGTTGTTGTTGATAACCGTAAACAGGGGCAAATTGTTGTTGTTGTTGCTGGTATTGTTGGGCGGGAACGGGAGCAAATTGTCGTTGAGCAGCCTCAGGAACGGGTGCCACGGGTGCCTCGGGGGTGGGGAATCGGGCCTTGACCTTTTCGATAATGTTGGAGAGAGCTGGAGCACCTCGTTGGATCAAATTGGCCGAGCCTTCAATTTGGCTAATGACAGCTATAAAGAACAAATAATAATGTGTAACATGTCCCCTTGTCTGGCAAGTTTGATCCATTGACTACGTTGCGTTAAAATCGAATCAATCTTCAGTTGATTGTTTGCTACAATCATATTATAAATTGCGAAACCTCGAGGAGAAGAACGAACGGGTTCAAAAATGGATTCAATATCCAGAGCCTCTGAGCCTCTTGATATGGAGAGTAGCCTCTGGTTCAATTCTTGAGAAGCCTCACTTACCGTCAAAGTTGTTGTCGGGAATGGCACTGGGATCGGCGCCAAAGAGCTCAGCCAGTTCCTTCAGGTCGACTTTCTTCAAAAGCTCAGCCACTTTGAGGGTAGCTTGGGCAGCATTGTCGGCAGAGGCCTGAATCTGAGGGGGTTCCAGGGCCAAAAGCTCAGGGTTTTGTTGGAATTGGTAGTTGAACTCTCCTTCCTTGGGTTGGTATCGATACTGGAAGTTCTCTTGAGCCAGAACTCCGGAGCTCAACAGAAGCATCTATAACAGAGAGGAGAACAATGAAGCACCACTCATAGGGTCTCGTTCTCTTGAATGCGCCATTTTCTGTCTTACACAAGTGAGGGCCAACATATTGGTTGAGGTTGAGGTGTTGTGGAGGTGATGAAGCAAACTAGTTCACTGATGCTCTTTCAACTCATCCTGTTGTCTTATATATGGTTTTCAATCGCACCAATCGAGTTTCCCTCGCATGATTTGGAGTGGTCTAGATAATACATACCAACGATGAGTGGGGGTTACATAACACGTGGCGTGATTTTGTGAATGGACGACGAATCTCCTTCGAGCAGGCCCAAACGTCAAACGCGGGTTGAATGCCTGGTCTCATAACTTATGAGGGTTGCTTGGTTGCTTGGTTGCTTAGTGGGTTGGTGGAATGTGTGTTGGTATAGAAAAAGACACACTTAGAGGATAGATAATTTCGAGAACGGACATGCCCAAAATGGATTACATATATGAACAATTGGTTGGTACTACAAGCTTTTGATCTCGTGTTTGGCTTCTCCCAGTCAAACAAGATCACAACAAACCCCCCTTGTTATTGTTTAATCTTTACAACTTGAAAGGCTAGAAGCGCCCGGTCTCATTTAGCCATAAACGTACAAGAAATGTTATGAAACACGAATATGTACACCAAATACATATTCATACATAACTACCTACATGACTTTATAACCATATGGCTATCGTGGTTGTTTTAAGCATCATTGATGAGATGCCGTGAGTACATAATCAGATGTATGTTAGATCATGCCCAGCTTTATATGTATCTAAATTTGTTGGACGGTACTTCCAATTCGACTTCAATTGGTGAACTAAAATATGTCTAGTTGTCTTTTGTTTGCACAGGCTACTCAATAGTGCTATTTGTTCAGTAAAAATCTATGGAGAGATAGGTGTGAGTTTCTTGCCAAGGAAGACGAGTAACAAGCCTTTCATGTACCTTGTTAATCAGAAACTTTGGTCTGTCCAATTTCAATGGGACCCGAAAACAAAACATACCATATATTTAAGCTACACTGTTTATTGCTTCCGTATTCAGTAACGAGTAAGCACAGAAGCAAACTTTTTGGGTTGGTCAATACTTCATACAAGTGGTCATTTCTACATCTAGATCTAGACGATCTAGTTTGAATAGGTATGATTTTGCAATGCTTTTCAAGCTGTAAAACATTTTGTATTAGATCTTACGGGATATTGTCCCTCATTTTGCGTGCAAGGTTAACTTGTTGGTCAGGATTTAAATCAGACAGTTCATTTCGATAACTTTAATTAAACAGTTTCAGCATCATTTTTTGAAAATAACAAGCACGAGCAAACATCTGTTCAAGTGCATGTAGTTAACCCACTTCATTAGAAAACCTGCAAAAAATCCTGTCCTCAAAAGAGAAGCTAAAACACAAAGTTAAAAAAGGCTTAAAATAATTTGGCATTAATTCAACAATTTCAAAAGGGCTTGCAATAATATAATGTGCGGAGGTCTTTGACTCCAGTTTTACCACATTTGTTGAGTTTGCTGTTAAGATTTGTCATCTTTATCCCATTTTCGTCCTTGTAACTGTTCAGTTCCTGGAGCTTTAGGGATATTTCTACATTAAGGTAGAAGAAATGATTAACGTTGTTCAAAACATGCGAATGCATCTGTTGTGGATTTCCTCTCCACTACTCGGAATAGAATCTCGAACAATTACAGACCAAAAAGTATGTATCTTACCTTTCTCTACTATTGTTATATAATATAATATCTGACCCACCAACAAATTAATGCTGGTGGATCTGGCTAACGTTTGAATGTGTGAGAGATTGATTGGAAACTTTGATCAAAAACTTGTCCAAGTCTGACATAAGCAATGTCATTCGATCAACACCTACACACTCCCAACACAAATTTGAGGGCAACGAGTTGACCAATGGAGCAGCCCGACAAAGAAGAGAGGAAGACCTCGTTGTTTTAACTAACCTGAGTCCTGCTAAACATTAAAGCTCTTACCTCGGAGGTATCGACGTAATTGATCATCTTTTTTGACTTGTTGAGTTGCTGGATTCATTTGAGGTAGTTCAAAGATAAACAACCTACAGGCTCCTGGGAAAGGCTGCTCCACAGCAATCATCTATTAGAACATAGGTTTGATGAAGAAAATCTCGCCATGAAGAATGGTAGAAATCAAGAAGCTTGTTCGTAAATTTAGTAGTTGTTGTAATGGAACAAAAACATAATGAACGAACCTTGAATACAAGCATAGAGAATGGAGCACCAAAGCATAAAAACACCATAAAACTTGAAGTGAAGTAAAGGCATTTTGGAATCGAGTTTTTGTTAAGCTTAAGTTGGTTGACTGGCAATTCAGGTTGGGTGTTCTCTTGACTGTAACATGGTGGTAGAAAAATTTAAAAAAGTAAAACAACGGTATCGGCAACGGAACAGTCTTTTTAGCCTTTCCGTTATCGTTACTTTCTTCTTTTGACCGATTTCTTTAAAGGTTCCGTCTCAAATGTCGAGACCTATTTGGCATAGATATTTGGTGCACTGTTGTAAATGTACAGTGGCGCAAGAGCAGTCAAGAAGTGGGGAAAATTGCCCACCAAAATGTAAAATTATTAAGTTAAATGGACCAGCCTTTGAACGACATAATATAGTTGCAATGTGATATTTTCAAGAAGTGGGGAGAATATCTCGTGAAGAAACAGAAAGAAGCATGGGAAAAGTATGAATAACGAAATGCAAAACATGTTGTGGCACGGCATGCAATTGGGGAACACTAATATTGAATCTGACTCTCCACTCGTCAATCCTTTAGAGCACTGACAAGAAAACCATGTCTGGATTCTTGGATATGGTCGTCTCCTCTCTTCTCGTCTCGCCCCTCTCATCACCGTGCTCAAAAAGCCTTATCACGTTTGGAGAAAAATACTCTAATCCATCTTTTTCTGTTATCTACCTCGTAAAACCATGAGAAATACTTTTGATCTGATTAACGAACACAATTTTGGCTCAGATTAAACACTCCATTGCCAAAAGATTACCAAGTTTTGTTTGGACATTTCCAACAACCTTCAAAATGACTTTTTAACCACTGTGTCAGTCGTCTCAGCGGTAAGAAGATCATCCAAAAATCCAGGTCTTAGCTTTTCCTTTGAAATAGGACGTTCTGGGCATTTCATTTGAGTACAAAGTTGCATGGAACTTCAAAGCTTTTCCTATCATAGAGTCTGAACATTATGTCAAATGATTGTGCAATGGCTTTTTTGCTGGTAACTTCCAATCCCTTTAAACTTATTTGTCCCTTAGATTTTGTACTTATTGGAGAAAAAAATGAAAATCTAAAAGAAACAGGTACCTTTGAAGAAAGTTGGCTTGGAACTTTTTTAGTTTTTTTAAACGCTCGTACTTCTAAGTGAAAGCTTGGACGTTACCCAGCAGAATGAGCATTCGCTCATCACTTGGGCGAGTGTACTTTCATACCGGTTGACGTCCAAGCCACTAACTCTTCGGTTAAGCTTTAAAAACTGGCCTCCGGCCTGTGTTATTAATAGGGCCGGCCAAAACTTGCAGATAAATATGGTATTTATTGACACCAAATTTGCATAAAAAATCAACCGAACTTGCACAAAAATTCGCAAATAAACTTTCCAAAACATAGACGTCAACACGATCTGGGGGTCTGTGAGGGCCATTTTTGCATTCCATATCAGACAACATGTAGCTGAATAGGAAAATTATATCTTCTAGCACCTGGATTTGAAGGTGCTCTCCCTATGTAGCAGATTCTTGCCTTGTCTATGGTGCCTCCTCCCCTCCTCAGTAAGGCCCGGAAATAAAATTCTTTGTTGTGAGGGCCAAATAATCACAAAAATATTTTTTGAAAGCGCTGAATAACTTTTTCCACAGGAAAAAAATGCTTAAACGCAAAGATATAAGCCTGAAAGACAAGAAAGAAAAGCAAGAAAGACACATACAAAGACAGCATGAAACTAAGTTTGCAAAAGTTTGAATACCACATATTTCAATGCATTTCATTATTTCAAAATCTTAGAAATCAAATGCCCTCAAAGTTGTCTCCTAACTTAAACCTCCAAATTAATACCCTAAACCATGCAGGCTTCTAGATCAAATTTAGTTCCTCTGGGTGAAGAGACCTCTAAAATGCAAATATTTTTGTATTTGCTCTTTTGTGTGTAAAGTATTGAGATTCTAGTTGCATTCTCAGAAAAGCTATAGTTTTGCCAGCAGACAATGCAGTATTTAAAGGAGGTGTAGAAGTATTCTTTACAATACATCTTCAAAAATATCCATAAGCATTTTCCTCAACCAGGTTTTAATAGACATTTACAATGAATGCAAAGGTTAGCAATTTTGAGCCCTCGAAAAAATAATGAGCCTTAATTTGACCTTCTCTCAGTCTCAGTAGACCATTCGGACGGATCCCGTGAGGAGTGATTGGCTCCAATGATATCGATATTGAATAAGGTCAAACTGAGGAAGCTTGAGGATAAAAGCGCTCAACAAGATGTCTTTCAAACAAAGGAGTTACCCCTCAAGATAAAGAAAGTCAAAGCTCACAAAAACCACCTTTTGGATGAGAAATGTGCTTTGTATTTTGTATTTGTATTTAGGTCCCAAAGGCTTGAATATGTTTTGTTACAATATTATTGATTGATGCAGCGTGGCTAAAAAACTCAAGACAATACTCAAGTTTGCTCTTGATGAGAGCATTATATAATACTAGTCGGATATTCGGGGGCAAAGCGGTTTTTGACATAGATAAGGTGAACAAGGTCTGCCTTACGCCTTTACACTCTTTACACATACGAGAGGGTGTATCGTCCACAACATACCACTTGGCTGCCAGTGTGATGCTGCCCCAAGTTATATCCGCTACACTTACTCCCAAAGGCAAGATTGGCTCGGACGAGGCTCCATAAGGCTTGATGCGAACCTTTGTCGATTTTAAGCGAGTCAGAAGGGATTTGGGAGCGAGTCTCCGAGGGACAACGTTAATTTGTGCTCCGGAATCGGCGACGCCCGAGAGGTGGGTCCCGTCAAGGATGAAGTGTACCCGAGGATTTGTGGTATGATGCTTGGGAGTGGCATTTGCCATGAAGACGTGAAGGTAATGAGCATCCTCCCCTGAAGAAAGTCCTTCATTATCGCAGACCGGAGTTTCTTCGTTTCCATTGCTTGTAGCAAGAATATTTTTAGAAGTTTTAGATCGAGGCTTTGATTGAACTTTTGCATGTTGGTTTCCTTTCCCACTTTGGAATTCAGTGTTGGACTGTTGTGAGCTCAAACACACAATTGCCAAATGGCCTCTCTTCTTGCATAATGAGCAGACCTTGTCTATTGCTGGACATTGCCCTAGAGAGTGCCTCGTGCGAGAACCACACCTCAGACACACATTTGTCTTGGGTCGAAAGCCAGCCTTTCGAACAGAATTCTTTGAGTATGGTCCCGACAGTCTCATTACGGTTTCTGTGTCCGCGAGGAAAGTGGATCCCGCGTTCATAACGGAATTGGACGCAACCGCCGAATCCTCGAAGAGAGTTGGCGACCACCTCGTCAAAGGCCCAGTTCTTTTGGATAGTAGCGTCGCGGAGGGTGCGATCCGAGGTACCCAAAACCAGCTGGATTTTGGCAGCTAGCTTCACTGGGTCCCCCTCGTTGAAATCCCCCTGATCGAATCCGCAGAGAGCAGCCTGCCTCTTGCATCTGTCTGCAAACCTGGGGATTGATTCCCCCGGCTCCTGACTGAGTGCGCGGAGTTGGATGATAGATTGCCAGCGAGAGGACTTCAGTTGGTAATGTTGCCGTAGGGATTGAACAATAACATCGAAGGTGCTGGCACCATCAGTTCGAGCGTTCGGGCAAATGGACTCAATGTCATCCAGACCACTCTCGCCAATGAACCAGAGAAGCTTTTTTTTCNCTTTGCCTTGTTGAATGTTTTGAGAGCAGGGGCGTCGTTTGGAAGGGGTTTGTCAAGAATATGATCACAGAATATTTCGAAACGGTTCATCCATTTCTCGAATGCTGATGCGACATCAGTCCCATGGTCGCTGGAGTTGAAGGGCAAGGGGCCATTTGAAGGCAGGGGGTCCATCGGAAATGCTTGGGTTCGTAGTCACGTCCCGTTCGCCAGTAAAACAACGGTAGTTGGAATGCGAATGAACCTATTTATTAAAACGAACATATGGTTAGAAATAAAACAATGGATCTAATGCTCGGCGTTTGGTCTTACCCCCAGCCTTGTAGGGGATCGTTGGATCAACTAACTGCCTTTATGATTGACGACTTACAGAAATGGAGAACGCGTTTATTGCTTCGTGCTAATCATTTGTTGGTAGGCAGTTGGCAGTTGGTCGGATGTATCAGAAGGGTCACGTTTTAGAGTTGTGTAAAGGCGTAAGGCAGACCTTGTTCACCTTATCTATGTCGAAAAACGCTTTGCCCCCGAATATCCGACTAGTATTATATAATGCTCTCATCAAGAGCAAACTTGAGTATTGTCTTGAGTTTTTTAGCCACGCTGCATCAATCAATAAATTGCTTACACTACAGAAGAAGGCATTGAGGTGGATAGTCATGGCAAAGAGAAAAGCTCACGAGGGGTGCTTACTTCAAAAAACTTAATGTTCTCAAAGTTACCGACATGGGCATAGCCCAGCGGTTAAGTTATGTATTTCGCTGCCAGCAGAACCTAATTCCCAAGAGTGTGAGCAATTTCAACTTTAAGATGCAAAGGGGAGGAGGTTTTTATGTATCACCAAATTTCCTGGACTGCCATTTCTTTCTGTCCATATTGGTGAACACCACTATCTGGTTTCAGCATTGAAAGATTCCGGATCTAATGCTACAGTGGTTCGCAAAGATCTTCTCCCTTTTCTCTCTCGTCCCAGTTATCAACCGCATTGGTTTCCAAACCCTCGCACGTTTCAATGTGCAGCTGCCAATTCTTCCGGGGCTATCACGGGGTCCGTTTTCTTGCGCCTTACGTTCCATGGTAGTAAAGAAGAGGCTATATTATTCTATCAACCGTGCCTTATAGCTACCGATTTGGCTAAGCCTCTCATTATATGAAATGATATTCTCGGAAGCACTTACAAACTGTATGAGACGCCCGACACTTTAGTTTTTAATCGCTCAGTTTTCGTCGAAACTCCGGTGACGAGAAATGAGGGTAATTCACACCAGTTTTCCGTGGAATTTCCAATTCCCTTTATCCAATCGAACCGCGACGGTGGCCAATTGACAAGTGTTGATGACATTGTCATTCACCGCAATACTGGGACCAGAATCCTTTGTTATCTTCAAGTGGACGATGGCTATGCCGAACTCTCTCCATCTACTCTATACACCATGGAGGTGCATCCTGTCTTTTCTAGCGTCTTAATTTCCCCTCCAGTATATAATGATTCCGCTGATGTGACTGTCATTGACGGTAAAAGACTCTTCAAGTGCTACTTAGCTCCTCATCCAGAGGAGGATCGATTTATTTGCATTCCAAGAGATTCGGTAGTGGCAACCATCAAGGAGTGCCCCCACTTTGCAAAAAAAGAGGCATTGATCGATTTTGAGGACCAATCTTGGAGGGTCATGACTCAAAACTTAATGGCACAGAATCTCTATTTATCCTTCAACAAACTTTTACCCCCCCCCAAAAATAAGAAAAAAAAACGAAAAAGGACCTCACTCTATTTCAAGTTGTTGCCAAGACACTTTATTGTCGCTTTTGATGGCATAATTGGAATGAATATTTTTTTTTCAATATTTTGTTGAAGATTTATGTCAAAGCTAAAGGTAGAAAATATTGTCACGGTCAAAGATCGAACGTCTTCTAGCGAGGTTTCAGAGAGCTTTCCTCTCCACTACTTCCATACTCCATGGTTGAGCAAAACTTTGCCCGCTCAGACAGTACGAGAGGAGAATCAGTTCCGTTGATTTAAAGACTTGATACTTGAAATGCAAAGATTGGACTTGAGAGTCAGCAATCAAAAATATTTTGAATGAGATGTTTGCCTTGGTGTCTCTGTTTTGATTCTAAATCATGATCGCCGTGATAGAGACCATGCTATTGCTAATAAATGTAAAAAAAACTCGTTTCGGCCCAAACTTGTCCCAGCAGCTGCAACCAGGCCAAACCGCCCATGTCGGATTTTTACTGCCAGCGCTAAGAAAAGAAAGGAAATGACTAAACCTCCAAATGCATTCCTCATTGCTACACATTTACAGTAGGTAAGTTTTAAGCGATGCTGCAAACTGTTTACAGGTTTTTCTACATGCTTCAAAAAAAGTGACCCATTTTCATTTCGTTTTGGGGCATTGAAAAAGTATATTATATTTCTTGGCCATAAAGCATTTTGCAGTTTGCATTTTGCAATTATGCAATCTTTGGAAGGGTAATAATATCATAGCGTGTGCGTGCTGGATTTTGATCCAATTCGATTTCAATTGAAATCGCAACTAAGATTACTCCTAACATGTGTTCATTACAGTTTTCAATTATTTTTCTTCTTGCAGGTTTTACGTGGACAAAGGTGCTAATCTGAGGCATTTTCAAAGATGATATTTTTCAAAAGTTGCTCCTTTTGTTTCCACCACAAGCAAAGAAATCATTCCTAGAAATCTTGGTTGACTCATGTAGATTATGATATTATCCATTACACCGCTACTGAGTTACATAGGATTTAATGGTGCAAATTTCATCATTTAGAGCCCCAAAATGCACAAAGATGAAAGATTATCTTTCTTTGTCTTGCATAGTCTCACAAGAGCTCAAAATGCTATATAATGACACTGAAATCACACTAAAGGTAAAAATTTGGAAAACGTGTTTTACAATCATCATGAGTACCCTTAGTTACGCATTCACTTGAATTTTGAAGACAATACTTACATTGGTCGTTTCTTGAAGAACTTTTGTGATATTGAAGATCAATATCAATTCCTTGGGAAATTGAATAAAGATAGAACCGCGGCATTTCTGGGCTAAAAACGATGACATTTGTACCATTAAATCCCATGCAACTAAGTAGAAGTGTAATGAATAAAGTCATAATTTATAATCAAGTGCAAACTGAGTGTGCTCCAAAAGGAACACTCAATAGGTTTTTGAAAATTTTAGTTCTTATCATGATTTTAAACATGTAAGTTTTTTTTTATGTGGGCTGGAATACCATAAAGCAATAAACTCCAAGTTGTTCCCCATGATTTTCTGAGGTAGGAAAATGCCAAGATGTGTTTGGGAATTTCCCTGGAAACCTGATAGGGCCTTTTGAACCCTGTGTTGGGCCAGAAGAGACATCTTGCGTGCATGCTTGTTTGACGTCGTCGAACACGACGCTGTCCATTTGTGGGAGGAGAACAGGCCCGAAAGTATTAGTTCAAACTCATATAAAATTTGTTCATTGAGATCCCTTCTTCAAGAAGGGGATATAGCTCAGTGGTAGAGCAATCGGCTGCAGTCCGATAGGTCCATGGTTCAACTCCGTGTGTCCCCTGTCTGTGTTTTGATCAAATTTATGTTTTGCCACATTTCAGTTGATGGTAGGTACAAAGTCCAGTCTTTGCATTTGGATTGGTTGTTCTTTTGTTGCTCTGTCTTTTTCAAAGTATTTCGTAATGTGAAAGAGCAAACTGGGAAAGTGATACTTTTGACATCATGTCCCTCACCCATGTTCCTAGTCGCCCACATGTTTGATTTGTTTCATGTACATCATATGGCTGCCATGCTTTTGAGAAGGTATCCACAGAATAGAACGACCAACGTCGTACATAGTGTCCTAGGCCAGGATACTTGTTGACCTTTGTATTGGTCCTGACGATTTGATTTGATGCATGGTTCTAGTACCGAGTATGAAATTGTTTTCCAAATACGGCTTTTATATACCTCCGATCCTTATTGCTACCTTTAGCGATTTTGATTTGTTTGTTGAAATGGTATGTTTAGGTTAGGCTTTACCTAGCTGCGCGCTTTCTTTTGCCACTTTGCCAATGTCAACGTCAATGCCATTGCCAATACTGAATGCCTTTCTTGTCCATTGGTGGTACAAATGTATTGGCCAAAACCCATCAAACCACTCATTTTAGGCGTGATGCTACCAAGCGATCCATGGCACAGACAGCCATGTCTTGTGTTGTTATTGATGTTCCAGCATAATAGTGGGTTTTCATTCGTTTTTCCATCTGTTGGTTGCCCACGACTGAGTCTTGTCATGAAAGCAACAATCAATACCAGGAACATTCGGCCCATCGGGAAATGCATGGTAGTGATCCGAATGCTCTGAAGCACCGCAGCTGGCATTCGGAATTCAAGCAAGCTGTCTTTTCAAAAAAGAGTCGTCTTCAAGAACATTCTTCATTTGACACACAAAAGCAAAAATACAAATGCAGGCCAGTCCAGCGCAGCGCCTGTTGGAGATCAAACCAAATCAACCAGTTGCTTGATAACAAATTATATATTTGAATGTCACCATTTGTGTTAAGAGCGGCTTAGTGGTCTAGGGGTATGATTCCTGCTTTGGGTGCAGGAGGTCCCGGGTTCAAATCCCGGCTGAGCCCACAGTTTTACTACTTCCTCAAAAGAAGAGCAAGGCTGCTCACATGATCGGAGTTCGTCCCTGCTGTTCGAAATCATAGCAAAAGATTGCGTCTACTTGACCATCTTCAATGGTGTTTGATGAATGAAAGTCAAGTATGACTTGAAGGAACACAACCATAAGAGACACAATGAGGAAAACTGTTGCTTTTGCTCATCGCTACATGTGCATACAAATTGATGAAAAAGATCAAAATAATCAAAATAATAAATAAAGCTATCAAAATAACGGACGAAAACAAGAGGACTTTGTTTTTGTTTTAAATATAGTTTATTTCGGAATTCAGTTTGCTTAAACTTGGTACTTTTTGAGCAAAAGCCCTTGTTACTTTGGTTCAGACAGATATATATTTTTGATGGTTGACTGTTACCTGTTTTGTCTTAGAGGGTCCACTTCTCAGTGCATAAGTGAGCCCTTAGAGTGGGTCATTTTGGTTTCTAGTTACATTGAATGCCCTTTTTAAGGCACTCTTAGGTGCTTTGGGGGGGACATTTTTCTCCTTGCCTTGGGTGCCTCTCTTGTAGAGCCTGTTCACTAAAAGACCCTGATATACCCTTGCAAAGGCCTTGGCAAAGTCGAAATAGACTCCATTGACTGACTCTGGTGAGTCTGTACTTAGTCTCTCTATGAGCTGGTCTATCATACATGTGTATAATAATACTGGTTGATTTGGTTTGATCTCCAACAGGCGCTGGACTGGACTGGCCTGCATTTGTATTTTTGCTTTTGTGTGTCAAATGAAGAGTGTGCTCAATCAATGGGGTATACTTGCTCAAATGAGCTCAAAACCCGCGCTGACTAGGATGAATGATTCATGGAGTTTAAGAAATGCCACAAGTTTGAAGTGCCATGATCTTCTCAAACACGTGTGAAATCCAAAGTGGAAGAAAGGAAGACCTAAAGAAAGCGCCCTCCATTGTGCAGAATGCAAATCACGATGTTGCATATCACGTAGGGGGTGGAATGTCCAGATTGAAAACAAGATCCTGGGGGATAGGGACAAGGATGGAAGTCTAAAAACATGAAAATTAATTGAACATTTTTGGTTTCTTTTTTTTTTCTCCCCCAAGGCCGGGTTATCCTTATTACACTTTGAAAGTTGCGGTTTTTACCACCACCCCCCCACCCCCAAAAAAAAGAAAAAAAACGAAAAAGGACCTCACTCTATTTCAAGTTGTTGCCAAGACACTTTATTATCGCTTTTGATGGCATAATTGGAATGAATATTTTTTTTTCAATATTTTGTTGAAGATTTATGTCAAAGCTAAAGGTAGAAAATATTGTCACGGTCAAAGATCGAACGTCTTCTAGCGAGGTTTCAGAGAGCTTTCCTCTCCACTACTTCCATACTCCATGGTTGAGCAAAACTTTGCCCGCTCAGACAGTACGAGAGGAGAATCAGTTCCGTTGATTTAAAGACTTGATACTTGAAATGCAAAGATTGGACTTGAGAGTCAGCAATCAAAAATATTTTGAATGAGATGTTTGCCTTGGTGTCTCTGTTTTGATTCTAAATCATGATCGCCGTGATAGAGACCATGCTATTGCTAATAAATGTAAAAAAAACTCGTTTCGGCCCAAACTTGTCCCAGCAGCTGCAACCAGGCCAAACCGCCCATGTCGGATTTTTACTGCCAGCGCTAAGAAAAGAAAGGAAATGACTAAACCTCCAAATGCATTCCTCATTGCTACACATTTACAGTAGGTAAGTTTTAAGCGATGCTGCAAACTGTTTACAGGTTTTTCTACATGCTTCAAAAAAAGTGACCCATTTTCATTTCGTTTTGGGGCATTGAAAAAGTATATTATATTTCTTGGCCATAAAGCATTTTGCAGTTTGCATTTTGCAATTATGCAATCTTTGGAAGGGTAATAATATCATAGCGTGTGCGTGCTGGATTTTGATCCAATTCGATTTCAATTGAAATCGCAACTAAGATTACTCCTAACATGTGTTCATTACAGTTTTCAATTATTTTTCTTCTTGCAGGTTTTACGTGGACAAAGGTGCTAATCTGAGGCATTTTCAAAGATGATATTTTTCAAAAGTTGCTCCTTTTGTTTCCACCACAAGCAAAGAAATCATTCCTAGAAATCTTGGTTGACTCATGTAGATTATGATATTATCCATTACACCGCTACTGAGTTACATAGGATTTAATGGTGCAAATTTCATCATTTAGAGCCCCAAAATGCACAAAGATGAAAGATTATCTTTCTTTGTCTTGCATAGTCTCACAAGAGCTCAAAATGCTATATAATGACACTGAAATCACACTAAAGGTAAAAATTTGGAAAACGTGTTTTACAATCATCATGAGTACCCTTAGTTACGCATTCACTTGAATTTTGAAGACAATACTTACATTGGTCGTTTCTTGAAGAACTTTTGTGATATTGAAGATCAATATCAATTCCTTGGGAAATTGAATAAAGATAGAACCGCGGCATTTCTGGGCTAAAAACGATGACATTTGTACCATTAAATCCCATGCAACTAAGTAGAAGTGTAATGAATAAAGTCATAATTTATAATCAAGTGCAAACTGAGTGTGCTCCAAAAGGAACACTCAATAGGTTTTTGAAAATTTTAGTTCTTATCATGATTTTAAACATGTAAGTTTTTTTTTATGTGGGCTGGAATACCATAAAGCAATAAACTCCAAGTTGTTCCCCATGATTTTCTGAGGTAGGAAAATGCCAAGATGTGTTTGGGAATTTCCCTGGAAACCTGATAGGGCCTTTTGAACCCTGTGTTGGGCCAGAAGAGACATCTTGCGTGCATGCTTGTTTGACGTCGTCGAACACGACGCTGTCCATTTGTGGGAGGAGAACAGGCCCGAAAGTATTAGTTCAAACTCATATAAAATTTGTTCATTGAGATCCCTTCTTCAAGAAGGGGATATAGCTCAGTGGTAGAGCAATCGGCTGCAGTCCGATAGGTCCATGGTTCAACTCCGTGTGTCCCCTGTCTGTGTTTTGATCAAATTTATGTTTTGCCACATTTCAGTTGATGGTAGGTACAAAGTCCAGTCTTTGCATTTGGATTGGTTGTTCTTTTGTTGCTCTGTCTTTTTCAAAGTATTTCGTAATGTGAAAGAGCAAACTGGGAAAGTGATACTTTTGACATCATGTCCCTCACCCATGTTCCTAGTCGCCCACATGTTTGATTTGTTTCATGTACATCATATGGCTGCCATGCTTTTGAGAAGGTATCCACAGAATAGAACGACCAACGTCGTACATAGTGTCCTAGGCCAGGATACTTGTTGACCTTTGTATTGGTCCTGACGATTTGATTTGATGCATGGTTCTAGTACCGAGTATGAAATTGTTTTCCAAATACGGCTTTTATATACCTCCGATCCTTATTGCTACCTTTAGCGATTTTGATTTGTTTGTTGAAATGGTATGTTTAGGTTAGGCTTTACCTAGCTGCGCGCTTTCTTTTGCCACTTTGCCAATGTCAACGTCAATGCCATTGCCAATACTGAATGCCTTTCTTGTCCATTGGTGGTACAAATGTATTGGCCAAAACCCATCAAACCACTCATTTTAGGCGTGATGCTACCAAGCGATCCATGGCACAGACAGCCATGTCTTGTGTTGTTATTGATGTTCCAGCATAATAGTGGGTTTTCATTCGTTTTTCCATCTGTTGGTTGCCCACGACTGAGTCTTGTCATGAAAGCAACAATCAATACCAGGAACATTCGGCCCATCGGGAAATGCATGGTAGTGATCCGAATGCTCTGAAGCACCGCAGCTGGCATTCGGAATTCAAGCAAGCTGTCTTTTCAAAAAAGAGTCGTCTTCAAGAACATTCTTCATTTGACACACAAAAGCAAAAATACAAATGCAGGCCAGTCCAGCGCAGCGCCTGTTGGAGATCAAACCAAATCAACCAGTTGCTTGATAACAAATTATATATTTGAATGTCACCATTTGTGTTAAGAGCGGCTTAGTGGTCTAGGGGTATGATTCCTGCTTTGGGTGCAGGAGGTCCCGGGTTCAAATCCCGGCTGAGCCCACAGTTTTACTACTTCCTCAAAAGAAGAGCAAGGCTGCTCACATGATCGGAGTTCGTCCCTGCTGTTCGAAATCATAGCAAAAGATTGCGTCTACTTGACCATCTTCAATGGTGTTTGATGAATGAAAGTCAAGTATGACTTGAAGGAACACAACCATAAGAGACACAATGAGGAAAACTGTTGCTTTTGCTCATCGCTACATGTGCATACAAATTGATGAAAAAGATCAAAATAATCAAAATAATAAATAAAGCTATCAAAATAACGGACGAAAACAAGAGGACTTTGTTTTTGTTTTCAATATAGTTTGTTTTTGCTTTCACCTGTTTTGTCTCAAAGAGTCCACTTCTCAGCGCACAAGCACACCTACCATAGTAGTGTGATGTTTTGTGACTTTGAAAATTGGGACCTGGGCTTTCTTATTCATGTGATGCTCCAAGTGAAACATCTTTGGACTTGTTCGGTCTTTTGCAAACCTGCTGAACTCATTGGAGCCCAAATGGGTGAGGCGTATTCAAGATGTGGCTGGACAATCGACTTGTACAGAGTTAGCATCGTGATGCTATCCCCGGACTTAAACGTGCGATATATCCAACCACACATTTGAAAAGCCTTACCCACCTTCAACTGGATATGCTCATCGAATTTTCCATCATCTTGGAGGACTACACCTAAATTTTTCATTGATGAGACCTGCTCAATATCTTTATCTCCATTATCTACGTGTGGAGTATTCAAAGGAGTTGACCCGAAGGTCATTGAGCGTAATTTCATTCCATTCAGTGCCATGTTACGCGCAGTAACCCAAAAACAGATTTGACCCAAGACCTCTACTAGACTACCAGCATCATGACCATTCTCTTACCACACAAAAATTCATATTGTAAGCCTAAGAAGGCAGACAGATGACGAATCCCTGAAAGTAAAGAAGGTGCCAGAAATGGTTCACAAAGACAGACTTTGAGTTCAATTTTGGCCACGCCGACTCATTTGGCCAAATGTTGTGCATGCTGATATGGGAAATGATGAATGAATTGTTCAAATCATGTGTGTAGTAAATCTCAGATCTTTGGCCTGAAGAGAAATCTTACGCGTTTTGCTACCCTCCTACATACTCTTGTACGTTTGTGCCTGCACAACGCTCTCTGTTCATCATGTGTGGCAATTCATGATCAGAGCAGGCCCACAAAATGAGCACCAAATCGTAAGGCATAGTTTTCAGTTTATGTCTAGGATCTGTCCATCTCTTACAAGGGGATATAGCTCAGTGGTAGAGCAATCGGCTGCAGTCCGATAGGTCCATGGTTCAACTCCGTGTGTCCCCTGACGGGTCCTCTTTTGTCCCATGTTGAGCAATGTTTGTTAGTTTCAGAGCTTTGATCAAGCTCTCTCGCTGAATTCTTTTTAAAAATTGCTCAATCAAGGCACAATCATTGAATTGTAAGTATCTCAAACTTACTATGATAAAGCCACTTACTTAGTGGTCTAGAGTCATGATCCATGGTTAAAATACCTGCTGAGACCCGTTCTTTGAAACTAACTGTGTGTTTGTGTTCATTGTTTATACGCTCTAATTCAAATGAAGATGGTTAGAGAACCCTACAACCACAAATGGCTCCATGGCCCATATATGCATGCATTACCATCGCAAACTTGCAAAAACACTACCCGACTGTGAAAGATCAAGAACAAAGGAAATGTATCTAAACGAAATAAGAATTGTGTTTGGGACACTCTCCGCAGTCACAGAGACCGAAACGAGCAAGTTTGTCTTTATTGATATACTCCTGTCAGATTTACAAAATGGCTGTTTCATCAAAATGGCACCGTTCAAGGCTTAGTTTTACATCCAGTTGGGTATGAATGCACTTTTTTTGATGGAAACCATTCAAATTCCAGGCGTTTTGGTCCTCTTTGTTTTTTTATTAGCTCATTCTTTTTACTTTCGGTTTTTATATTTTTCATTTCACATCATTTTTTGTAAAAATGATTTTTGGACGAAAACTAAAAAATGAAAGTGCTTTCACATTTTGTCATTTTGTAACCTATCGTTTTCGCAATTTTTGATAGTGCATGAAATTTCAACAAATAGCCCAAAAAGCATTTAGTACATTTTTTCCCCGCGAATTGTGTAGAATCTAGCTCTAGAATCTTTAGCTGTGGCTAAAAATCTGACATTCTGGCCCAAAGTATCCAACAACATTTTTTATGAACGAATGGATCACACCTGATAGGTTGTGGTTTCCGGTCATAGAGGCGCTCTCTTCTATCGATTGGAGTAGCACTATTCTATGATTGATTACCGTATAACTGAAGGATACGTAAATCTAGACCCAAGCCGCTAGCCCTCTTAGCTTTCCGTTCAATGTTCAAGGGAATCCGAAATACAAAGTATTACACCCTCGCCCTAAAAAACTACATAGTCCTTTTCCATATGAATTCACGCACTAGTTTATCTTTCTAAATAGGTGTATTATTTTTCTTCTATATCAGCACTATAGAGTTGGAAGACATCATACTCGCTCCCTCCAATTGCTCAACAAAGCAAAGGGCGCGATTGCTTCCCACTTTTTCTTTGGGATGATCTCTCCCAATCCTCGCACCAATTCCATGAGGCACGGGGGCGGTTCTGAACTCTGAAGGAATATGACAAATGATGACACGGACATCTTGCGGAATCAAGACTCACGATTCCACCCGGTGACACTCCACCACCACTTTCCCGCTTAACAGAGGAACTTGCGAGTTATCGTCGTACTCCTCCTGGTACACGGTCATATCGTCGATGGCCGTCTTGAAGAAGTACCGATACTGTCCCTTCTTCGGACACATGTCCTTCACGTCCTTCAACGTGATCACATTGGAATCCGTCCGAGTCATGTAGGGCAGATCATCCTTGTTTTGCGGGAACGTGTAGATCATCTGGATGACCATCCCACTTTCCGACATCCCGGAGGCGTGGGGCAGCATCCGGGCGTTGCTTGAGATCACTTTGTGCGTGGGGATGGCCTGCTGCGGGTAGGCCATGGGGGGATAGCCCGAGCTACCCCCAGAGGTCATCGGCTGGCTCTGATTGAGTCGGTCCGAGGATTTGGCTCTGAGCTTGGAGGAAGAACGTCCCGAGGATCGGGGCGAGGTCTTCAACGTGCCTCTAGCCCCCACTGACGGGGTCTTGTGGGAGCGTTGGTCGTTGTCCGGGGGCGGCCACTGCTGGTTGGACATCATGCTGCTCTGGTGGTTGGAGAACGAGCTCGAGTTGTTCAAGGACGAGAGCCAATCCACAACGCGGTCATTTGTACTTGGGGCGCCCTGGAATCAAAAAGTTGCATCAACCATTGGTCAGGCCAGACGAATTGATCGCGACTAAGAGAACGCTTCTGCCGCATACAAACAAGACATTACCACTCGACAAGCGAATTATCAAGAAATCATGAGAAGTTTAATTCACTAACAAATAGAGTCGATAACTTGATGGAACCCACACAGAGTAGTTTCATCAAAAGCTCATGCTTGACTGTTTTTAAGTTGAAAAGAAAAAGTTGTCACCAGATTTCAAAATAATTCCGATTTGGTAGAAGGTAGAGGGCTAGTAGAAGGGGTTAGGGTGAAGTTGGACCGACGATTTTTTAGAAGCGATTGTTTTTGTGTTACCGGCTCAAAATAAAGAAATGCTTTTTTAGGTCAAAATTTGGACTAGTTCATAATTTTGAACTTTTTTTTTTGCATTCTCCATATATTTCATTAAAACTTCAGACTTTAGATGTGTATTATGTGCTGAAGCCAAAGATGCATCCGAATAGTAACTTTTGCAAATTTGATGTGAGCATTTACTATTGGCGCAAAAACAGCCAGGCTCCAAACTGAACCACGAAGCTGCTACATAATTACACCATAAATACCAATGATAAAAAAAAAAACATCTCAAGTGCAATATATGCCATACAGGTTCTTACCGGTCGAGCATGTTGTTGTTGTTGTTGTTGTTGCTGTGGATGGTGAGGATGGTGTTGCTGATAGGAAGGGTAACGTTGATGCGGATGCGAGTGATGATGAGGTGGCTGTCCTCGAGAGCCCATGCCCGAGGACATGGAGGCGTTGTTGGGCCCAGGGGGTGGGCCTCGCTTGGGCCCAAAGTCAAAGTCACTGAAGGACTTGTTCACTTGCTTGTGTGCCAAGCTCGCACTCGAGTCCCCGGGATAATAGGCCAGATCTCCGGCAAAGCCCGAGCTATTACCACCGTGATGGTAAGCGGGATGCAAGGAGGAGGAAGAGGAGGCGGTGGCGGCATTTGGATGCCCATAAGCTGGATGGAGAACCATGAAGAAAGAAAGACAGTGAGTGAGAAATGTGAACCACCCACAATGTGAAAGTGCCAAGACCTCAAGCAATGAATTGTGTATGCGGTAAAACCGGGATTATCGATTGTAATGAGTTAAGATTATTAGATGCAATGTTTAAAACGTAATTTTTTTCCGTTGAAATTTCATGATTTAAGATTATTGGTTGCAATGTTTAAAAAGTAGTTTTTTCCGTTGAAATTTCATGATTTAAGATTATTAGATGCAATGTTTAAAACGTAATTTTTTTCCGTTAAAATTTCATGATTTAAGAGTATTAGATGCAATGTTTAAAAAGTACCTTTTTCCGTTGAAATTTCATGATTTCAGATTATTAGATGCAATGTTTAAAAAGTACTTTTTTCCCGTTCAAATTTCATTTCGGTTCATTTGGCTAATTATAATTCCTTGGGTTGAAGAATACAAAGTAATAACAAATGAGAACTTTAAAACAAAATCTGAATGCTAGTTTTTTTTAGTGTGTCCATTCTGGATTTCAAATCTGCACTTTTTCCGTGCTTCCGTGCACTTTATCACCCCCTTATACATGTATGCACTTTGTACTGCTTTACTACTCCTTGTCACTAGATAGTGTCTCTCAAGACTCACACCTCATGTACTTACAATAACTGGATGCGGCTGAAGCCTGTTGCTCACGCCCGCTTCGCCGTCCGGACCAAGTACTGTGGCCGGCGGAGTGGAATCCGCTGGACATCATGGCCCGACTCCCGCTCATGTCCTCCATGTTGGTCATGTTCATGGAGACGTTGGGCTGTCGCCATTCGTTGTGCGGACTCCGTGAAGGCGTGTTCTCAAACACCCGACTGAGGTGATCGTCCAGGATGCTCTGATCGGACTCGTCGTTCTTGTAGACATTGCTCCGGGCAGTTTTGTGCACAGAGTGACTCGCATCGTCCACTTGGCCCAACTTCTCGGCCAACTTCTTCTTGGACTCGCTTTTGGCAATCAGTTGGTTGAGCTTTTGACAGACCTGCGCGTGGAAGTCTTGGGGAGACAACTGCGAGGGAGGGCCCATACCCTGACGATTTGGCCTGGAAAAAAAACCCCCAAGGGATATCAATTGATTGCTGAAAAAAGGGCCAATAATAACAACCGTTGAAATGAAACCAGAACCGGTCCTGTTGACACGACAAGGCATGGAACTATGTTTCGGATTATGAGAAAAAAATGTGAAAGAACATCAGTGCTTGAATTAAGAAATTAAGTCGATAAGGGTTCAAATTCCGCCACTTCCCTTTCTTTTTTTTTCTTTTTTTTGAAATAATTTCTAAAGTTAATCAAAATTATTGATTGGGAACAAGAAAGAGACCAAATTGTTACCTTTGGGCGAGATGTCTGAGGGGGTCTTCTCGATTGGTCTCGGCATGCATCTGCATCTGCTTGTCTTGGACGTGGCGCGAATGCCGCGAGGGTCGAACCCGCCTTTGGGGATGCGAAGGATGCGAGGGAGGAGCGTGTGGAGGCCCCCCTCCCCCAAAGGACATTGAACCCGCCGAGAACTGGGAAGACGACATGTCCGTGAAGGATGAGTAGTTGCCCTCACTCGTGGTGTCCCCCAAGGCACCCGAGGACTGAGATTGGATCTCGGAGTCGTTTTGGGACACGGGGTTCCAGGTACTGCTGTGAGCGTGGTAGGGACCGTAGGAACGGCTCGGATCCGCACCCCCCGGGTGCACCTCCGTTCTCCGATTGTTCATGGTGTTGAAGCGCTGCTGTTGAGTGGACTGCAGCGACGAGATGGTCAGCGTGCTCCGACTGCGCCGTTGCTGACCTTTCCCGCCTTTGGCCACGCTCAGCTCCGAGTGCTCGTAGACCGTGGGCAAGTGTGACGTCGATGAACTGGCCGTGACTCTGGAGCCCAAAGTGCAGCTACTACTACTCCCGCTCTCGTTATAATTATTATTACTACTACTACTATTATTATCACTGGGCCTGGCCATGGCTGGCGGGGGAGGGTCTTTGCAGCTCGGCGTGGCTCCGGAGGAGGATTCGTGGGGCAGTGGCTTGAGACTGGCGTGGGCGGGCGTGGCATGACTAGATTCTTGGAGCTTGCCGGACACCGACGAGCCACTGGAATGCGTACCGCCCGAGTACTTGGACGAGTTCACATCCGAGAGGTCCGGATTGTCCAAGGCCTGGTAATAAAGACATAGACATGAGAGATTACTTTGGGTAACAAACGTGGGCTAGATTTCATGAAAGCGCAAATAGCTTTTAATATATAGTTGTATAAAATAAGACGGAAGGGCTGTCCTACCTGGATGTAGTTCAAGTAGATTTCGGACTCAAAGAACTTGAGGTACGAGGTAGCGGCCATGTGCTCAATGACTTGCTCTTGGGCGCCATCAAAGATGTTGGCGTCCACGCTTTTGGACTCCAACTTGGCCGCAATCGATTGGCGCACCGTATCATCGATGCAATCCAACTTGTACGGCAAATTCGACGACTTTGACGGGGCAATGAACTTCCGATAGGCATAATTGGCAATCTTGGGCACCTTTTCGGCCTGTTCGCCTACTTTCATGCCATTACACAAAGCCCTGAAATTGAGGTCACGTTTATATTATCTTACATGGCCGAGATGAGGTTCAGAACCATATGAAATAGAGCGGAAAATGTTTCTCATTTCATCCTGGGTTTACCTTCAATTACAAGAGGCTTGTCCACTAAAACGAGACTTTTTCAATATTTGCACCAAGACCACAGTTTAATATTTACTTAGGAGTTACCCCTGTTGAAAACATGACTGCTTTTTTGGTCATAATGCTTCTTGATTAGAAACAGATAAATGTATTCATCTTATGAAGCATTTGGTCCAAAAACCAAAGCAAAGAGAAACATAATTGGATAGAACTAGCATGTCGCATTTTAGTTCAAATTTTTCAAAAAGTAAAGTCGTGAAATCTGTCGCAATATTCTCGTTCTAGCTGGTTGACACACCCCTCGTATCGGATCGGTTCGGTTGGGTATGAGAAAAAGTGTCACTCACCAGAAATTCATGAGATGCTCGAGGCGTTGCTGAGTGAGATACTGGAGGAACAATTGGGCGCCATCCGTGTCATTGAGCAGGACCAAGATGTTCTCGCGCCATCGAACGTAAGGCGGAGAAGAGGGCGTCTCAGATACGGGCGACTCGTCGATGCTTCCTGGACAGACAAAAACCAACAACCCCAACATGTTGAATGACGCCAATGGTTGGGGATCAAAATAACATGAATGCTACTATTTACCTTCGGGTTCGAATCCCCGGGAGCTCTCGGAGCCAGGAGCTTGGGGCGGGGTTGGGCCACTGGTTGTGCTCCCTTGGGGCGGGCTGACCGCCACTTTGGGCGAGCCCATGGGAAACGAAAGAGGATCGCTCCCGGCAGTGAAGGTCGAGAACTCGACAATGCTAAAAAGAACACCCGATACCACATGAGTCTGCTGCGCACCTGAAAAATTTGACCTCAAATTGCGACTTCCTAGGTCCTAGCTATCAGTGCTCAGTTCATGGGTTTTGGGACGAGAAGACTCTGTGATTGATGCTCGAGTCTGTGTAAAAAGAGACAAATTGCCGTTGACAAACAAACGCATTTTGGATTTTAAATCATGTAGCACAATAACCTACATGAATGAGCCTGATCTGAAGTGTGATCATGAGTGCATGACCATAGGGTTTCCCAGCCAATTCAAAGACTTTTCAATGCCACTGGTTTATCAATGGTCAGCCAAGAACAATCCTCCTCGGAGTCGGATGAAGCTAGTTTGAAGTTATACCCTGGTTCATCCATCATTTCTGAATGTGGGCCCACAAAAACACTTATGCTGGCCAGCAGGCCAATTGGCACTCTCGACCCCCAAGCCAAGTCAGCCCATAAATGCCAGATAACATCCATTGAAATGATGAAATGAATAACGAGGTCAATTAGGTCAGCTATGCCTTGAGCCCTCTGAATAGAGCATAGAACTAATTTTGTCCAACATACTGCCATTCCATTGAGCTTTTCAAAGCAGACCCTTTTCATTGAACGGCAGATGGAGCTGTTGGTGTCTGAAATGGTTCCTGGCGCCAATTGGAAGACGACTCATGGGTTTGAAATCGTTCTCATTGGCGGGTCATAGCGACCTTTTTAGTTGGCTGGCCGTGTGATTCGTCCTCCTTCTCACCTGGGTTGATCGGCCCGTCCTTCAATGATCGGGGGTCTCACCCGCTCTCCGGGTTCAACATCCTTCTGGGTTTCATGCTGAGTCGACGGGCTAGCTGGGCGCTCAGCGAGCGGCACATGAGAGTTAATGACGGGCTTAACGGGCTTAACGGGCTTGACCGGGGTAGGTGGGCCCGCTGTGGGAGCCGTCCAGGGACGACTAAGGGACCTATGGGCTGAGTTTATAAGGGCAGAAGGCTGAGCGGCGAGCGTGGTGGGGGTCTGCATCACTCATGCACTCACGCTAGCTAGCATCAGCATCATTGGACATCATTGGGCATGATTGGGCATCTCCCGGATTCGCGGCTCTGCAAACGGCAACAAACAAACGGCATGAATACGTTATTGGCCACTCCTTGTGGAACGGCATGGGAAATCAATGATGGGCTGAGTTATCAAGTTAGAGGGGTCTTTTTATCGTTTTAGGTTAGGTTAGTATTTTAGATCAAAGGGCTTGGGACATAACGCCCATATCCACTATCCCTCATTCGATTCATCTCGCGCTTTGGGGCTTGACCCATTTTGGGCACACTGAGTCGGGCGACTGGTTGGAAAACAAGTTGAACCAGTTTTCAAGGTTGGCCATTTTGGATAGCACACAAATAGCTCACAATTGACTGAACCACCCGCGTTACTTGGATTCAGCCATCATCTCAAAATGAAGCTGTTTTAAGGGAAAGTAACCCAAGTAATCACCCGCTAGTTCCAGGGTCCAACGAAAAATGCCCGTACCACGCAAAGGGGCTCACATGGAGACGCTTCCTCGGTCTGAATTTCACTCCTAATCATGGATAAACCGACACCGAAAGATCAGAAAGATGGGTTTGTTTCTAATCGCCCACCCAACCTGTGTGTTAGTGTAAATGTGTGTGTGTGTGTGCGTGTGTTTCACTGCGAGGGTAGCTGAGCCTAGTGCACAGGCGGATCTCAGGCGGGCCGTTGGCCCAGTCCTATTGAATGGACTGTTTCTCGTTCGCTCTGTGGAATGTTGTGGGCCAGATCCTACTGTGAACAAAATTACAACGACTGCGAATCGAAGTTATTATTCTTAATTTTGTTAATAACCCTGGGCATCACTTCTAGTCCGGCCTCCCAATGAGACCACGGTCGAGTGGCCTTGTCATGCCAGTTTGGATTTGGCAACGCTGACTCGTTTGTTTCTCTTCGAGAAATTCTTGGGCTTGACCCGGCCAAGCGATACAGGTATGCCCATAAAAAGGAAAACTTCTCAGCCTGACCAGCCTTTTTTGTGTCCTGGCTGGCTTGGTCAAAACACAGGTGCCGTGAATGCGTTTTGAAATGAAGCGGGAAATGTGGGAGGCTTTCTTACGCTTTTGAAAGGTTATTTTGCATTGAAATGGATTAGTTGCAGATAGGCGGATCGAAACGAAGCCCAGGTCATCAAGTAGTTTAGAGATTGAAGCCTTGGTATTAAGATTTTTGCAAGGACAACTTTGAAATAAGAGCGAGCGAGCATCGAAGCTCATTCAAAATCCGATGACCGGACTTTGCCCACGCATAATGTTTGCTCTTTTGAAGAGAAATAATGCTGATTTAAGATCGAGCTACAGTTTTCTGTTGCGATCAAACTTGCTAGAATAAGTAATGTGTTACTATTGTAATCATTCGGTCTAATTTACAAGAGTTAATAATTTCTCAACACCCCATGGAGAATATGACGTACCAATTATTGTATATCTATATCAAGTAATGAAAGGTCATATTGATTCAAACCCCAGAATGTTATTGAAGTGTCAGGTTTGTCACTTGGAAAGAGGTGTCCTCAATCTTTAGTGCATAAATGCCCACATACGGACAATAGCCCCATCAGTATCCTGGCATTGTCTTCTTCATATCATGGTATGGACCAACACATATTTCCTTCACTTTAAGCACACGTGGGATCTCTTAGATCAGACCATCAAAAATAACACCAGTGATAGTGTGCCACCCACCTGATTTCGCCAATCTTTGACTGGCATTAAAACACGCCTCCGGTAGGACAAGGTCACTGCACTTCACTTCAAACCGATTTCGTATTCTTGAAATAAACTTTATCGGAACTCTGGCTGTTTCTTGTTCAATGACCGCACACACCACATTTTAACCCTGGAGAAAGAAAGAACGAAGGCGAGTCAAGGATTCGTTGGTTCACCCTGTCAGCACCAACATTCAACTGAAGATCATCCTCTTCTTTTTCTACCGGCATCCATGGCAGCCAACGAGTACTGTACTACTACAACTACTATTGAACCAACTACGCTCTGGTAGTACGTAGCTCTGAGCTCAGATCTGCTATTGGAGAACTACTACATACAAATTCTAGCTCTTCAACTTGGGGACGGGTTCAGGGCTTCAGGCTCAGCAGTTGGACGGATGGTCGTCCTGGTCGTCTTTCTGTCTTTCTTCAGTGCTTTTGGCAGTTTGTGTGTCGGCATTTTCCAAGAGATCTTCAACTTCAACTTGAGGAGGGAGAATCTCTTTCACGCTCGCGGTGTGACCAAATCTCGCACTCATCTCGGTGCGTTGCTCTTGGTAAATTGACATATAAACTATCCCTTACAAATGTTGAATTAACCATGACCAATTGCTCAATTTACTACCCTCTAATATTTGTAGGCAATATATCTATTAGCAAATTTTGAGTCGGACTTGGACAAATTTTTGATCGAAATTCCAAAGGTAGAACCAACTCTTAATCAGACCTGTATCACATGGATTTACAGTTCAATAAGGGTCATGGATCTTTCATCTGTAATTGTTAGGGATTGCAGTGCTTAAAAAAATATTTTCGTGGAATTCTATTCAACTATTCAACTAGGCCACTGTCGTAGCTTCTCTCTTCATATTGTCTCGTTTTCGAATAAATGTTGCAACTTCAAATCAATTAATATAATCACCTACGTGCATGCCAGTGAATCCCATTAATTGCGGTAAAAGAAAATATGCTTCTCCAACTCTGCAGTCCTAAAGCAGATCAGACGCTTTTTTTTCGAAGATTCAGATGGCTACCCTTATGGTCGATACCCGTCCATCCACCCCGAAAGAACGAACGAACGAACGAACGAACTCAAAGATCGTCAATTTTGCTGCCTTTGAAGTTGCCGCCGCTCCACCGAGTCCATCGAGTCCACAAGCTCCACCGTCGTGGGCACCAGATCTTCCTCAACGAACGAATCTTCCTCCTTGTTCCACAACCGACTCAGCTCACTCACTCAGCTCACTCACAGGCTGAGGGATGGATGGAGGGATGGAGGGGCTGACTGACACAACAACTTCTCCACCGAGTTGACCGCTTATCTGGCGGAAATCGCCCCAAAACTAATAGAAAAAAAACCTTACCGTGTCCAAACCCTTTTCTGCTCCAAGGCGAATTTATTGGATTCGAATCGACATCTGAGGAGGCGCGGTCAAGCGGAAAAAGTGCCGATAGAACCGGGCCTGATCAAAGGTCTTCTGTGGTTAATTCATCTAAATGGCAGGGATACTAACTGGGTCCATCATCCAGTAATGGCAAGGGTGTCAATCGTGGCCCTCTTGCCATGTGGACGTATTTCGATCTGGCACAGCTTCAACTCATTTTCATTCAAATTGTGTGCGGAGACTAAGATGAGCTCGAAGAGGAGCCAGAACTAGTTGAATCCTAACTCTCGCGAGAGGTCGGTTATCTGTTAGTAATTGGAACTAGCAAAACCCGGGTTGACAAAGAAGGTGACGTTGATTTCAGAATTTTCATCCAACTTTTCCAGCTTTTCGGAAGGTCCAAAAAGTCAAGTGATACATCCTTGATTTTTTTTTATCGGAGGGTCTTTATTGCGAGACATCTATCTGTGGCCATTTTGATGTTTTTTTATTGATTATACTAGAAACCAAAGAAATTTTTGTAAAACATCTTAGCTGTATGCACAACCATCATAGACAGCCGTTGTATATCCTGGGCTTTCCATCGCCAATTTGTACAATAACTTGGTCAGGAATTTAATTAAATATGACTTGCATTGTTGATCCTCCACAGAATAATCATGTATTCGATAAAATTAGGATTCGCTATTAAAATGTGAAGCCAATTACAACTGTCAAAATTTGCCCCAATTCTATTAATCGTGCATTTGCCGCCAACCGAAAAGTTCTGGACGGTATCAAATGAATACATTTGCATTGGACGCCCCAGGGTGATTTAACGGCTGAATTAGTGGCGAATTTCTTCTGCTTCGTTAGAAAGGACTTGGTTGGACGCAATAAATGGTCTGGAAATAAGATGGCAGTGATCAGATCGGGTCATTCCATATCTGTGTGCGACCAAAACCAAATCCAAACCCCGATGAGTACCACTGACCACGGCCATTCGTTGGAAGGTAAGTAAGCGAGTATGTGAGTGAGTGAATGAGTAAGTAGACGGGGCGTCAGAGCTTGGGCCTACCACTGCCTAACTTGTCTCGACTCCAACTGTGATGTCGGCATTTGTTCTTTTCAACCGTTTTCTTCCCCTTGTCGGCTTCGAGACTCAAGAAAGTGGATTGCCGCCCTATACCGAGTGACTAGTATTACTACTAACACAACTACTTCATGTTCAGGCCTTCAACATTCTCGTCGCGGACTGGCAACCGATTGACCTCTGCCATCGGCGAACGGCATAATGAATTAGCGGGTTGAAAAAATCTTCTGCAAGTTCGTCTACCCTCTGGTATTTGAAAAGATTGAATTTATTGCCGAGGTATACTTGTTTGCCAAGATTAAGAGCAAAACATGTTTGTAAGATTTCTTCAGTTTGTATTGTGATTGTAGAAGAACGCAAAATTCCGAGAGACCTAGATGGCGCTGAGGTATCACATCACAAAATAATGTTACCTCGCTAAATGTCATCTCTGCGTCAATTCCATGTGTTCCTGAAGCCTTGGTCTGTGTCGTAGGTGCCAAGTAATAAGTATGAAAGTGAAAATGAATTCAGAATGGTCAAGTTTGGCGAGTTTGTCCGAATTAGGGCGTCATCTATTGGTGATATTTTGAGAATTTGATTCAACTCCAGGATTTGAATCGACTTAAAAAAAGTAAAAACAACAAATGAGGAGTAAAAGGAACACTTAAAAAGAGAAAAACCAAAAGCAAGGAATGAAAATATGCCATAAAATAACTTTGAAAATGCCACGAATATGCGCCCGGATAATGCACAAGTTGAAAGATGAGGCATATGGATCTACATTTTGACGGGGATTTGGGATATTTGAGCAGTAAAGAATTTCAAAAGAGGAGACCCGAAAGTAAAACGGTCGTGAGGGTATCCGTGTCGAACCAATGGCGAGAGTTTTCTCACGAATCCGACACGCTGATTGGCTGTCGGCGTGAATGAGAGTGAAATAAAAGGCATAACAAGCATTGGGGCAAGGAGATGTGGGCAATCTTAACGAATTTTTGAGGAGGGCGATCACATCCACAGATTGAATACTGACACTGTCACACTTCTATATTTCATTCTTCAAAACTTATTAAGTTTGAAGGCCTCCACCCTGGGGTTAGGCCAACATGGGATTCTGTTTTTTAAATCCAAACACCTCTTTTATGGATATTTCCTTTGTCAGAGACCTAGTCGATCCATCGTGTGTCCATGTAAATCTATGGCTAGAAAGAATCATTAAAGGGATGCGACCCCAAGGCGGCATTTGCCAAAGAGACCAGATTGTTCAATGATTAAATGTCCTTTTTAGTGTGCTGGAGTTCCAGCTTTTAAGCCTGTTTTTTGGCAGTTACAGGATTTGCCTCTCTAACCGTCAACCACAAGGAACACACATTCGCCCAAGCTTCATTCCAATGCATGATTATGTATTCATAATTCATATCAATTTCTTTGAAATTGAAGCCTCATATTGAGAAAACAATAGAACTATATTTCCAGGTCAGAAAAAAATTGCATCAAGGAAATGTTTTGAAAAAGGCCTCAGTAAGCAAGGCACCAGTCTACCGGCCCTATTCGGACATTTAGGCAAGCGCTGGTATCAGCAAACAAACTTGCCTGCCAATAGGGCTAGTCAAGTAAACGCGTTCATGGACAACTGACGTTATTCCATGGAGTAAAATCAAAGACAGCATGCCCAGCCAAACCGCACTGTGCATGCATTGGGTTTTGACAATTTTCCATTTTACATGCTTGTCTAGGCAATTAGCATTATGGTATTGAGCCAATTTGATAGTGCGTTCACTGATTAACACCAAATATGCTCATTTAGTAGGGTTGTATAACACAACTCGCTCAAAATCACCC
>NC_081451.1:6559011-6614575 GCF_007210705.1 Tigriopus californicus
GTGCGTTCACTGATTAACACCAAATATGCTCATTTAGTAGGGTTGTATAACACAACTCGCTCAAAATCACCCGATTATTGAAAATTCAATGGGCGAATGGTGCGAGTTGACTGTGATGTTTGTCTTAGTTCTCTCTCCCCAAAATGCCCAAAATCAGGGTACCGGACCACATTTTTCCTTGCATTTCCTTTACTTGACATCCCCTATGTCAGTGATGCAAAATTGGCGTTTCACACCTGTTTTAACGAAGCTGGCCTTTCCTCATATAGCAATGGGAAAGAAGGGTTAGCTTCTCAAAAGCTTGTTTGAAGCCCCAAACTTGCATCGCTGACACTGGTACCAAAAAACAAACAAACTAACCTGCCAGAGTGTGTCTAAACGTCCCCATATCTGGAAATTATGTGCCAAATTTTGCTTATAAACATTCCACTAAACTGTACAACTAGAACAGGCCACCAAAAACTAGTCCATGGTCGTTTTAGCCCCCTTTAACCTCTTTGTTACGTTTATATGTGTTTCAAAATCTAGCCACCCAAGTAAGCACTAAGTAATCCATTAAGCTTAAAAGAAATTAACATTTTTTCTTGCAACGTTCGACATTGGGACACGTTTTCAATTGATACAGATGTCGTGGTAAACAATTGATTCTCTTCTGGAGCCTGCTGTTTTTTGCTACTGAGGGTGCTTTTGTTCGCAAAATCATTTTGTGTTGGATTAAACCCATGACAGCAGACGCAGCTCAACAGCAAGCTTTTTTTGCAGACTTTCTCAAACCAAAAAATGGACGTGAGTTTGATATTCAAAATTTTTGGTCGACCAAATATTGGATAAAGTTCAAATGGCAACAACTAGACAAATCGTAATCTTAAATTATACTGGGGCTTAAATCCTTTGTAGCGGTTAGTAAAGACAGTGAAACCCCAAACCAAAATGAAACTGCTAAAAGATTCTGGCTGAGTAGTATAGCCTTCATCTGACCATGCTGCATAGAAATACGATGGAAAGGTCCCAAACAAGGAACAAGTTAGGAATGAAGCAGATAAGGAGCCTCGCCGAAAAAGTAGAAAAAATGCTAAAAGAGTGAAAAAATTGTAAACCAAAATTATGAGTTGACATCGAAAAAAAAGTTCAAACCTGAAAACCAATTGTTAAACAGTTTCGAGTGCTAGTCCTAATAGTCCACTACTAGTGGAGTTCCACATAGTTAAATGAACACTTGCAATCATACGCACGAATGTTTTCATGCGCAGGTCTAAAAACGATACACAAAAAAAACATCTCTTTTCTATTAATCTTTATTCAAGAAGTTGCCGTCGTAATTAACAACTTGCGATTCAACGCCTGCTTTTGCAAGTGGCCAAATATCCCAAAGCCTTTGAAACACCCATAACTAGTACACGATGAAGTTAGATTTAGTAAAAACTTTAGATTTTAGTTTTGGACTTTTCTCAGAAAAAAACGTTTAAAAGTTCAGATTCGTTATGAAATCAAGCTAAGTATTTGTTTGTCCTTATTTTTACTTCTATTAACTTCCAAACCTCTGAAAATACTCATGATGAAAGCACTTGAAAACAATTAAGTCATAGAGCAAGACGGCCCTCCTAAATGCGTCCCTCCTGGCTTCCATATAAGTGTTCGGATTGAAATGTTTTTGATGTCCTTTAATCCTCAAACGGATTTTCAGACTCCGATTTTGGTACTTTAGTTGCGTGATTCTTATTTTGGAGCATTGCCTTACGGAATCATCACTGATGATGACGGACTTTTTTACCCTTGCCTTACATGCGTCTCGTTTTTGATTACATAGGAATGGATTGAGTAGGGCTCTGTATCAAGAAGAGCACAAAAGTGAGATCAGCGCACCATAGCAATCTACGCGTGTAAAATGTGACAAGCACCTTTGCCTTAGGAACAAGGTGAACAAAGCCCTTTTCATAAGTCCACAGGGCTTTATTGTATGGCTTTTGTGTATGTACACATGTACGAAACTGAATATGCCATCTTCAGCTTTAAACAAAATATCTGTCCATAATCATGGAACAAGTTATTGACCCCTCGGTTTCTTTAGCCTGTGGCTGGTTTGGCTTGGTCGTCTGAGATTGAAAGTAACAAAGGTGGGGCTTCATGAAAACTGTCAGGTTGTGCATCAAAACCATCCATCCAACCAACGTAATGCCACGTTTTTGTACTAAAACTAAAGTACCAAAATCGGACTCTGAAAGTCCGTTTGACTTTAATTTCCCTACCACTGTTGCGTTGCCTGTTGTGTAACAATTTGCTGTATCATTAAAAACCAACAACTTATAAAGCAAAATCTAAAAGCCTTCCAAATGGTCTCAAGCACATTTTTCCCAAAATGACTTGAGATAAATTGCAAGATTTTTCGTCTTAACTTAATAACGTATAACTTTTTACTGATACAGCACGCACATTTCTCTTGAAGTTATCAAGAGAAACAAGACCGTAGTCCTTTTCTTGACCAGCAAGAAGGTCTTTTTCCGAAATCGCTCCACAACCTAGTTCCGACACCAGGAGACGAATTGTGGTAGCTTCTACCGTTATTAGCCGTCAGTGTTTGACCGGTACATGGGCTCGAAGAAAGCGACGGGCATCTCCTTGCCATCAAAGGATACAAGGCCGAAGACCATCACACTGCTGGGGTGTTGGGTTCTGAAGACTATGTGATGGTCTCTCTCTTCAGTCGACCTGGCAATGACTCGGGGAACATCCTGCTCAAGGACCTGTCTTGTTCCCCTTAATGACGTTCAGGAGGAAAGTACACGTTGTATCATTAAAAACCAAGGCGTTATTAAGCAAAAAAAAGTCTTGCAATTGGTCTCAAGCTCATTCTTTTTCAAATTTTTGCACAACAGGCAACGTAGCAGACACAGGGGGAATTTAGGGAGCCCAAGAACAATGCAATCCAACCGCTACTATGGCAGCCACGGGTGACACATTGAGGAGGGTCGTTTTGCTAAATGACCCGGTATAACCATTGATGAATATGGAAAATGAATTGAAATGCGCTGTTCAAACTTTCCATGTAGAATTGACACCATGTTTTAATAGTCACTTACTGTACAAGCAATGATCTAGGCATGTCTGAAAAGCCACCTTTACACGTCAAATACTGAGTTACGCACAAATATATGATGCTAAATGAAAGTTCGGGGTTATGAAGACTTCGCCGACTTCTTCATTTCTTTTCAAGCATAAGCTGTTCTTGGAAGAGGATCAAACGGCAAAGGCTTCCTTTAATACGTACAACACAGCCTATCCTTTTGTACCTCCCAGGGCCAATGAGTGTTTTTGTTTCCATTTTGAGCGAGGACAAAGTAACTTAAAGGATTTACGGGTGATTCGCATCAAATAACCTTTTTTGCCGTTTTTGAGCATAATGAGTCACCTATAATGTCATTTTTGACCAATTCATACATATCTCTTTCACATTTTGATGATAGAGTATGAGCTTTTTTGTAATATTTTAATGTCATTAGGACAGTTAGCCCACATTGCAAAGGTTTTATGTGGCTTAAAAATTCACGAATTTTGTAACCGATACAAAAAATGTCATTTAATGTAAAAACTTTCTTCTCTGAATGTATAAAAGCAAGACCTAACAAGATATGGCCAAGAACAATATTGAAATACTTGGTGTACCAACGACTTGGTTCAAGAAGTCCCTAAACATAGGGCTGATCAAGCATTTTGCACAAACACTGAACCAAATGAGTTTTGAAGGAGAGGACGGGGTCAATAAGATAAGCTCATGGAGGTTGTTGTTGGCTCCCCAGCGCCCCCTTGTGTCTAACGTAGTGATGTGTAGAGGGTAGGCTGTGGCATAAGTTAATTGCAATAGTTTTCTAATTAGCACAGGTGTTATATGAAGAAGGATAGTGCTACAAACGATCAGACAGATCAAATTTCCGCTTTTTTTGAAACAAATGTTCAAATATTGGTGAAAAAAGTGGTGTTATTTTCACGTTTGAAACATCACTACGCATCCGAAAGCTGGCGCTTGGGCGCAAAGGGGTACAAAAAACTGAGGCTGGGATAAATGAGGGCCTTTACTGTTGTAAATGGTCGCCATACAGGTCTGAAGGCAGAAGGCTGAATAACAGTCTGGGAGCACGATTTATTGCAAACGTTTATGCAATTTTTGATGCAAGTGAGCAAACAAGTAGGGAAGATCTGGCAGGCTGGGACTACAGAGTAGTATATACAACACGCGTACTGAATTGTTACACTCAACTAAAATGAGAGTGAGAGCTGATCCTTTTTTTTTTCAACCAACTCATTATCAATCTAGTTTTAACTGCTAGGTGTTGTCTACAAAAAAGTCAAGCATTGAAAGTTACTTTATAAAATATAAACATCATGAAGGAAAGTGAAATGGCTGAGCCCATCAAAAATCCTGCTTGCTGAATCCAAATGAAAGGCATCGAAAACGTTGATGGGATCATCTAAAGTGCCTCTCATATTAATTTAATTGTAATTGCAACTGCATTTTCATGAAAGTGTAATTGTAACTAAATACATTTGACCTTAGAGAAATTGTAATTGTAATTATTTACATTTGGATCAATGTAATTCAGCTTTATCAACTTTTAATTGCAATTACATTCTCATGTAAATGACACGTTTTCACGCACAGAATTTAAAATCAGGTCTATGTAGATATACCGGTACATCGTTATTCAGGACAAAACATCGTTTAGTTCCAACAGTTTTCTGTGTGGTTTTTTATATGCTGTAGAAAAATCTATCTCGTCAAACTCTTGCGTTTTTAGCAACTCTCTGATGCTAATTTGAAATATGATCGGCTGCTAAAACTACAAATGCAGACAACTTTCTTCACATTTCTAAGTACAAACGCAGTATGGTAAGAGAACATAAAAAGTCTAGTTTCAAAACAATTCTTAAGAAAATTTGAAAATACGGTTGAAACACTCGCTCTATATACGTAGACAATGAAAGTAGATCCTATTCAAATCGTCCACATTTCTTATCAAACCTAAATTGCAACCAAAAATGCAATGATCAAAACGGGGCCCATAAAACATTCGCAAGCGATTTATGGAGTTGTTTAGCTGGTCTTTGCATGCTTCGTTTTTTTTTAAATGGTATGTAGCTCGGTTAACATCTTCTTTCTGTGTTCTGAAACGAGTTTTAAAAAATCGTCTAATTGACCCCTTATATTCCTGCCACGGGAGGGTTGTTGCCTTTTTGTCATCCTGGCGGGTTCCGACGAGTGCTTGAAGTAGAGCTTGTAAGTGTTCCAATTTATCACGAATGGGAACTTTTGCCTGCTGTGCCTAAGCTTTTTGTTTCAACATGTCTCGAGTAGAAACTAGGACCCCTTGGTGATTGACGAATCAAAAACAAGGCTGAGTAACAACACCCTGTTGGAGTGCAAATCATGAAAAAAAAATTGGCAAAATACCTTTAAAAAAAGAAGAAGCAATAGATATTTAACAGATATATATTGAAATGCACACACCACATGGTTTTTATGCAAGGCTCGATTTTGGATGATTAGTTTTTATTGGTCGTTTTTCCTTTGATATAATGAGCAAAAGTTACAATTTCTACATCATTTTCTTTCATATTCGAATGGTTTCTTAGGCGTGACCTAGTTTCAGTTATCATTTTTATGTGTTGGCACAATCCAGAACAATCATTATAAAGATGTTTTCTATGATCAAGGATTCTCACCGTTTTTGCGTTGTTCCAGCTCATAAAATTTGACAATATTGGAAAGCAAGCACTGAATACTTCATTGAACACAAAATTAGATGAAAATAGCTTTTTGTGCAAATTAGTGTGGTGATAGACTGAGATATAGAAATGTGAACTGCCACCTTGGCAACAAATTATGGCGTATTTAGTGTTGTGAATCCAGACCCCGAGAAGAGCTAGCTTGAACTGCAACAAA
Organism: Tigriopus californicus; assembly: GCF_007210705.1. Classification (NCBI taxonomy): domain Eukaryota; kingdom Metazoa; phylum Arthropoda; class Copepoda; order Harpacticoida; family Harpacticidae; genus Tigriopus; species Tigriopus californicus. The sequence goes on from NC_081451.1 coordinate 6,564,947, forward strand.
TGTCTAAAAGCCATTAACTTGGGACATTAGTTCATTGCTAGAACAATGATGCAAGTTGTTTAGACATTTTTTGCAAAAGGCTAACTCAAAATATCCACTAAAGTTTGCTACAACGGTCAGAATGCAAACCAATTTTCGTTGAGTAAAAGGGCTTTGTGCATCATCATAGTTTCCTTTATTCAAATGCCAAAGTTTCATCGATCGGATTTGTCTCCTTTTTTTGAAACGCGTTTACACGTGTTCCCTTTTCTTCAAAAATGAAACAGCCTGAAACTTGCCAAGCATCAACAAAATAATAATTTACCTTGTTGGCCATTGTTCAACGTAAAACCATTTTGCTTCTTGGTTTATTATTTCATGCGCTTTTCTAATCGCTACAGGTAATTTAATTTCCATTACTATTAAAATGGAAGGTTGTAATTCGTCTATTTATTACCTTTCCATCTTTATATGATAAATTTGGCCCACCAGCAAGTTTTGAGTTGGCAGACCAAGCTAGTCCTTGAATGTAGAGTTGATCTGGAATGCTACTTAAAAATTTGTCCAAGTCTAACTTGACAGATGCAACCTAATCAATAAGGCCTACATTGAGCTAGGCCTATGTGTTCCCTATGAATATTAAAGGGAAGCAAAAGATTGTCCACTTTCTAATTTTTAATCAAAAGTTATTGTACTGTAGAAGCTACACGTTTGATGACCCCAAGTAAAGAAGGCTCATCATCAATTCAAATGCTTTCTGCAATTCTTTATTCCTCCAAAGGCTAGGCATAAGTTTTTTATATATTGCCATAGGTTACTGCAGTTTCAAATTGCAAGCAAAGCAACGAGATCAAACTTCAAGCTTATGAACCTGCGTGTGATGGGCAAATTCTTAAGACTACTTTTTTGTCACTAAAGATTACATTCTTACACATTTGCACTTTGCACCTTTATTTGCACCTTTTCACTTTTATTTTGCACTTTTTTGCATAGTTGGTCGAAAATTGTTGTTTTTGTTGAAATCAAAACTTTCTAAGTAACTAGCTTGTCTAAGTGAGGAAGAAAAATTCCTAGTTTTTGCACTTTTAGGATTGTTTTTTGCACCTTTCTGTCTCTAAAAGGCTCTGCATTTTGCACATTTTGACCGTCCCTAGTGATCACTACAAACCATTTGGAAGGAAAATCAGAAGCTATTGCAAGTATCAGCCTGAAGATATCATATTTCAAAAGATCTATGGCTCTTTCCGGGGGACCATAATTTAGAATTGATCTGAATCAAATGAGTAATAACCAACGAGAGACGGTTTGCATGAAAGATTAATCAACCCATTAACTGGTCCAGCATACTCAACTTGAGTATTTAAAAAACGACAAGAACCTCTGGGAACATAACCACTTGAATTATGGAAGTGGGAAAAGCCGGTTTAGTGCTCAAAGTTCTAGTGCTCGTCGATCTTGCACATGGTTTTCATAATCGTTGGAAACCAGGGAAAGGCTGTGGTCTTATCCGTGAGGTTAAAACCGGTCACATTCTTGTGGCCAATTTGAGAGAGATAAATCACCTTCAATTGAATGACGCAGAAGAATGCAGTTGCAAGAAAGTCCTTGTTCGTTCCGTCTTTGGGTATGATTTCAACAAAGGTGATCTACTATCCAATACCATTCGGCATATTATTCAGTATTGACCGGGTGTGCCATATAACCTCGCACACGTCTTTAAAACCTTCTGGCTTAGTGATTAAGACAGATATTAAAAAATAATAATTGGAGGGGTTTCTTGGCATATCTAACTTAATCTTTAGTTTCGACGGCTGATTCTAGTTTTGCCTTCTTTTTTGTTTGAAAACAACGATGGAAAAAATCCGCGAAAAAATGATCTTGCGGAATGACGCTGGTGACAGCGTCAGGACTGTCGCAACTAACTTCAGCATCCCGAGGAGTCCCATTTACAGGGTATTGAACGCAAATAATGCCACTGGCAACTTCAGTGATTGCCCAAAATAAAAACAAACCCAAAGGATTACGACTTCCACTGATCAGGATCAAGAGCCAGCTGCATTTTGGTCCCCTCATCCCCGAACCTGAATCCATTGTATATCTTCACATTGAGGAAAAGGCCCTCAGAGTCTTCCACCCAAAGGTGGATACCCTCATCATGGCCATGAAGGTCAAAAGGGCCGCCATGTCCGGCGAAGCCACCATGAAGGCATTCAAGTCCTGGGGGGGGGGGAATTTTGAACCTTCACTTCCATCCCAAAACAACTCATTCACAATAGTACCAGATCTTAATCAAACGCATTGGAACAAAAAGCTTTGCCTATCAGGGCTCCCTAATAGGTTAAGTTATTGTTCAGGCACTATTTAAAAGCCACTTTTTGAATCCCATGAGAGACTTCTTGACAGAAATCCAAGTTTGAAGTTGCTTATCTTAAGTCTGCTGTTTGTTGGAAATGAATGATGCATATAACTTCAGTTATTGTTCTCGCATAAGTATCAAAGCGAAGCAAACTTGTTAAACATTTTTTTCCTTCCTCTACTAATGTATCTATCTTTCCAACATCTTCCCCACCCCTATCCCTACGTCTCCAATCAATGCATTGATTTGTAAAATGAAGAGCCTTTTGGAACTCCTCATCCTGCTCCTTCAAAAACTCTTTACGAACAGTATTGACTTGTTAAACTCCGCTTTTCTCAAGACTTTCGTAGTGTCTCGAACTACGGCTCACGGAACCGCGTGGAAGCCCGTTCCGACAATTTTTACTTTTTTTAGTTCGGAATCGTACATATGCCCATCCGCCTTCACAACTATGAGGGAAAATTGACAAAATAGACCTCTCTTTTGCTAGAAGTACAGAAAATAGCATTCTGCGAAAGCAATAGCGTCTTACCTACCCTTTTACAGTGATTTTAATATCAATAAGGGCCATTTCTTGTAGTTCCAGCTCAAGAGACGAGTTTTTTTAAGAAATTTTCCATCAAGTTGTGCAGATGAATTGGCAAATGAATGACACCGAAAAAAAAGGAGAAAAAAAATCGTCGGAAATGGGATCGATGAGGTTTCGTGAGGCATAAATCAAAATCCTACTAAATTCATTAGGCAGAAAGAGTTTGACAAGTCATATGAAGAAAAGGTAACAAACCCCTCGCTAATACATATTTTGAGACATGACCGGTTTTCATATGCCATCATTGATTTAACATCTATACAAGGGGATCGAAATCAACAAATGCAGAAAAAAAATGTACAGGGGTAATTGGAAATGTTCAGCCAGCCCTTAATGAAAGGTATGATTTTTCGTTAAAATGCATTTTATTCGATGTTTTACTGTGCCTGGACTATTTTGAGACCGAGTTGAATGTTCATGAATTTGCCAGATAGGGTGCAGAACTTTGTGTCATGCTCTTGTAATGCAGGGCACTATTCTGTTCTAGTATCAACTCCGACCACAACAATCACCACTGCAATAACTTCTGCTCCAAGAATTAAAACCATTAGCACTAACACGATAAAAATTAACACAACAATGACAACTACCATTGCAAACACGACTGCCTCCAGCACAAAAACCTCAATCATAACAACTGCAACGAGGACAACTAACTTTACAAACATCACAACTGTTAAGACAACAACAACAATACCAACCACCATTACTGCGACGATACGAACCACCTCCACAACTGCCACTGTCAAAATGACCACTACTACCCCCATGACTGTTACCCTAACAGACTCTGCCACAATGATCACTACAACAACGACCACTGCAGCAACCACAACTGGCCGAATGACGACCATCAATACTATGAGAAAAACTACTGCAAAAACGACTACCACAACGGCAATCAACACCACTACTCACACAACAACTACCACAACAACAGCCACCACAACAACAACTACCATCACCACCACAACTACTACTGCAACCATAACGACAATCACCACCACTACTCACACAACAACTATCACATCAACAGCCACCACAAAAACAACCACCACGACAACAACTACTACTGCAACCACAACGACAATCACCACCACTAATCACACAACAACTACCACAACAACAGTCACCACAACAACAACTACCACTACCACAACGGCAACTGCCACGATAACCACAGCCACAACGTCTATTGCAGTAACGACCAATAGAACAAGAACTACAATGGGTGCTACAATTGTGTTAAATACAACCATCCCAACCACAACGACAAGATCAATTGTTGCCTTGAACGGTAACGAAATATTACAAGTAATAATTGTGACTAGTTTCAATTTGGAGTTTTATTATAGGAACAAAAGACGTTAGATGTCCGTTTTCAAAGAAGAACAACCATGAATTCGATGAGAAAGGAGGTGATGCATATTTCCTTTTGGATGGTCTGGATTCAATTTTTGGACACATTTCAACATGCCAAAGAAAGGGAGCAACACTAGCAGTTTTCGACAAGTTTCCCGATTTTGGAAAAATGAAAGGTTGGTTCTGCATTTAGATTTTATCAATGAGATTTGAAGGCATCAAAGAAAGCGGTCCACAAGATGATAACGTTCACACTGTACATTGTGACCGCAAAGTTCTCGCACCATTGCCATTGAAGTCTAGCGGGATTTTATGTTTCTCGCTTCTGAAAATAAAGTAGCTATTTAGGTAACCAAAGGCACGTTACCGTGTCTGTCACGGCCAAGGTGTATATAATGACAAAATATTACTTCTTTGGGAAAAAATGAATTGCCGCCTGGCACAAAAAACGCCAGAGGACGTTTGGTTGACATGATTGAGGTTGGAATGACTCTATTAGCTAATTCTAAGATCTTGGGGTCTCATTGCCAACAATTAAACTTTGGTGGGCTCGTCACTGGGGGGTTCATAAAAGCCTCCAAGACAAACTTTGATCCAACCATCCCAAGGTTGTGATAGGAGTGATCAAGCTTGTACTAAACCTGAACTCGGGAAAGAAGCTACAGATCACCTGAAAACTGTTAGCTAGGGTAACCAAAAAGGCTTATTGGTGGGTAAGGGGCCCCAGAGGGTTCATTTGAAGCACCACTTGGGCGCCCCTGCCAATAAGCCTTAAACAAAGCCCCTCCTTACTGAAACAATGATAAAGGTCAAGTTAACCTTAGTCACAGACAAAAAATACTGGACTTCAGAAAATTGGAACTGAATAATGTGGTCAGAAGAGAGCCCTTTCCAATCATTCCCTCCTCCAAAATCAATGTACCACCACCTTCCGGCTCAAAACGTCTTGTCTGCTCCAGTGGTGAGGCACCCTCAAAAGATACTGGGATGGGCAGCGTTTGGCCCTTGCGGAGCGTCTGATTTGCATTTTATTCCTCAAAACACCAAAGTAAATGTCCAACAATATGTACCAGGATGAGATTTTGTCTAAAACAGGCCCGCCTACCATGAAGAAGAAGTTCACCACAGGCCCATTGACCCAAAGAAAACTCACCCACCCCCTCAACTTCAACCATAATTTTCATGCAAGATGGTGCTCCAACTCAAACAGTCAAAAGCCACAAAAACTGTTTGGAAACGAATGTTCATCACTTCTAGAAAAAACAGGCCTAGTGATTCACCTAACCTTACACTAATTCCATCGAGAATTTATGAACCGTCCTTAAAATGAGGGTCAGTTTGATGAGACCGGTCTCTTCCACCGAACACCTTGAGAAGCAGCTTCAAGAAGTATGGTCTGTGTGATTGAGCTAAATATTTTTCAGTCCTTTGTTGCGTCTACACCAGAGTGAGTGAAAAAGAGGTTGTTGAATTGAAGGGGATTGCACTGGAGGCTAATTGAAATAAGTTACTCAGTTTGTTCATCAGTCTTACTAGTTTTACCAAGGGGCAAAACTTTACGGTCACAGTGTCACAATGCTTTCGCCCTGAAATCTAAAGTTCTATCTATTTTCAGTGTGGAATTGTTTAGAATACAAGCTTTTCCAATTGAAATTTGACTTTTTGGGAGACAGGGGCGATACATTGTACGTTTAACGTTTCAAGTACCGTTATCAATATTCGTGCACGAAAGTGACACCACAATGCTAAAAGCCCACTCTCCAAGCTTTGCAAGCGTTGCTCATTTAATTCTCTTCTCATTTTTAGGCTACTCAAATCCCATTTTCATTGGACTGTTCAACAACGATGGCGTGTCATGTAATTCGAAAAAGAATTGTGAGCACAAGCTTCAATATCTGGATGGGTCTGTAGCCGATAAACTGAAGGCAAAAAAACTTGAAATCATGGGCCCAGACCCGTGCATCTCACTTTGGCCAAATGATTATTTAAAATCCTCCTCTTGCAAGTCTGGTTATGCGATTTGCTCATGTTCGTTCAAATAAAGATATCTTGAAATCTTAGTAATTGTTCCAGTTTAAAGTTTTCCTTAAGAAGAAGAGGTTTCAATTTTAATGATTTTTAAGCGGACTTCCTTACAGCTAAGCGTTGATGATGGAAATATCTTTGCGTTTTTTAAGTGCATGCAGCACTTCAAGTTGACACTATTTTTCGCCGCGCTAACATGTCACTAACGAAACCAAAGATGACTTGACATAAGTAATTATTGACATAAGTAGCAATAAAACAAAAAAATTCTTCTTCCTGGTTTTCAAAAGCGCATCCCTCTTAAGCTGATATCCAACATCAACCATGAAAGTTGTTCTTTTAACTTTGTCCAAACGTTTACTTGCAGTAGATAAACCACAATTCAATTTTAGTGAACCCGCTTTAAAAATGACTTCTCATTCAAGTTCAAGTAGAAATTCTGGTTTCAACCATTGACAGGCTTGATCGAGTTTTTAGTCGTCGTAACCACTCGGTCAAGTTCTACTTAGTCTTGTTTAGCCCGTCCGATTGGGCAAAGATGTACCTTTAACAGGTCTCTCTGGATTGGGTTATCATCATATCAAGAACATGTCTGCAAATCGGAGGGTTTTGATCCTGGGATGCGGCTCGGCGGGCCTCAACACAGCCTTGATCCTTCAGCAGGAGATCCCTGAGCTCGAAGTGACTTTAATGGCCAAGGATTTTCCACCACATACGACCAGTGATGTGGCGGCCGGAATCTTTAGACCTGGGTCGACATTTCAAGCCCCGACCGAGGAACTTCGACATGAGTGGCTCGCATTCTCCTGGGATTACTATACCAAACTGAGGATCAACGAGGATCAATCTCAGACTGGTATCATAGAGGTAACCAGAGCTAGGGCAGTTTAGTTCAAATTATTTTTCTTTATTTGCTTGGAACTTTGATAACAAATTCTGGATTGAAATGGATTCAAATTAAAGCAAACAGTCTATGACAACTGGGTCCTTAATCAACCAACGTTACTCACCACCTAAAAGGCTTTGGGATTTATATTAATTCAATTCTAGGTTTAAATAATCTCTCTTGCCCTTCCAGACAAAAGATTCAATTAGTAAACCAAGTACTTTACTTTTGACACTGATTTAAACCGGTTCTAAAGAGCTAGGCAAGTCTAGAGACCCTGGATTCAGAGACGCGCGAGGTTTGACAAGTGGCTCCACTTCAAAAAAGTAAACGATTAGATGAACTAAAAAGTTCCAAAAAACAGATTTTGAATCGATGCTCTGTATAAGAAAGAGTACTGTCATGTCAAGCACCATTGAATATTTTCTTCAAGGACACTGCGAAATTTGTCAAAGACAAGCTGATTCATGGGTATGGGATTATAGTTTATTAAGGATAGCTTTATTACTTCCTAAATACTTTCTGATGGCATGTGAACTTCCTGAGTCTCTCAAGAAACAAGTCCCATTTAGACTGAACAATGTACTTTGTTAAAATGGTTGTACTCTGTCTTTTGAAGCGCTTTGCGCCAAATTGACACTGGCAGCATGCGAGAAATCAGCGTGGTAACTATATTTTATTGAGAAATACCATACTGATGCAATTCTAATGGCAAAAGACACTTTAATGCTGCAGAAAAAGTTGATTGAACCCAAGGTGAATCAAATATGTCATGAGCCATTCAAAGCTTTGCCTTTTTATGCAATACAAACATGTTAGGTCTTTTTGGAAGTCACTAACTTCCTCTTGAGAAAGTTTCCAAACAAAGCCCATGTTCGTTGACAATTGGCAGCCAATCATATCGCTCGAATTTGATGACGTATACTCAACCTCGCGGCTCTCTGCATCCAGGGTCCCTAGGCAAGTCAAGAAAACGACCAAAAGCAGAATGGTCTTGCACAGAAGGTTCAGAGTTTTAACCACGCAAGATTTGTTCTCTAGTCATTCAACCTCTTAAGCAACGGAGACACTGAAGCTTCCTTTATCGATGTCAATGTTCTGATCCTCGTCAAAAGTGACATGAACATCAACTCACATTGATGCTTCTCCTTAAAAGCACTGACCAAACCAGGAAAATGGGTCTTCACTTTTTCCCAATCAGCCATATTTTCAGCGATGACGTGTATAGTAGGAATTGCAAAGCCTGAAAGAAATGCTTTGAAATTCATATATGAGAATGACCAAAACTCTGCAAAAACAACCATTTGCTTCCAAGTGGGGCGAAAAAAAAAACCCAAAACAATGGCAACTTCCAAACCTTTTACAGATGCCTTGTTATATCTTGACCTCAAATGAGAAGACCATGTTCCAATTTCCATTTTTGAGCCAACGCGCCTCAGGATTTCGGGAGTGTTCCAAGCAAGAGCTCAACGTGTTCCAGCCCCCGGGGAAGTGGGTCAAAGGCCACTACTTTCGTACGATGGTTATCGATAACAGCCGATTCTTGCCTTGGGCCATGCAAAGGTTCACTGAGCGTGGGGGCAAACTCATTTCCAGGCAAATCAACAGCTTCGAGGACAGAATACTCAAGTAAGATAATGAGAAACAACTAAAGCAACAAGTTAAGTACATAGGATTTGGACTCTACAGAGTCATTTCTCGTGCGTTCAAAGATCTTGATTAGATAATCGAGTGATTTTACCATGTTCGAGTCTTGACGAGTTTACCGTATATAAAATGCTCTGCAAGTGATTTCAATATTTTGCTCATCTCTTCGAAATATATGCCTAACGATGGTGGAAAACTACCATTATGAAGTGAAATTACGAGCCTCGTTGTGAAGCAGCCTCACCTACCAATGAAGGGGTGTTCTTGAGGGACAGCACTTATATGCCAAAGGCGTCACACAAATGCCACATCATCTTTAAACACATTTGGTTCATGCCTCAAGTTACAGCCTTTCCCACAATGTCTAAAAGACTAGTGAGACACAAACCATAAGGACCCTTATTTGCAACATCAGACAGCCCAAGGGAAAAAGGGAAGACGCACGGTAGATTGCAAAATGAACTACTCCTGACGTTCCATTAAAGCAATTTCTTTTCCGGACATTTTGTGACCCAAGTCACTAGTTGCACATAAGATTTTGAAATAATTAGCCACATACAACACAAACGCATTATAATTCAATAAATAGAAATCGGTTCAATAGGCCCTTCAGTTGGTAGAGGCTGATTCACAAAGCGCCCTCTGAAGTGCAGAACCTAAACCATATTTCGTGCAACGTACGGAGGCTTTTGTTTTGGAACTCATTCATTTAATGCATCATGTGATCAATGTACTTGGGACGGCAGATTGCAAATCGATACTATTGAGTTTGAACGGCATTTGACTTTTTGCAGATCAGAGGTGAGTTTTAAAAAAACACTTGTACCACTGAGTTAAGGCTTGGACGTTGCCCACAATGAGCATCTGCTAACCACTCTGCCGAGTGTACTTTCAAACCGGTTAACGTCCGAATACCTAACTGCAAGGCAACAACTTTAAAAACAGGCCTCAGGTCTTTTAGCAACAACTGGCCTAAGAAAACAAAGAGTGATCAAGTGATGTAGCATTGGTTGGCATTCTGCAGATTGATCACACCAATACCAAGAAACACTTCGATGATTCTTAACATTTAGCAGACAAATTTGAATCAACAGAAGTAATTGAATACGGAGTTGTATCATTCATTACTTTTATTAGTAATGGAACGACTACTCTTTTAGCCAAAAGTTTCGTTCTCAGATCCAAAAGCACTGATAGAAATTGATGATTTCAATTTATAGTACGTTCGGAGTCTAGCATGTTTCTTTTGAATGGCAATATGTCGGAACAAAAAGCTGGTACTTACCTTCAATGACTCTGCTTGGTTACTTTCGGTCAAGCCTTCAAAAGTTCGTCACCAATCCATGATTCCAAATTTGCGCCCGATAAGGACTTCTTATGTACTAAGTAAGCACTCACTCCGTGAAAAAGTATATAGTCCAGTTTCTTTCATTTCCCCTCCGAGTCGATGATTAACGTGTAACAGACTGAAGAGGATGACATTAAGGATGGATAAATATATCAATAACACCTGGTGCCATTCATTATTAGAAATTGGAGCTCTTGCGACCAAGAGCTTTATTAGAAACCAATGCTTTTGCTTTCAGGGAGTTCGATGTAGTTATCAATTGCACCGGCCTCGGATCCAAATATTTGTGTCCAGACCGGAAAATGGTCCCTGTTCGAGGCCAAGTAGTTAAAGTGAAGGCTCCTTGGATGAAAATGGCTGTCTATGGCGATGCCGAGTCTTACATTATCCCAGGTACTTATCAAGGCTGCCAGAAAAATCCCAGAAAATGTGTGAGTGGCGTTGTCCTTACAGGGGTGGATTACGTGACCTTGGGTGGAACCAGGAACTTCAACAACTACTCACTGGACGCCGAACCCATGGAAACCGAGACCATTTTGAAAAGGGCGTGCCTCATGGTGCCGAGTCTGGAAAAGGCTGAGGTCGTCTCTGAAAGAGTGGGTCTTCGACCTCATCGACACGAGGTCCGGCTCGAATTGGAAACCCGTTCCAATGGCTTAAAGGTATCGAAAATGATGAAGTTAGTTGGTATTAAAAGCTTATGACCCTTTAAGTCATATGTGGTAAGCAGAATAACATTTTGTAGACGGAAATATTGTTATAAGAAGGTCTCGCTTGCTTTTTTAAGGCCACAGGAGATCAACTTGCTTTTTTCCAGATCGAAATGCAGAATCAAAAATGCTTTTTCTTAGTTGTAGCTCATTTATAGGGTGATTTTCTGAAGAAGGTAATTTTTTAATGAGAAAAATGATTGCTTTTTAGCAAAGAAAACCTCGTAAAATAGTTTATGCAGGTTCAAACCAAAGACCGTGGTTTCCAAACAATTTCACCTGAAATTTGAATTTTAAGAAAATAATGGAATCAGGCATTGATATGAAATAGATAGCTGTTAAATATACTATGACTTGAAAATGATTGCCTTATCAGTGTAGACTCCGACGAGATATGTTGTTTTCACGTTAAGCAAAAATTGCAAAAGTTTGATGCTTTGGATGAACGAAAGAGCTGAGTTGAGTCATTGGGAAGAAAACTGGTTGATTTACCCCTTTCAAATTTCTACTCGACATATAAGCAACATTTTCTTGTCCGAGTCTACAGTCATCGGTTATTTCCCTCCTCTTCCTGACACTTCAATGATGTAGGTATCGCATGTATTGATAAGTTTATTGGATCATTTCGAGGTTTCAGAGAAAAGAAACCTGTCATTTTCAAACGAGGTGTAAAAGTGCGCCTTGTAAATATTTCAAAATCTCTCAAAACTATATTTGATGTCATTTTAGTAGCTTATTTCACATCTTTATCTTTTTTATTGTTTTTGTTCTTGCACAGAAAAAAAAATATTCTTTGTGGGAAAAAGTATGAGGCCCTAAGTTAAAAAAGAAATGTCACATATTCATTCAACTCTCAAGAAACATAAAATTACCACTCGATAGTCATAACTACTCTCTTTGTTAATATGTCTTTAGTCTTTACGAGTCGAAAAGTTTAATGAGAGCTATATACTTGCTATAATCGATTCAGCTTAGTGCATAACTCGTTCAACACGAAGTGAAAGGGACACAGAAAGAACGAAAAAGGACAATACGTCATTGAATCTAGAGCTTCAAGATTTCAGAGCTGTGATGGATATTAATTGCGAAAAAAAGGAATTCGTCATTAAATAATCGACTAGCTAGTAGCAACTTTATGAGCTCGTTTCTTTTAAAATGTGCCTACAGGTAGATACCAGGTGCGTTTTACGGTCTTCATGAGTGCCTGTTTCTAACGACTATATCAAGAGTCAGCAACAACTTTGATGCCAATATGGTACATATGTAAAAATGTTTTTTGGGCTTATCTTAGTTGCTTTTACATTTTTTGTTTAATATTGTGACTTTTAGTTTGTTTTATTAGTACCTCTTTTGAATTAAAAAGCACGCGAATGACCTCTCAAAAATATGTGCTGTCAACATGAGACAACTGCAGCTCAAAGAGCCCATATTTTGGGGACATCTCTTTTTTCTGCCACCAATCTTTCTCCACGAAAGCCTAGACCTGTAAGATTTCTTGAAAAAAACCGCGTTTGTTGAAAACAAGCTTTCAGGTTGAAGCCTTCAAAATCCGTTTAAAAAAAGCTCCTCAGCAAAAGAAGTACATGAAATATGTAACGTCCATTTACAAACCAGGGAACTGATCAAAATCTCGAACTTGACGTCCAATCAAATAACGTTCCAGAGCATTAATTCCGCATTGTCGACAAAGAAAAAACACATTGCTCAAGAGCCAATTCATTACGGTCTCTCAAGAACGTCTTCTGATTAACAGAAAGATTTTTTTGATTGGATATTGGGGTCTCTCATTCAGTCGTCAGCTCAAATACCTAAAGAAAGCCACGAACAGAAAATGGTGGACATTTTTATTTTTCTTGACAATATCATTGAAGCAAAGGGCATGGCCTTAATTGCGAATTTGGATTCATTAGACGGTATCCTACGAAGATTTTTGGGTAGAGAATCAATATTTCATTCCTAAACATCTCAAACGTCATATGTTCAAAGACCTTGCTTTAAATTGAAAGCAAAAATATTTTCACCTTGACTTATTCTCAAACCACTTCAAAACACAAAAGGAATTATTCTTTCTCCAAATTTTCCATGGTAATATTTGGGAACACATAAAATGAGGTGATTTTGAAATAACGGTCTACAGTGTGACCGTTAATTTCTTGCTCCTTGATGACAATTCAATGATTAAAGAATACTTCAAGCCATTTTCTATTCCCTTCATTTGATCATCTTCATTCTATTCCGCAATTGATCTGAATGAAGATAAAAGTCTAAGTTTAGAAAGAGATTGGATATTTTTCGATAACCGACCATGATTTTTCCCATGATTTCGTTATTGTGTCTGATCCAATGCATTGGCTTTCATTCTCAAGACTACCCAAAAGACTCTTTGGAAGTAAGATCTAGGGACTATCAGGTAGATTAGTGTTTGAATGCTGCTTAGATTTTCCCACGTCTATGAAGATACAAATTTTGATATTAAGTTTGAAGCGCACGATCAGCCGAAATGACTTGTTCCTTCGATGGGCCAAGGACTTTACGCTCAGAGTGTAGGTAACCAATGGAAGGGGAGGAAGAATCTTCCCCTTGGTTATAGTTGTTTGTTTATTAACAAAAATCCAGCCTGTTGTTGGTGACGTCTACACGGGTAATTCATAGAAGCACATGATGCACTCTAAAACACATTTTTCAGTCTTTAGGGAGATTTTTTTCATTATTTTCTTTTTGAGCTTTTGGTGCGTAAAAGCACAATTAAGATTTTTTCTTGACCACTTTCTTTGTCAATACAAAATCAGGCATTTCTCCTTTTGCGCAAGGCATAGATTTAACACGGGTTGTAAAAAATCTTAAAGCTATGACCTTCCTTATCTCGATCCATTTCAAAAGATATTTTCAGGGAATAAACGGGAATACAAAACCGATTCTTTTGAATGTAGCCTTGGGAAATATTACTCTTGGAAATAGAAATAATAATATTCAATCTCGATCACGACTGTCCGTTGTCGATTTCCGAATCTATAACCGAAAGATCTTTCGGTACACCACAAGACAAATCATTGAATAACTGTACCTTCAATTGGAAATACTGACTGTCCTAGTGTATTCATTCTTTAGTTCATATGTTCAGACAAAAAGTACTCTTTGGTTCATTGACTCCTTCACAAACGGTCCAGGTTTTCCTTCCCCTGTGATATCTTGTCTAATCAATTTCATGTTTTACAGGTGGTCCATAACTATGGCCATTGTGGATATGGCGTCATGGCCTCGCCGGGGACCTCGAAACACGCGGTCGAGCTCGTCAAAGAATCCCTGAGGACCGAAAATAAGTCTTGGATGGACAAACATAAGCTTTGAGATGGGCGGGTGGACCTCAAACTATTTCAGATAGTACTATATGAACGAGATACAAGTCATGTTTAGAGTACCTTGTACTTGCTTTTAGGTCGGAGATCCTCAATAGAGAAATAGAGAAACAACATAAGAAAACATATCCATGAGAGTATTTGCTTTCAGAGAAATGGGCAATTCAAGCGTCATAATCTGGTGCTTCAGACTCAAATTACGAGCAATTTGTTGGCAGATGAGGCCAAGGATATGAGGCAGTGATTGCTTGCCAAAGACCAGAGCGTTCCATTGGAAAGGGGAGAAATTGGAACTATGCTCGTGTTGCCGGATTGCTTGCTTGCGGAGAATAGTATTAAGAACTGTAAAAATGACTATCTCAAGACTCGATATATTGTACGTTGCTAGGGATCTATTGAGGTTTCAAGTTTCTTCATCGGAGAGGGGAACAACTCCTAATTAATTTAGCTCGATTGGCTGGACTGGGTGGACGAAGGTGGTTTTACAGTCAATATCTTACGTTTATGATATAGGTTTTACTAGACTTAGGAAAAACCAGTTTAGAACGTAGGGTTTTACCCTTTTCGACCAAATAGAACAAACTACCTGAAATATCTTATGAGCACCTTCCTGACCGATTTTACGACTTTTTTCTTTTTAGCTGTTTCGCCAAATTTTATGGCTATTTCACATTTTCATGGTTGATTTTACTACCTTTCTTCACAATATTTTAGCAATTCTTTCAGTCATTTAGTAGTTACCCTTTTTCGAGGTCTACATATTACTAAACTGTCAGAGTACTTGGTTTTATTATTTGCCCCTTTTACTCAAAATAATGTTTTTTTTGACATTTCGGGGGCATTTTAATTTATTCTTATTTTCAAAATGAATCTTGATTGATGCCTCTTCTTCGCTTTTTAGTCGTTGTGATTGCTGTCCAAAAAGATCATATTTTAGTCTTCAATACAGGCTTGTTTTAATTTGCGTTTTGCTTTGCCGCAATGGAATTGATATGGATTATCGAATTTCTTAATTACAGTCTTTTATCGACAAGACAAATCCCAAATAGAAAATAAGAACATTGATGAACACTGAAATCAAAGGAGGTAAAAAATATTTTGAATTTAACACGATTTTAAGAGAATACCAAATTGAAATAGCCTCCACTTCCAACGTGAGCCTGGATCTTGAGTCTTCTATTCTATTCAACGGAATATTAAAGATTAGCCTCTCATTGAACTTTGGTGTTTGTTAACACGTCCTTGAAACGGATGTTACCAGCCTGTTGTTCAGTTCTTATGTGGATGCTTTACTCTTCTCAAAGCTCACAAAAATCCGAAATAACCTTCTCTTTACAAGTATGGTCTGCTTGACTTGCAAAAGTGTGGTGTAGAAAAACATCATAAGCTCCAAATCTTGATTTAACTCGGCCTTTTTCTTTGTCCATTTCTTCATCTCCTCCACATTTCACGTTTCAATTATCAAGGCCAAGGAGAGTTTTTCGTCATTTTTTTTTCTTTCGTACGGCTTCTCGATGATTTGGAATAAGATGGCCTGCGAGTGAATTTTTTTATGAACGCCAAAGACTGACATTAAGAATTATCCATCATTGACGTTAATAAGTCTGTCCCTGCATCTCTCTCTTTACACGAAAACGCTCACCAATGAATTCACCAAAGTGACTCTCACAAGTGGGTGGTTCACATGACTGGACTTCATCGCAAACAAATCATTTAGTGCTCAGAAATCATAACACGACAATCTGGAACTCTGTGTGTGAGTGTGTGAGTGTGGGTAAGTACTGTCTCGTTGACTGGCTCTCCGATTCTCCGCCCACCACATTCTCTGTCTCTTTATGTGTGTTCCGTCTTTGCTCTCTTTCCATTGGCCTTTCCATGGATCTCCACCTCGAAAGCTTCGTTTCCTGCCAACTTTCTTGGCATTTGACAACGAATACCAGTTACAATCAAAACATCGAAGCACTGACAAATACCAAAGACAGGTCCGAGAAATATCAAAGGTAGGCAAGTAAGAGTGCCTTCAGTATGTCAGGAGTAATTAAGTTTCGTCTCAAAAGTCACGACAATGACTTGGAAGTGGCGAGGATACTAGCGACTGTTTCCGTAACCATGGCTGTACGTATAACTTTGGGGGGAATTTCTTTTTAATTAAAATCTTCTGACCGTCAGGTGAGTCCACAAAAGTTAAATAAATGGTAAAGAATTATTATTCGATTGGGACTTTTATAGTTCTATTGGAGTCTTTGAATATATTCATTGTGAAACGCATTCAAAAAGCAGAAAATAATATTTCACTTAATGTGGCTGTTTTGAAATTAAAGGAATTCGGTAAAATCGATACTCACGCAACACAAAAAAAAACATTTAAAAAAAGAAGGAAAATAACGACCCTCCCCCAAAAATGAGCGGTTTCAACTCTTACAACTAGAAAAGTGGAACACAGATTACATCTGATGATACCAGCCATGATATTTTTTTTACCAGCCGTTAATCATTGAATTAGTCCTTCAAAAGATAAAAAAACAGCTGACTTTTTTACTCTGAAGAACCCTAAGACGTTATATTTTAAACAAGGGGCGGCTAGAACATTTTGAGACAAAAGTTCCAAAGCAAAGATTTACATCGGCATATATTTAGTTTAGTCATTATGAGTGATATATCTGTTGAATATTTAGATGACCCGTTTTTTGAAATATCTTGACTTAAATTCCCAAACCACTGGAATATAGACGGGGATGCTAGGGTCCGTAATTAACTTTTCGGAAGAGAGTGAACGTTTTCCCTCAAATGAGACCACCCGCAGGTAGTCAAAACTACACACTTCAATTTTAAGTTTTATCAAATCATGGGATCAAAAGTTCTGATCTCGCAAAGAGCAGCACATAAAAAGATGTCAAATTAATTGACCAGCTCTCTTCCTGCAATCAATTACCAGGAAAGGGCTACTAGCGTTGTTATTCAAAGAAAAGTTATGTAGTGAGCTTTGAGGGGGCGTAACTTTTGATCCAGTCATTTGATTGAGCTGAAAATAATAAAAAAAACTAAATTGTATCAACTTGAGGCCAATCTCATTTGAAGAAAAATTCAATTGACTCAATTTCAAAATGCTAATTCGCAACCCTGTTCATAGTCCACAGCTTTCATGCTCCGAGTCATTTTCAGTGTCACAAAAACAGAAGTATGTCTCGAAAAATACTGTCGAAAGAAATACTAACGTAGAGCAACTATTGCAGAGAACATTATTGAGCACTCTACACATGAAAAAGACATTTGATTGATAATTAACTATTCAATTCAAGCCTTTGCTAATAAATGTACATTCCACATTGTCGCATTTTATAGCTTAAAAAGTGAAAGATGTGTTCACGCAAGTTTGTCATTGATGCTTTAAGATTGAAATAGTTAGATACAATATGGAAGTACATGAGCGAAATAGTTCGAAACAATTGCCACCTATTTTAAATCTGTACAAGGATTTTCTGAGTAAATACAAATTTCGTTCAATTTTGAAAAGTTTTTTTCGGACCTTTTTATCTCTAAACTTTTATATGCCTGGATCCAGTTCAAGCACCAATCGTAACGTGACACCGAGCGAGCGTCCCTGCTCGAAGAGCCCAAGAAGCAGATCCTGTTAGAGGGCTTAAATGTGTACGGAGAGCAACTTAGGAAAACAATGATAAAAGGTGAAGTTGCGGCAAGATTGTTCTAGCCGATCGCGATTTTGTTACACATTTTGTTCTTCGAAACTTGACCTGTTTGGCTTTGTACCCAGTAAATTACGTGTAAATTTCAAGGGAGTCTCCTAATTCGAAGGTTTTAAAACTGGCAAAAAAGGCCAGTTCCTAAATGAATTGCAATGCTTACTATGTAATGAAGGGCAATTGGATTCAGAAATGTATTCGTACTGTACGAAAATGGCCGTATTCTTCCATTATTGAATGCTCTGGTTTTAAGAGAAATTAGGTAACAATGATCTTAATGTTCAAGACATTTGAAAATTCATATCATGTGAAGTATTTGAGTTATTTCAACAAGAGAGATCATTTTTGTGCGCTCTAGAAGCTAATGGTATTTTTAAACTTATTATGGAAAGAATACTTTCACTTGCGTTAAAAGACGAGCCTCATGCAAGTAATTAGAGCTTGAAAGTGCACACACATGGTGATTTTATGTTGTCTACATAGTCATTCTGATCTAAACCATGTCCTCTGTTAACGTCTGACGATTTGATTCATTGCCTTAAACAACATTGCTGTAGGGTTTTAATGGTTGTCAACAACAAATTCATTACCAGCCAAAAGCGCTTTTACAAGTGCTAGTCCATTGAACATCAACTTGATTAGTAAAGAAAGAAATTCGTTCCTCAAAACTATCAGAATTCAACCTGACTGGAAGGATCATTCCTTTACAAGAAGCTATGAGCGGATGTGTTCAGATTGTGACATTATGCACCTGACATGAGATGTCCAAATTTTCCTTGCAGCCTATGGAAATGAACAAGAAGGAAGGACTCATAAACAAGCGCAAGCTCTTTGTCAGAACCAGATCTGAAGCCAAGATCAAGTTAGCCCAAGAATCATTCAGGAACTTTCGCACCAAGAGCAGTGCCAAGTTCTCCAGTCTCGTGAGCTCTCCCTCGGGGTCCAATTCAGAGATACTCGACTTCCTAGCCCAACAACGGGCTCAGCAAGCCCTCGCAGCCACGGCCAACGTCAATGCACCCAACCTCACCAAGGAGCCGGACGAGCCCGATGTTTGGTGATAAACTCGCGGTCTCAAAGTCAGCTGAATGATCCCTTTCTAAGCTCAAAAACTTTTCTTTACCGCAAACACCATGTTGCCTTATCAATTGGGTCTAGCCACCTTCTGTTCAATTGAATGCATTTTCCAGGATTTTCCACAAAAGCTTAGTAGATATATTTAACCTTAGCCTTTGTTGTGCATCAAATAACGGAATTACTGCATAAGGTATGGAGCACATCGGTTGCGTACTTGCAATTCAATAATCTCTTGACCACTTGGACATTTGACCAGGTCCACGATACACTTGTAAGCCCGTCAAAGCTGGCTAGGAATCCCTCAAATTTTGAGTTTTTATAAAATATTCTAGAACAACCCTCCCCAAGGGTAAAAGGAAGGATTTCAAAATATAAGTCTCTCAAAGGTTACTCTCTTCAGTTGGAATTTTCCACAACCAGCAAATTTCCCGCTAACAAGAGACCGCCCAAGAGTAAAGAGGTTGAGGGAATACTCAAAAATGCCTTTCCGGTCACTTTTGCATTTACGAATTAATGCACTTTGTGACCATTACCTTGCCACTTCATTGTTCACTATTCGTCTTCAAAAGCATTTTTTTCGATTGCTTAAGGAATATCTCGAAAAAATCATGTTCTTGACTAGGCTGGGATGTGAACCCCTCCTTATTTTGGCACAGTAGGCTTTGGCACATCTATTATGCTGACCTTGAGACCCAATCGCAAGATCATTGTTTGGATCCACGTTTCAGCTACGAGGAAATCGCCCATCTCATTCCCAGTTTCGCCAAGACCTCCTTAGAGAGTGTGGAGCTAAGTGTCTCAAGTGACAAGAGTAGTGATCTCTCCCCAGAGAAATTGAATTCGCGATCCGAAAGTGTTGCCCGTCGAGATAGTTTGGGCACTCGAGCGTCCAACCTCGTAAATCAAAGCTCTCTCTCATTTCATCGCGTTTCCTCACAAGCCATTGAAAAGCTAACCACTCAACAGCGAAGGCCCGGATCCCTGATTAGAGCTTACTCGGAAACCCCCGAAGACCCTTCTGAAGACGATGTGGATCATGCGTAATGAAGATATATAAGACACTCAAGTTTTCAGTTGCGACCTAAAAATATTTTCTTGTACTTGCGTTCTCATAAAATGTAATTTGCGGGCTTCATTCGCACTCGGCCGGAGTTATTTATTGCACGAACCAAGATGGCTGAAAAACAATATTTGAAGAGGTTGGTTCCGTTGTGATCAAAAGAGGTTTCAACATCAAATGCCATTTTGAATTTTAGGTGCTTGTCCAAATCATAAATCCGTACGAAACAAAGGAAATCAATACCATTGGCAACTACGTCTCAGTTCATAACAGTCATACCTTTCAAGGAAAAGTATTCTTGATAGAGATCAAGTCTGGCTAAGATAGAGTCCTGTAATCTCTGTATGGGTGTTTGATCTAGTCTCATGTTGCAATTACGAGTTAGGTAACGTGGACACTTCTTAGAGTGGGAAGTTTTATTAGATTTAAAGTTTAGTTATTTTTTCATCTCATGCAATGACGATCATGGGGGCTAGAATCGGACAGGTTTAGGTTAATTCCGTTCCTCCGAACAACATTACTTTCTATTACATTTTAGGATAACCTGAACCACATCTGGTCTTGATGCGAAGTGTTTGACCGCAACTAGACTGAGAAATGCTTCACAGTCATAAGTTCATTCCATAGACTCAAACAGTTGCTCGACTATTGCTCTAAAGACTCTTTGAGATGAGAGGACAAATTTGTTTAAAGGAAAATTCAAACTTTGACCCTTTTTTATGGAAGATAATTGAAGAGACTCGCGTCATTTTTCTAAACTCGTTTGCCGCCATGATGATTGTTTAGTTACACTTGGTTCGCCGTCAAAAAACAGACTAGTCGACCAAATTATAAGATTTTAGATCTGACAAACATGATCGCTGAATGAAATATTTTTCCACGAATCAATCGTCCTATCATCAGTCAACAAGTAGCAAATGCTTCATTACAACTTACACTTGTGCATACATGCATGGATATTATAACTGACACAAACGAGCTACCGTTGGCGCAACAATCGCCATACAGGTGAAATTGAAACAAAACTGGTACAAACACATTTTGTGGTTAACAATGCGGTTCAGACCAAATCGAAGAATATCACTACTCATAATGTTTGTCATCATCATTGCGCACTCAAAACTTAAAAGTAGCGACTCAGTTGAAAATTTGGAACTCAAGCGCGAAGGCTTCAACATTGGAGAGTTTGTTTTTCTCTCATGTGTTCGGTTCTTACAGAACACCCGGCTATCCAATGAATTGGAGACAAGCGTCAAGGAGCGCTGTGATTTCGTGAGTAATCAGCTGAAAAGACCGGATCTGACACCGATTGACAAGGAGGCTCTTAGTGCTCACATCAACGATTGCACCACACTAATCCGATCACATTCCCCCAATGAGACAACAGCGTACGTGAAATTGAGGAACTCGATGCTGAAAGCAATCTTGTTTTTGACCTCACCCAGCGCCGTGAATCTTGAAATGCGGTCCAGGTTGCTGGCCAACCATGTGAACCTGGCAATGGAGCATCTGAGGAAAACTCAAGATCCTGGAGATTGCTTGGAGTATGCGATTCTCATTTGTGACCCTACGGAAAGCCACTTACCAAGCAAATTCGACTCAAGGGTCAATTTTGCTGTTATGTGTCTAGCAGGGGCAGTTGCCACCAACCGAAGATTGCTCCTGAAGAGCCCGGAGAATTTTCTACTTTTCCAGGACTGGTTCTTGCCAATTAGTGCCAATTGTCAAAGCCAAGACAAGAGTTTGCTAGAATCTTTCAATGTGACACATTCTTCGCGTTGGCCAGCTTTGGAAATGGACAAGCCGGTTATTATGACTCCCAAATCGTCGGCTAATCCTGGTATAAAAAGTTCCAGGTTTCCTCCCAATGTTCCACCAGAAATAGGGCGTTGGGAAGATATCCAGAAACTGACGGGGGATCCATCTATGTGGTACATGGGAGTCCTTGCCACGTTCTTGACCCGTCTGCAATATGATGTTTGGCATAAGTTTGTAGACAAGGCTAGATCTCTGGGTATTCCAATCGAGGCTAAGAAGCCGTACTCATATCCAAGTCTTTACATCAAAGATAGCAATCAGACCACCAAACCAGCAAGCGTTCTCAAGTTCATGGCCGAGGTGGAAACGTTTTATCTAAAGAAACGCATTCAGAATGCTCAATCAGTGGAAGGTCAAAAAGTCATACTTGCTCTAAATAACTCCCAAGTTATATCAGAGGTAACCACAGAATATGACCAATACACTTTTTTGACCAATCATACCTCTTCCCTCAAGCCTACAAGGTCAGATAACTCAAATATGCAAATGAGTGATGCTCTAGACGACATCTATACCATAAACATCTTGACAAGAAGCGAAATTTTTATTGGGTCCTACTCCTCTGATATGGGCTGCTTGATTTATGTTCTTCGGATGGCCAAATATCCAAATGCAGAACTTACGTCAAAGTCAATAGGCTATCCATGTTTTGGCGTTCCACTATTTTTCAGAGCTATTCAAGATCACAAAAACCGCGCAAGCACAGACGAGCTTTTGTTTCTAGAAGGCGACGTCATCCGGTCTTTGACGGTTCAAGAGCACCAAGAAAAAATATCTCGGGTTGAAAATTCCATGGCCAAGTCACTTGCGTTTGGATTTCATTTGCACACCAAAGCGTTTGGCTCATTCCCGGAATTTAAAGTGATTCGAATTCACCACGAATAACTGGAACGCTCAGATTATCAGAGTTACTTTTTAACTTTATTGCGACTCTTGGTCATGTCAGATTGTAAAATGTATAAAACTGTATGTATAAATATCATATACAAAAATCGATTAATAAAAGAATAAAATGGTCAAGACTGATAAAATAGTTGACTAGAGTGTGGTATCACAGTGAGTTTGACTAGTATTACTCCTTAATAATGCCTACCTCAAGTACCTCTGATGTGAACATGTACTTCTGGCTTCTGTACTTCTTTGACCCAGAGTAAATTGGATATCTTGGGCCCTATTGTCCCTGGTGAACGACTTTTTCATCTAAAACCTGAATTAACAACCATTCCACCAACGTTTGTTTTGTTAACAATCAGTCAGTGACCAATGCTTTTTCCCTCAGATATTCATTAATAAAGCTGATTCTAATTCAAATCATTTCAAACCCATTGATTGTAGAAATTGAATGCAGATAAACACGTTAAACAGGGGATATGACGGTCCGCCATTTCTTGAGTCAACTTCTTGTTCTCATCCCAAATTCATTATTAAACAGTAGTATTCCGAGGGTAAATTTTTATGAACTTTATCATATATTATCATCAATACTAACAATAGTGGCCATAGTGGTCAAAATAACGACAGTATCTAATCAAGCTAATGTTTGCCCTGAATCAAGATTCCAGGACGCTTCAAATCATAGACCAGGTTCTTGCCGAATTTGTCCTTTTCAATGTGAGGCGGTAGCGCCCTCTGCTTGGTCAAGTCTGGACAAACAAACGTAGAAACAAGAGAAAACGCTCCAAGATGTCAAGCTGGATCGAAATCTCATCTCATTAGAAACTGAGATGTAGGACCATAAGGACCAGGATAACTCGAAACGCTCAGGTTCCCAATGGCTTCTAAAGCATCTTGATCTGTGACTACTAGATCATTCGACAGCTTCACTTGACTGGCCTTGCCATTCTCAACAGACTCATCTTTAGCGCAATCAGCTGTTGCTCCTATACTCTGTGGAGTTGAAAACACACTATAGAACTGATCTCCAAGCATGTTAGCCATAGCCTCTACATTGCTAATGGTTTCCCCATCAACCTCAAAAGGCCCAATAGGGTGTTTCATCTTTCTCTTAGAGTTTGCATAAGAGATGAAAGCCTTCGACTCGACCTCACTTCCTTAACCACTTTCCACATACTCTCCTTTTTCAACTGATCATTCTCAAACGAGGCCTTAACTCTACCTTGGATTAAATTCAACTTTCTTTGAAAGTTGGCCACAAATACTGGGTTCAAATTGCTTTGGAGTTATTTTCGCAACTCCTTATATTAGAGAATGATTTTATGGCTAGGTTTTGGTTAAACTTGCTTATAGTATGTCTTAAGAACTTTAGCTCCCTTAATTTCAAAATGTTACCTGACTACATATTTACCCAAAAATATGGGATACATTTTTCTATGTTAAGAGGATCGTTTATATCATGTCAAAGATGGAATTGGTTTATAATTTGCGCTGAGTAATTTATCACGTTCACGTATCACGTTCATGATTGGCTTGCTGGTACGTTTCTAGAAATCTTGGTTCTTATTGCAAATCTGGTTTAATAAAACCCCAGAAAAACTTGAATTTTTTGGGGATTTTTTGGTGATTTGTATAAACCTTGGAATATCTTCATAAGCTCAACATTGGGCTTGTCATGAAGAAAATAATGATAAAAATGCTAGAGTGATTTACTACTCTCTAAGCTTTTCAAGGTCCGCACCTTGACGACGCAGAGGGCGCTGCACATCACGCTGAAAAGCTCTATAGGTCCTTTCCGATTGTTTCATATGTGACTATAGCGAACAATGGTTTTGGCGAGGTCTTGGCCAAAGAGAGAGAATCGATTTTTTTCTGCTTGTTACTTTTGGCCAACATATTACAAAAAACGACCTGGAACAATAAGTCATATTATGCCTGAATGTTTACGTCTTTGATCGGGAATAAGGTAAAAACCATAAGTTTAGGTCTTTGGAGCTCGTAGTTGTGCGGAAACTGGCAGACCACTTGGTCTGAACGTGTCAAAATAAAATGATATTGAAACCACAAAAGGGATGAAGAAGAAATGAACACACCAATAGCTGAAAGTGGCACATCGCGTCATCACTAAATACCCTCTTCCTCATTTCAGGCGTTTTTTATCGTTTTGTTTTAGTTTGCTTCAAAAATTGCGTGATTGTAACGATTCACGCAAAAACATAAATTACTCGTTACTCGTTCTGTTTTTCGACCTCCAAAATGGCTTTTCCCATTTTTGTGAGCTGGTACAAGAAGATTTAAAACTTTTAGGATCGATACTCTGAAAAATTGCAGTATGGGCAAAATTACATTCAATAGCAATAAAAATAACAATTTTGTTATAATCTATTTTGAAAGGAACATGTCAGCGCTTGATTTTGTGCTTGGCTTGTAATGGCATTGAAAGTGTTCTTGGCTTTGATTTTTACTTTGCAATGGCTCACAGCTTAACTGTTACCATGATTAAAGTCTTCCTCATTGATTATACGGTTTGATGAAAAAGCACTGATTCAGAGCATAGTTGTATGGCCATGGTGAGGCGATAAGCCTGAAAATGATTAAAAAAAAACCCTTTTTTTAGTTTTATGAAAAGTACTTTTGGCGATTTGAGCCATTACATCTTTCATCAGGGAGGAATAGTTGTACAATTAATTACTCTTTTTGGCCAAATTACCCAGAACTGCAATTAATTCCTTTTATTCCGGTGCGGTTAAAGCCTTGTTAAATGGTTCAAACAAGGGATACGTTTTTGTCTTTCAAAATTCGTACTGGTTCTCAAGCTTGACCACTGAGACATCGCAAGCAAATTAATATTACTCCCGGTATTGCAATACTTGAGAAATATGAGGCAACAAAGATGCTAATGGCTGCCCACGTTCAGTCTTTGTAACACTCACATTTTTCTAGAATGGTTTGTGGTTACATTACAAGTGGAAATACAAAAATCCGCTCCTCTCTAAATACGGAAACATGGAGAGGGTAAAATGGAATGGTGTGCTCTCTGAGCCTCAGCCAATCCATTTTGGAGTCCGACAGGGGTCGGTCCTTGGACCTTTGATATTAAACCTTGTTACAGCAACCATTCCAGCTCTCTGTGACAATGATCAAACAACCACCGTGATGCTTGCCGATAGCATCAGTTCGGTTGCCTCCCATTCGGACATTCATGTAGCAATGAACTCTCTCTCTCCAACTAGTATGCAGAGAAGCTTGTTACTTTTGCCGGTGTTCCGGGACATGTAATCAACCTAAGCAAGGCTCAGTATATGGCGCCTCCCTCAGCCCCCCCATTACAATTCATCGGCGTATCTGTCCCCCAAACCAAACTATGGCCGTCCTCGTTCCCACGTTTAACACCAGTTTCGGTTTTGGTGCCTCAAACTGGGCCATGGTTAAAGACCTCCGCTTTCCACTGGGCACAGCGTGTCACATACCGAGAAGGAAACTGCTGCAAGAAATTACCCGCGCTCTCAGCTGGGGCAAGCCCCAACAAAGTGCTTGGATCACCAAACTTGCTTGCTACCTCCCATGATCAAAGTCAATCAACCGGTCCTGAGGGAGAGGCTCAAGTGGTCCTCAATGACGCCGCTAGGTTTCTCGTGCGTATTCGACGCTCTGACCGATTTCAGGCCAAATCTTTGGCAGCAAGACTTGCCCTCTCCAGCCTCAACCAAGTAGTGTTCCAACAAGCTGCCGCAGCGGCCTGGAAATGCGCCAAACTAAAAGACGAGTTTTGGTTTTGCATTCCCATATCATTATATGTATTGCATACTTTACATAGCCTTCTTTGTGTTAATACCTACCAAATTGCCCGGGATTTGTTGAGCCCATAGTAGCTTTAGCTAAGGCCCTCCTATCTTCATATATGGTTGAGAAAATCCGAATGACAATCATTCTACTACTAAATGTCATTTTTTTCAATAGAGCTTTTCGAGGAAGGATGGGAAATTTTACGCTTGAGCAATTCTCGTTACTCTTCTTTGGAGAGATTCGACAACAAGGTCCTTATCATTTATGGTTTGTGCTTGCCCAAATCCCAAGGCTTATTAATATACTTTTATTTTTTAAAAGAAACAAAAAGAACAACTTTTGTAAAAATAAATGCCCGCATATTTAAAAGTGGCTTGGATAATCGGGCTATATCACTGAAAATAAATTAAACCTTATCACTGTCAAAAACGGAGTCAATCATTATTAAAAGTAGTTTCAGTTATGTTTTGACACGATGCTTCAGAAACATCCATTTAGTAAATGTTTGGTTATTACAGGGAGAGGAAACGACACGGCCTTCCTTTGCCCGCCAAGTTAGGCCATTGCGTTGAATCGAGACAGTAACTCTAGTATCAATGAAACAAGATTATCCGTACTACATAGTACATTTAAGTGTTTTTGATTAAATAATGATATTTCTGAATTAAAATTGAAAGTCAGAAGAATAAATGAAACGCCAATCAACATCAAATTAATCAAAAACAATCAAATTGTCTTTCAAATCAGTGAAATGCTGCGTAAAACTGGCTCAAAAACACGCATGAATAGCAAATCAACCAGAATCTTTTTTTTTTTGGTTTGGTTTTTCACGGGCTTTTCTAACCGCTACAGGGAATGTAATCCCCAGTACTATTAAAATGAAAGATTATAATTCGTCTATTTATTACCTTTCAATTTTTATATGATATTTGGTCTACCAACGAATTTGAGTTGGCAGACCGAGCTAATCCTTGAATGTAGGGTTGATCTGGAATGCTATCTAAAAATTTGTCCAAGTCTGACTTGAAAGATGCTACCGGATCAACAAGGCCTACGTATTCCCTACGAATATCAGAGGGAAGCAAATTAAACAATGAAGGAGCCCGAGAAAGAAGAGATGTGGACTTCATTGTTCGAACTAGCCTGGATTCTCGAAGACTTGAAGGTGCTCTCAAAACGCACATTAAGCCTCTACGGTCACTAGAATTGACCCTAAACCCTGGGTTGGGACAAAGCTCATGGATACTTTTGAAAACGTACAATATCAGATACCTTTCGTACCTTCTCTGAGTACTGTACAATCCCAACCGTTCTAACCTTTCCCAATACGAGAGCTCTCTCATTCCTGTGATGTTCCTAGTGAAACATCTTTGGACTTGCTCGACCTTTTGCAAATCTGCTGAACTCATTGGAGCCCAAATGGGAGAGGCATATTCAAGATGTGGCTGGACAATCGACTTGTACAGAGATACCATCGTGATGCTATCTCTGGACTTGAACGTGCGATATATCCAACCACACATTTGAAAAGCCTTACCCACCTTCAGCTGGATATGCTCATCGAACTTTCCATTATTTTGGAGGACTAGACCTAGAATCATTTTACTAATTGATGAGAAACTTACACTAACAAAATGTAAAAGAAATGTACGGAATAGGCAATAAAAGTGCATGTACATACATGATAAGATATTAGAATGTCTGGTATGGACTCTTGATTATTTTCTCTTAATCCACACATTTGACAAAAAACAGGCATTGTTGAAAAATGAATGAGTTATCTTTTTGTGGAGTTTAAATTTCTACTTATAAGGAAGTTTGCATAAAAGGCAGGCATTATTTAAGGGGCACAGAGTAATAACAAAGTATACTAGTACTAATCTTTGGTATTTCACAAAAGTTCATAACAACGAAAATCGTTGCTGCAAATCTTGGCATTTGAACAAACAATAAATCAGTGTTGTGGGTACCACCGTGGCAACTCAATCTTACCTCCAGTAGGTTTTGCATTGAACAAGTTTTGGTGGCCATGTTCCACCCAACCACATAAAACAACACATCGAAGCCTTCAGCCTCATGAAGCCTCATGTGGCTTGAAAGGTTTGAACTGCTTGAATTAGATTTTATGGAACATGTTGCACTCTAATCCACAGCTAAACCAGGATCGCGTACTCGCCTGGAGGCAGCATATAGCATTGGATTGTTTTAACGACCAACCACATTGGCAAAGAGCCTAGAAGTAGTATTGGATAAAATTGTGTCTAGTTGTGTTTATCCTTTTGACCCAAACACTTTGAAATGCACAAAGAAGGAGAGTTGACTGAAAAGCGTAATGCCCAGGAATTCACAACATGCACCTCCTTTTTCAGGTATGACTTTTTCTTGTGTTCATGAAAATCATCAAAAATAGTTCATGGAGCGAACAACTTGGGTGATCCTCAAGACACGATATCATTACAAGCATTTTGGGTGAAGCATTACTTGCAGATGTCCACGGTTCTAGCCTTTACAGACCAGTTTTGAACAAATAAAAAATTATCCACTTGATGGCTTTTTTACCTTCAATATCTAGTCAATAAAATTGCATCATGGAGAAGCTTTTTTAAATGAACTTTGTGCCTCACATCTTATTTGGTAGATTTATGCACTCCTATTGATTGCACAATGATGGAGGCTTTAAAAAAAAAGATTAAGCCAATGGCCATAAACAAACGACAAACGAAAATATCGTTCCAAAATTTGATTACGCCTACAACCTTTTCTGCGGTTGAAGGAGATGGCATGATGTGAATGAACATCCTTGAAAAGCCATCCCTTTGACAAGCGCAAATGTAACAATGTACTACTTCCCTTCTGCATGCATCGTAATAGGCACTTCAGTGCCCGTGTATTTCTGCGAATTCTCAGAGAGGAACAATCATTGGGGAACGTTTAATGGAATATTGTAACCGTTTATTTCATCAACTAGCACAACTGAGTACAACGCACACTTTCATCTCCCTCCTTGACGGATACAGGTTTGCATTTGGGAGAGTTTTAATATTCAAGTCCACACGCGATTCAAAAAGTATAAAGGCATAAACAGAAAAAAAAGTACACTGGCTCTCAAGTGGTGGTATTGAGCACAAGATTGCCCACCTCATTTATTATAAAGTTCCGAATAGGTAGTTGAAACAGTTGTTTGTTGAACTGTGGTATGTTATGTTTTGCTCGGGTGGGTCGGGACTGTGGAGCAATTACTACTCTGGTAGCTTTGCTGTAGGAGGGGCTAGAGTGGGAGTGGTATGAATAAAGACATGTCACAAAGTGGAGAGTATGATTTGGTTAGTCGTTGGATTTGAGAGAGGAGGAAACAATTTTTTCGGTAAGAGATCTAATCGGATTTTTTGGCAGTTGAGCTGGGAATTTCGTTGTCATTTCCCAAAGAAATGAAGAGACGGAAGAACAATTACAAAGATTAATAATATCCTAATAGCAGCACATTTCATGTTTTAGCTTGATTTTGTTGTATCACCAATGGTTGGTCGCACTGCATTTTGAGATGAAGTCTCTGTCTTCGCAGGATCAATGCGGGGTTCGTCACTGAGAAAATCGTTTTTTGATTCATCTTGTTCACTAAAACACCTCATTTCTTCGATTTCTTCATCGACATTTAAATTCTGCAGACATTCTCTATTTATTGACCATCACTATCGCTGGTGGTCTCGTTGCCGCTCTTGTCTGCAAGCAAAAAAGAGAGGGGGAACAATTAGTCATGCAGCGCCTCTGGTGGTAGATCTCTTACTGAATAACAAATAAATCGTGGTGAAGAGATCTAAACCCAAGGGGAGTGAAAGCTTACCTGATTTCTTGCCTTGATAGGCATGTCTTCGAAGCCTGTCATAGAGATCATCTTGAGCTTGGGGACCACCACCGCCCTTTCCATACAATGAGGCATTGGAACTGAATCAAGCAATATACGCCATTTTACTTGAGGTTTGCTAGATACATTGCATGACTACACAAGTACTCACGTTTCATTGTAGAAATTAGGCATCTCCCAGCCATCCTCCTCATCATCGTAGTAATGCGCGTAAGTTGAGTGATGGGATGGAGCAATGGACTCGGCATAGGGAGCAGGGGCTCCATAGTAGAAGTTCACCTAAGCAAGCATCCAAATTGTTCTAATAGTGGTTCACTCCTTTTTAAGGATAAGTAAGTTGGTCTTACCTGGGATCCATTGGCATCTTGAGCAGCTGACAATATTTTCTCTGGTGTCCTTCGTGTGCGGTGGGCTCTGACACAGATCATCCAAATGAGTAGGGTCAAAATGATGAGGAAGACCACGAACCCGGCAATGCCACCAGCGAAGTAAGCAAATGTAGACTTGGTCTCACAATGCTTACCCGTGAATGATCCTGCACATTGACAGAAGGGACTACCTTGCTTGTCTTTGAGACAGACACCTTCATTGCGGCAATGATCAGTGCAGCGATCTAGAAGAAGACATTCCATGTTTAAGCTTTGAACCTACGATGCATATGCTGCACATCATTTTTGTAATGAATCAACTTGTTCCTTACCAGTGCAGTCGCCGTGGGATCCTGTGCCATTGAAGCCAGGCTTACATTGACATGTAAATCCGTTAGTTTCCTTGATGAACAGACAGATGGCGTTGTGATCGCACAGAGCATCCTCTCCTTCGGCAACTCGACACCTTTAAAACAAGTAACATACCGTTGATTTGAGATTGTTTACAACACATAATAAGTTGTTTGAAGTGGACCTCACCTGTTGGTACACTCATCTTGACTGATGGATCCTTCGCTCTTGGTGGAAGTGTCGGGAGGACATTCGTAGCAATCGGTTTGTTGAGCCTCGTCTTGATAAAAGCCTCTGGCGCAAAGCTGGCATTCGTTGATGGTCGAATTCAGGAAAGATCCTGGTTGGCAAATGGGCAATGAACAATCGCCTTGTGTGGTGGCGCCCGAACGGGAAGTCGTGAATCCATCAGGACATCTCTCGCAGGCCAAATGAAGACCTTTAGTACGAAAGGTTCCCAATGGACAGGGCTCGCAATTGCCATCCATGCCCAACTGTTTGCCATCAGCGCATTCTTCTCGGCATTCATCCTCAGAAACGGCCTCCTTGGTACGGGTGGTGAGACCAATTCCACACAGACGACAAGAGAACTTGCCTTCCTCGGGCTGGTACTTGCCATAACCACAAGGACGGCACAGATCCACGATCTTATCAAAATATTGACCCACGGGACAACGTTCCTTACACTCTTCGACCGTGGTGGAAGACATGGTTTCCGTCACACCGGCCTTGCCTTGGAATTCAGGACATTGCTGACATTGAAGTTGGCCTGTTTCTTTGTTGAAGGTCCCCAACGCGCAGGGACTGCACGACTTCTTCTTCTCGTTGAAGAAGCTTCCCTTGGGGCAAGGGACACAATCGTTGTCAACAACAACTTCGCCTTTGTTACAAGTGAACTCCTCGTCAATGGTGAAACTGCTCTTATCCAATTGGACATTGGGCAGAGTAGCACTCACATTGAGCTTGTTTTGTTCCAAGATGATGGATTGCAAGAGTCGTTCGATTCTTTCGCGCTGACCGGCGTCGTTTGTGACCTCGTCATTATCGATTGTTGGGAGGCTAATTTCTAATTGATAGGCCTGGTCATCATTGTTGCTGCGGTTGCCAATTTGTCGCTTGATCCTTGTGGGCTCATTACCATCGGAAGAAGGTCGGCGGTTACAGTTGATGTTGATTCCAAGATCTTTACATTCGTCTTCTTTCAGGTTGTTGCAAGAGCTCAAACTCCATTCCTTGTTCAATTCTTGGAGGGCATTGATGATCCTCTCCTTAAGCACACCTTTACCGG
Organism: Tigriopus californicus; assembly: GCF_007210705.1. Classification (NCBI taxonomy): domain Eukaryota; kingdom Metazoa; phylum Arthropoda; class Copepoda; order Harpacticoida; family Harpacticidae; genus Tigriopus; species Tigriopus californicus. The sequence goes on from NC_081451.1 coordinate 6,597,410, forward strand.
CATCGTTACACAGAACGTCGGTCATGTAGTCCAACTTGATCTTGAAGATCTTCTGAGCAGGCTTGGTCTTCGAGCAAGCGGGGTAGACAAATGGAGCCAAAGAGTTGTCGGCGTTAGTATTGGGTCTCCAGAATCCCTCGGCTCCACAAGTGTAGAACTGAGGCACATCCTGAGAGAACTTAAGTCCATCTTCGCAAGTGATTCGGCAAACCTTGAAGCGGCCCCCTGGGCCCCAATCCTCGCACGATTGGCTTCCACCTACCGGAGGATCCAAAGGAGGACAGAACGAGTTCAACACGTAAATCTTGAAGGCGCATTGAGCCGTATTTCCAGCTTCGTCGTAGGCCACATAAGCCACGTCATAAGTTCCCCATTGCAAGGCTTGGCCAGGTTTCAAACCTCCCTTATTGATGACCTTATCCACACGAACATTATCCGCAAAGATGGGCTCATCCCAACTGACAAAGGCCGATCCATTGGAGGTGGCCACCCAAATGTCGCCAGGTGGACAGTATTCGACGGTGGGGGCAATCTTGTCCTTCTCAAGCACCTCGCATTCCTCACCACTATACCCAGGAGGACATGTCATCGAACCACACACAGACGGCATAATGCGCTCGACCCCGCCAATGGTCTTGTCATATCCCGACCATCTCAGGATCAAGCCCGGGAAGAGAATGGGAGCAGATCGGCAGGACTTCACTTGTCGGGGAATGTCAGTCCCAGCATCAAGAGCTCGTTGCCAAAGCTGGACCTTGGTGAGCTTGCCGTGGAACCCGCTTTCAGTTCTGGTGACTCTCTTATCCTCGCTCTCGGTTGATCCAAGAGTGACATAACCAAAGTCATGAGGGATGGCCAAACCGACGCCATATTGTTCGCGCTTATCAGCAATGAGACCATCTGAGACCAGGGTTAAAGTTCCTGTGAAGCCAGTCCAAGTGACGGCAATGTGATGCCATTGACCGTTGGCGATTGGAACATACGCAGGGAATTGCAGGAACACAGACTGGACTTGACCTTCGAAGAAGTTGACGTACACACCTGAGTTCACAGCTTGAAGGATGACTCGTCGGTTGGTTGGGTAGTACTCAGAGCTACGAAGGCAAAGAGGGTAAAGTTATTAAATATTTGCAACAACTATGGTGCGTCAAGGAATCAATCCAAAGGGCACTTACTCGACTGCATAGAGGGTGAAGTAGGTGCCAGTCTCGCCCGGAGTATCAAATTGGACCCATAGGCCAACCGTAAACTCTTCAGGCGTACCAAGAACAAACGGCACAACCAAGGAAGCAGAGCTGGACTTGCTCTCATCAGTGAAGTGGAGATCGTAATCGATCTGAATGGTCTTTCGACAATCTTCTCCAGTCAAATTGAACGGGCATCGGCAATAGAAGTTGTCCGTCAAGTCAATGCACGTGGAAGCGGGTGGACATGTTCCAGGTCGACAATCATTAATATTCTCCTCGCAGTTTTGACCGGTGTAGCCAGGGGGACAGACACATTGATAGCTGGGCCCGTTGTCAACACAGGTGGCGCCATTCTCGCAAACATTGGCGGCGCAAGCATCAAACTCGAACTGACAACCAATCCCAGTGAAGTCGTCTGAACACGTGCAATTCAAATCCGAGCCATAATCCCGACAGAAGCCACCATTCATGCAAGGAGATCCGATACATCTCTCAGGAGCTGTTTCACATCGCTTGCCATCGGTGCCCTTGGGACATCTGGAGACACGATCAAATGGTTAGTAGTGTCCATGACATCAAGACAAAAAACCCGATTTCTGAACCAGGGGGATACTTACACACAAAAGAAGTCTTGGAACAAGTTGATACATTCGGCATTGTTCTCGCAAGGATCGCTTTCGCAATATCCGATGTCACTTTCACACCTTTCACCTGACCAACCCGATGGGCATGAGCAGACGAAACCATCAACCTAAAATCAGGCGCCAACGTGTTATTTTATGACCATACGAAATCATCCAGAACTATCGTGGATTACCTCGTCGCGGCAAGTGCCTCCATTCATACAAGGGTTGGAAGCGCAGTCATTGATATTGACTTCGCAAGTGTCGCCCTTGAATCCTTCGCGACATTCGCATTCGAATTTATTGTCCAAATCCAAACAACGAGCAGTTCCAGTGGGATCACACAAGTTCGAAGCGCACTCATCAATGGCTGCTTCACAAGTCAATCCAACGAAGCCTGGACGACAATCGCAGAGGAAGCCATCTTCAGAATCTGTGACGGAAAAAGAAAAATCCATTAATTCAAAAACTTCACCTTTCAAGAATGGAGCAAGGTCAATGAACACTTACTGGTACAGGTTCCACCATTCTGGCATGGCTCTGATGAGCAATAGTCAATTCGATGTTGACATTTCTTGCCCACAAAACCGGGTTCACACACGCAATTGAAGTCGTCAATCTCGTCAATACATTGACCGTCGTTTTCACAAGGATTAGTGAGGCAATCGTCCACATTCACTTCGCACATCTCACCAGTCCAACCAGGGTTACAGATGCACCTAATAATGATGAAAAAGAAACCAATGAAAGCAATCTTATTTAGGTTCTGAAAGCTCGTTCCTTACTCATATTTAAAGATCTTATCCACACAGAATCCATTGAGGCATTGGTGGTCTAGGCACAGGTCGATCTTCTCTTCGCAACGTTTGCCAGCAAATCCTTGAGGGCATTCGCAAGCAAAATCGTGGACCAGATCCGTGCAATTGGCCCCCAACAAACAGGGGTTTTCGGCACAATCATCAATATTGACCTCGCAATGGATGCCTTCCCAACCATTGGGACATTTGCAAACATATCGTCCTTGTTGGAAGCTCTCGCATTCGCCCTCATTTTGGCAAGGGTTTTGACTGCAAGGATCCACAGTCTCGTCGCAATTTTCGCCCTCATAACCCGAGCGGCAGAGACAAGTGAAGTTGTCCGGACCAGGTTCGTTCTTGCACATGGCGCGTTCAGGACAGGGATTGCTATCACAGGAAGATTCTTCCTCAATGCACTGAAGACCGGAGAAACCAGGCTTGCAATTACATTGGTAACCTTGGGGAAGATCCACGCATTCGCCCTCATTGTAACATGGGTTACTCGCGCATTCATCCACGTCGATTTGACAACGATTTCCGGAGAAGCCAGTGGGACAGAAGCACTTGGGTCGATGATTGACGGCTACGCAAAGACCGCCGTGTTCACAGATACCTTCGGGACAATCCACATCTTGGCATTCATCTTTGGAGGAAGTGCCCACGCCCAAAGTTTCTTCGGTGGTGTGACACTCAAAGCACTGTCGTTGACCAGACAGAGGTTGGAAGAAGTTTGTAGGACAAGGGGCGCAAGGAGCAAGTCCTGTGTCGGAGTAGCTCCCCGGGGGGCACTTGGCTCGGCAATCTTCCACAGCATGTGCTCCAGGTTGGAAGGTGAAAAGATCCTCAGGGCATTGAGTGCATTCTTTGAATCCATCGAATGGAGGCTCGCCAGAGTAGCTATTGTGGGGGCACTCCAAACAAGGCACCAGGCCAGTGGGGCTGTAGGTACCAAATCCGCACACAGGAACACAATCAGTTTCACTCTTGGAGCCTTCATCTTGGGTCCAGGTGCCCGCAGGGCATTTCTTGCATTGGCCTTGGCGAGCTTCATCTTGGAAAAAGCCTTTTGCGCAGAGGGTGCAACTTTCTTCACCTTGACCAGCGAAGAAACCAGCAGGGCATTCCAAGCAACGCGGCACGTCTGAGGCACGGATCTTATTCAGAACCTCGCCCACTTGGCAGACGAAACCTCGATTCACATCGGAGCGGAGAGCTCTCAAGGACGGGCAGTTTTCTTCATCACCGGGGATTTCCAAGAGGTCGGCGATGAGCTCATTGGTGCGTTGAATGGACAAATCAAAGATCAGATCATGAGTCTGACCACAAAGGTCGTAGACACGGGGCTGAGGTAGAACAGGGGTGACCATCATGGTGTAGATCATATCCAGGATGTTTTCTCCACTCTTCTGGGATTTGGTGGGCTTGAACATGACTTGAATGTCGACTCCTCCGCTACCTGCAGAGCACCGCTCGGTCAGGACCACTCCAAGAGCCTCCTTGTATTGCTCAACGTTGTCAATGTAGAACTGAGCGCACTCATCAGAAATTGCTCCATTTCCCCGATAGGTGATGGTGGCGGCAACATCATAGGTCGACAATGTCGTATCTTCAGACACACAATCAGGAACGACCCCACTGGGAGACCACGGGGAGTTGTCCTCGCAAGTGAAGATCTTCTCTTGAGCTCCATCAGTGAATCGGTAGCCAGTCTGGCAAGTGGCTTTACATTCGTGGCCATTATTGGGTGTCTGGATACAGTTGATATCGCCAAACACGGGTTTCTGAAGTTCCCAAGCCACACAAGGCGTTGGCTTGACGGCCACCTGGAAGTAACATTGGGCTTGGTTGCCAACAATGTCCCGAGCCACAACCGTAACATTCTCGTAGGATCCAGTGCGAATGGTAGCTCTCTCAGGGGTGAACGTGACCGTCACCTCTCCAGATGGATCACTAGCATTCACTTGACCGCGCAGTTTGAGGAAGTCAATCTCGTAGGAGTCATCTTCTTCTACCAATTCAATCACGAAAGATTGAGGACACTTCAAGGTGGGCGGGGTGTCATCGGGAACGGTGATGTTGACTTGGCAAATGGCCACATTTCCATCAAAGTCAAAGGCGTAGTATTCAACCATCATGTCTTCAAAGGTGGTCATGGGCATTGAGAAGCCGTCCGTTCTGCCAGCAGCAGTGATGGAAACAATTTCCATTCGAGCAATGGCACCAGAATTGTCGCGAGCAAGGGGCTGGGTGAAGTTGATCTGTTTTAGTCCTGTGGAGTCCTTTTGGACCACGATTGGGTAAGTGGGGCAATTCAAAAATGCGGGTGGCTCGTTGTCAACACAAACTGGGTAACCATTGTTGAAGCCAAGATGAAGCGGTTCCGTGGGATCTACCTCACATCCCATCAACTCAAATTTCAAGCAAGGATTCTCGTCGTAGCTAACAATACCTAAGATGACATATCGGGCTTGGACACTCAATGGGAGAGTGATCATGGCAAGTTCTCCATAGTTTCCGGGGTCGCGAGCCGTGAGGTTGAAATTGGGAAAGTAGACCACATAGTTGTCCTCTTCACGTTCCTTGTAAAAGAATCGAATCTCAGTGGGTCGTCCTACCACATCATCTGTGATGACACCCTTGACTAAGATGGCTTTGATGCGATGGAGGTTGCCCAAATCAACGTTGACATAGGTGAACGCCTCTTTCTTGCCACACCATCCTGTCACACTATTCAATCGTGCATTGCGGGCCTCATAGTTGCCGCGCTCTGAAGTGGCATTGATAGCGCTATCTGGAATTTTGCCAGAGGTGATTCCCAAGGGAGTCACGATCTTGCATTCAGGCTGTTCCACACATTCGACTGGAGCTGGATTAATCGGAATATAACCGTCCTTGGAGCATTGGAATTCAACCTTGGAGCCTTGCTCATAGCTTTGAGCAATCTGAACGCCATCTGGAGGTCGTCGTGGGTCTTCGCAAACAGGTCCCTCACATCTCATGTCACCAAAATCCCAAACTCCGGTCTCTTGGCATCGAACAATATTGTCGTTCTTGGATGACTGACCCACCAATCGGAAGGCTTCGTCTTTACATCCAAAAAAGAAAGAAGCCTGATAGCGAGTATCCACAAAATCTCCATAATCGGCGCCTGGGATTGGAGGCGGGACCCCACAATCAATTCTTGGACACAGGGGCTCAGCTCCAGAGAGCCAGTATTCGGATTGGCCTGGGATGGGATTGTAAACGCATTGCCTGAAACTGGACGTGGCAGTGTTCCTCAAAGGCCGTCCCACTTGATCACAAGTTAAGGTGACATTGCTCCTGAACGGTAGCATTGGACTCTCTTCATCTTCTTTGATCACACGAAGACCCTCTTCCTCATTGTCCAACAGATGAGGACATTGAGCGTAATTGCAAGAGGGCACTGTTCCGTTCCATTCTCCAGCAGAGGTGCAAATCAGACTGGGATTTCCTTCGATGACATATCCAAAGTCGCACATGAAGTGGACCATGTCGCCAAATCGGTATGTCATTTGGGGAGCCAGAATTTTACCATTTTCAACTTTGGGTAGGGGTGGGCAAGACTTGGGCACGCAGGTCTTGTTGAACCGGTAAGTGTCGCCATCGCGCAAACCAGTCTCACCATCAGCCAAGAAGAAGTTGGAAGTGCCATCTTTGGTGAAAAGTTTGAAGCCCACATTGCACTGGCAATTGAATCCACCGGGGTTGTTCACACACTTTTGCTGACATCCTCCATTATTTTCCAAACATTCATTGGCATCGTTGCAAGACTGCTTTTGACAGCCCATGACTTCAAGGCGGAGACAAGGATTGTTGGTGTAGTTAAAGATGTTCAATCGAAGATATCTGGCCTCAATAGCTTGGGGAAGATTCATGACCGACATGGAAGCCCCATCAAGGACCCTGAATTCGACAGGAGACCGGTCAATGTTTCGGAACTCTTTCATCTTGTCACTCAGGTCATTGGTGTATTGCAGCCTGATGGCAGTGGGGAATGCCAATCGTCCATCATGTCGTTTGACGCCTTGGGTTCGGAACCCTCGAATAACTGTGGGAGCCTTCAGATCAATGATCACGTAGTTGCCGGTGTTGAATCCCACAATGGTGGACGTTCCACACCATCCCAATTCCGAGTTGAGTCGAACCTGGCTTTTGTCGTAACCCTCTTCAGCGCCAGAGACAATGATGCCATCATCAGGGATGCCTCCATCAGCCAGACCCAAGTCAAGGACTGGTCTGCACTCCAAGTTGGGCTCAAAACCTTTTCGACACTTACAATGGTGCGATCCAGCGGTGTTTTCACATTCAGTGGACTTGAAGTCACATTGGAAAGCATCGCATTCGTTCTTGTCTTCGCATCTGGGGACGTTCTCAAAAGTCTGGTTGCCGCCACAAGTGATGATATTTGTTCCAATACGGTTGTATCCACGATGACATTCGACGCGAGCTTGATCACCATAGAAATAATCTAGGTTCTTATCCATAATGAATCCGTTCTCAATTTCGGGGAAAACGTGGCATTGCATTCTAGTGCACGAGGGCACTTCCGATGACCAAGTGCCGTCACTCTGGCAAAGAAGTACAGGGAGACCGCTCCGTTCATAGCCTTCATCACATGCGTACCTCACGACCGTACCGTAGTTCAGACCTCGGCCCGCGAGGACATCAGCTCTTGCGTTCTCGACCTCTTGCAAAGGTGGGCATTGGCTAGCTTGACACACGGGCAAATAACTCCAGGCTCCCTCCGAGTTGCAGATGATAGTTTCAATGGGTTGTCCACTGGAAAAGCCGAAACCTGCATAGCATTGGTAGGAAGCGGTGCCCCCAAAGCTGACATTAGTGGCTGCCACAGCAAATCCGTTATCGATCTGAGGTACGGGACCGCAATAGACTTCCTGACATTTGGGGATGTAGTCCTGAGACCATTTCCCTCCCTGTTGGCATTCCGTGTAGATCTCCTCGACTCCAGTGGCAAACACCTGACCCTCGGGACAAGAGAACTTGGACATGGATCCAAATACGGTGTCCACGGTGGCACCAATTGCGCCTGGAAAAGACAAACATCCAATTGAAAGGAAGAAAAAAAAACACGGGGATGGTGCCAGGATTAGCAGCTCTTACCCTCTCCTGGTTGCAAAGCAGGGCAATCGGCCGAGAAGATGGCCTTGAATCCCATGGCATTCTGGAGCGAATCAGATTTGAATCGAACGTGCAATTCACCAGAATCTGCCGACAACATCATTTGAGGCGTCTCACGACCGTAGAAGCCATCTTCCGGATGAAGTGCTAATCCACCTTCGCCATCAAATACCTGGAATGTCAAAGCACCTAGGTTTGAGCGTCACGTTATCCCCCTTCATTTGAATCCCAGCTACATATCGAGTATCGTAATCAGTCTCTCTCTAGACCCTGGAGATCATCAAATTGCAATGAAACACCACATGGAGGATGAGTTTCTGTCGTCTATGGTTTAATGGGTGCCAAACATAGGGATCTGGTTCATTAGTTCATCAAAGTTGGTTCAGTAGGCGGAAGAAACTTTCAAATCCGATCCAAATCATCGTCGTCGTCATCACCACCACCATCATCATTACCCATAAAGCAACCCAGCCATGAAAGCGAAGATTCGAAGCCTTTACAGTGTTGGCGTGTATCATCGCTACTTGCCGCTGTACAGCAGCCTACTTGATGGATTCCAAGGGGAAAATGAATTTCAATGAGCTCATGCTTTGCCGTCCCGAGTCAAATTCAATGGAGAGAAATCTCAATTCCTAATTTTGCATGCCTTTATAGTCGCACCCAACCAAGGGACTCGAAAATCAATAAGAATCGAACTTTTTCTTCGTCAAAATAGGATCGGAATTGGGATTGCACTACCGATTAATATTCAACTGGTCTGAACCAAACGCTGAAATCCGCGTTTCTTCTTCCATGATTGACTAACCCCTTTAAAGAAAAATGCCCTGATTTAAGCGGCGACCAGTTATGGCTGAAGCTAAATTACGATTCTCAATTTCCCCCGATTTTCCCGTTTCAAGGCTGATTTTGACAAAAAAAGAACAGCTCCCACAGTTTTAAGTGCGTTGGAGCTTTTCCAAATATGCCGTATCAAGATCAAGGATCTTTTCTCTTGACGAGCTTTGACACACTTATTTTTTGTCTCTCCGTTTATCAAAGGCGAACTCTCTAAAACCGGGTGCGTTGCTCAGACAGCAAAACAAGGGACTGCTTGAGAAAGCGATCGAGTGATCAAGTGAGTGGGCAGTACGACCGAGGGTTTTCAAATATTTCTTTGGGTCATCGGCCTCAAAAAAGTGTCGGGAAGAACTCTTTTGTCTCGTAAAGACATGTTCTTTATACAATTTGAACACCAAAATCACTCACAAAAAACATGAAAATAAAGTGGTAAAAAGGCATGGGGCCTCTTGGATGAGCAGGCCTGCTTGACGTAATCATTTTAATAAGATCAAAACTCGTCGTCGCTCTTTTTGCCTTGAATAATTGCACTCTCAACAACTCAGTAGAGCGTACAAGAATGCTGAAGAAGCCTCATTTGAATCTAGCGTGTTTTAGGGGAGCCGAAAATGTTTCACACACTAATACGTTCTTCCCCTTCTCGTGGAGGACGTGGAGCGGTGTGGAGTAAAATATCATATTTAATCTCCATTCAAGTTCACGTTAGAACGAAACGGTGCAGAATCGGGAGCAAGGGGGTTCTCGTCATGGAATCAAGTTCAAATCAGGTTATTTCGCCTTCCACCACCTGTACAAAGTGCACATACGCACACATCTTTCTATCCACATGTAGTACGTAGAACATTACTCACGCACTCGTACCTAGATATCCCAACAAGGGTACGAGTGCCTCGCCGTTTGAAAGATCGTGCTCAAAAAGCCGACTTGTACGTAGAGAAAATGGCGTTAACTTTCACCCTGAATGGCGCGCTCAGGGTTCCCGAAACTGAAAGGGACTGAAGTGCAAAAAACGCTTCGCTTGAGGGAGAATAAGCCCAGCGAGCCTGAGGCCCTGCAGGACATTTCACTGGGATTGGACTGGAGCACATTCCGATCCATTCATGAAAAGCTTCAAGAAATCACGGACAACGGGATCAATTACAAACAGATCCATTCATATTACATAGATGCCGAGGGGTCTGATTTTCGCACCGCTATGTGTTGGTCAGGGAAAACATTTCGATCTTCCTCTGTAATCTTGGAAGTGCGGTTTTACAATCGAGCTATCCTATCCTTCACTTGGTATTTTCAAGCGTTCTTCGAGATTGGCTACGGCTGTCAAACAAACAAATCTGATTTCGATCCCCGCAAGTGATCCTTACCTGAACGCGGTCACTCTTGTGCACATCCATATTTTGGAACACCATCGAGATACGCCCATTGGCGGGATGTCTCACACGGTAGATGCATTCCTGGTTGTGCGGATACGGGGCGGAGCCAAAAGCGGGAGAAGTGAAAGTCCCATTGGGTCGATTAATGGTGACATCGCAACCTTCGTGGTACTTGATGCGGAAACCGCGACGGGAATCCGCTTGATTGGTTTGGGTGTAAACATATAGCTTGTGTCCGGTGGAGACGATGAATTGGGGGTTGTCATCCACGACGCCACTCAACTTGGCCAAGACCCGATCATTGGGCCCAGCGCCATCGCGAATGAGAACAAAGTCCTTATCGGGCTCCATTTCCAGGTCCTCGATCTCCAATGTGATCACCTTGCCTTGGGATGCACTGATGGTGTACAGACATTCCAGACCGCCAGGGTATTCTTGGGGATAGTTGGGCGAGACCATAACCTACCAGGCAAGTAACGGATTACTCTCAAGCACTTCTGGACAATCACCATCCCTTTAAGATGAAGTTTACGTACCTGAGAGGACGAAGTGGCCACGAGGTATCCCCCGCAGTTTTGGGCCTCGGTCCTCCAAGAGGCTCGGAAGCCATTCTTCTCCACGGATCCGTCGGTCTTAAACTTGATGACCATGAAATTGGAAGCGGAAACGTAAGTCTTGGAGGTATATTCGTCATTGAGGCCGGAGAGCGTGGCAATATTGACAGCCGTGTCTTCTGTTCGTCCTCCGCCCAAGATTTGAACCGTGTCGAAATTCTTCTCGGTGTCGAATTCGGAAAACTAGAGGAAACCAGAGAGCATTTACAACAACCATCGTGTATTATAAATTTCTTTCTAAATTTGGCCACATTTGGTGGAGAGACACAAAATTGGCAAGAGCGGGAGGGAACATTTCATTAACACCCTCAAAGAACTTGTCGACGCAGGAGGAGTCTATTCAAGGCGAGTTAAAGCGAGTCGACACATTTCTTGTTTGGCAAGCAAGCCCTAAAAATAACCAAAAGCTCATCTTCACTTTTGACCTACTCTTTGAATGAGCGAGTGGCGTTTCCCAGGGAACCAAGCTAGAGCTAACTAGATACCTAGCTAGCTAGCTAGCTTGCTTGCTTGCTTGCTCACAAACACACCTTTTCCGTTATCCAATGAGAAAGATCTCCCAAGATGATTGCGATTATGTGTTTGAAAATAAGCCGCAAGAAGGGAATTGCCTGCTGTCATCGTTTCCAGAAATGAGCACGAACATCTCCCAAAGTCTAGTCAACCTGGCCATGTGGGAGGTCCAGGGAAATCAATTTTCGATATCATTCAAAAACTAAATGTGATCCTCCAGGCTGTTAACAAGTGTGTATGTAGAGTTTCACTCGAAATGCATTCAAGTCAATATTTGTGGTGTGCCAAGTCATGAAAGTTTCTTTCTCGGAAAGCGTGTCATCTGCGTTTGAAATCATTCTGTTGCCGTACAACCCCCGAACCAATCACATATATATATTTGAAACTTGATCTGAGGGAGCTTGAAATCTTGGATCAACCCGATGAAGCCTGCCGAACGTCCGTCATTCAAACACTGGTCAAGGGGGTGGCTGAATTTGGGAAGGCACCACTAGCTACGTTCTGTGGTTGGAATTTCTTTTCCTAGTATGTAGAAGAGCCAGCATGGCAGCGGCAGCATTGACCTCCGAGCAAGCCAAGCACCTAGCCAGGAAGCAAGAAGGTCGAAAGTTTCTCTCTCACTCGCTCATCATGACATTCCAACACTCAGAAATAGCCCAGGTTAATACTCGCCTCAACTCAATCGGCTTCACTGGGATGGCAAAGGGGGAAAAATCATTGAACATGGGGAAGTGCATAGCTAGGGTGAAAGTAAGACCTACGTAGGCTAGGGATTGGGTCGTCTTTTTACCGATTGAGGCATTCCCTCTCATTCATGAAGGGTCAAGACGGGTTAGATGAAAAGTAATGAAATGACAGGGAACTTTGGGGCCAAAATTGGATAAGACTTTGAGATGAGGTATATCCCAAGGTCATATGGCAAGTCACTCCACCACGTCAGTGTGTGTGTGTGTGTGTGTGTGTGATTGCAAAACCGGGAACAACCTGCTTTTATGTGGGGATGGAATTTGACTCGGCCAAATTTCTGGTTTTCCTTGAGCAGGAACGTGAAGTGACTTCATTTCAGGGGGCATTTGAAACTTGTACAATCGACACGGAAAGTTGGGAGCATCGGACAAGCAAACCAAGCACTCTCCATTCAATTCAGCATTCTGGCTATGTCCATGAACTAAGTCTTGCTTGGCCCATTATGCAAATAAAATGCAGCCGTCAAGGGGATTTCCTGTGGAATCATTGATTTGATTTTGAAGTCTGATAACCATTGCAGCCAATTGAAAGTAACGTGCAAAGAGCCGCAAGGCATGCACGATTATCCAATTAAGCTTAGTGCATCATTCTCTTCGGGTCAAAGCTACTTTTCGACCGGGCTTGACGTTTGCTTGGTGCGTAATCCCCTCTCATGAATGACCTAGAAGTCCTGGTTCGCACTCGTACTGGGAAATGGTGGGTCTCATTTCTACACGCAAATTGGCCTGTACCTATCTTGTGAAATCTTGGCTTACTCATAGGCTAGTTCCAGTCATCATTCTAATGGCCAAATAGAGGAGGACGAGGAGGCGGCCATTTTTGCCAGAATACATAGAATAGTTGGTGAACCATCACTCACTTGAAGAACAATGTTGGTTCCACGAGGTCCTTCCAAGGTCCATTTGCAGTCCGAGAAGGGTTCGTATTTGCCGGGGTAGCTGGATGATTGAATGATGTCACCCGACGATTCCAGATGGAAATGGCACCGATCCGGGCAATTGAGCTGAAATCAAATCCATCCTTGACAGCCATCCCAAATTTCAACATTTGTAAGGGTTCCCGTACCTCGTCCGAACTGTCGCCACAATCGTTTTGACCGTCGCAAACGAACTCGTTGTTGACGCATTTGCCATTGGAGCAGTGATAGGTTCCGGTGGGACAAGCCGGGATGAGGCACATGAAAGGCATGAGGGCCTCGCACGTGGTCAGCTCCCATTCTTGTTTTCCGATGGCCTCGGATTTGAGCACGGAGCGGACGCATTTGCCGTCCATAACATCGGGCTGTTCCAGGGCCCAATGGCCATAGTACTGTGAGATCTGGTGGCCAGCATCCGCCTCCAACGTGTTGGTCTGGAGCTCGTTGTAGGCCTGGAGCCCAAGCCAATACCCGGGGGCTTCAGATGTGCCATCATCCTCTTGGGCCAGTTCTGCCAGATACTCGGAGGCCAAGTCGGCGGTAAAGTTGTTTTGTCGGAAAGATTCCACACTCGCTAGCGAACTTCCATACCTAAGGGTGGCAAGAAAAACATATTGAACATAGATATTTATAACGGCACCTCAGAAGACAAATCTTCCTGATGAGCTCAGGGGGCCCGTAGGAAATGAGAATCAATTGCATTGCGGCGGATTGCTGCCAAGCCAAGGGATGGTTTGACAAGTGCCAATGACTCAGTTGGAGGTGGGATGTGAGCGACAAGAATTCCTCACTTGGAAGCTGGAAATGGTTACAAAATCGTCCTTCTCTTTTGTAACAGGGATGTGAGGTCAATTAAGCCTCTCTTGGCGTATACTATACGCCATAGTGAGGAGAGAGAAAGAGAGAGAGAAGCGACGTGCTTGAGCTACATACACCAAGTAAGTATCTTTCGGTAGACCTTAGTACACAAGTGAGGCGGTTGGCTGCATTACACATTGCTCAGGTCTCGCATTGACGCTCATCACGAAAACCCCAAATTGAGTTTCCACATTCCTTTGCCTGTCTGCTGCTAGCCTCCTCCAACCATCCAACCAACCAACCAATGGAAGCCTCTTAAAACGGGATTTCGTCTCATGCCATGTCCGTTATCATTTTCTCTGAACGACGATGACATTATTACCGACATTTTTTTGTTCTCTTTAGATATTGATGACTGTCTCGCTTATAAGGAAAAACAAGAGGTCTTTCCAAATGGGCCCAATCGATTAGCATCTACCATATTGATAGCCAACCTTGACGATCAAAGACGTCAAAATTGAAGATGGCAGGCAACCGCGCTCGAGGTCACGGCGTGAAACCTCTATCCTCCAGGAATCAGGTTTGGAATCACCCCTTGACCATTTATAAGCATCATGGGCATTTGAAAATGGCCTGGAGCCAAACCTCCGGTCCTTGAGCTAAAATTTAGCAACTTTCCTTGAAGACCCACCATCCATTCATCGATCCGAACCTTGAATTGGTTGACAATGGCCCATTCAAACACACTAGGTAGTTGTGATTAAACTCATCCATATTTGATCATCAAACCATCTCAGAAAGGGACGAGTTGTCAACTCTTCAGACGTGTGGAATCACTCGCTAGTCGATGATACCCTTGAGAGCCCACTTAACTTTTTTCGCTAAAACGCCATAGATCTGCTTGACGGTCCTGCACTACTGGTTAGATAGATGGATGCCATCATCACCTTGATGCTTCTGCTGCTGCTGCGGATATTATTTGTCCTTTCGACCGTGTTTGAATGTCTCGGTAAGATCGTGCACATTGGATGAGGGAAATGGGAATGATTAGAGATCATCGATTCCTCGAGCCGGGAGATCCGTTTCAATGGCCATCTCAGGCGCTCATCTGGGCCAAAGAGTCAAGAAAACAAACGAGGATAATAATCTCAAGAAATCGTGTCGAGTCAATTGATCATTGCGATGCTCGAGACAAGGAGGCATCGAAAAGCACTCTCAGTGTGCACTTAGCCATAATTGAGGGGGAAGCGAGGGGGAAATTATTAATGGCACACACACACACACACACTCTTGAGAAGTGACAGAGACAGAGAGAGACACAAGTCCAACATTTTTAGAGCACATCACGAGGATAACTCAAAAGGGGGTGATAATTAAAAGCGGAAATAGGGGAGAAAGTTAAACACATCTCACCTTAATGTAAAACAAATTGGAAGGAATTTATTGTCTTCTTTTCAGGACAATGGTGGACTCTTCTTGCCTTGGCTCAAACCCCCCTCTTAAATCAGTGCTAATACGCTCTCATGTTTCACAATGCCGAGGGTGTCATTGTGTGGTTTGTTTAGTGCCTCTATATCTTTCAACCGCGCTATTGACGCCCACTTGCTTCGATTTATGATTTGAATTGCATTCATAAGCGATATTTAAAATCAAAAGAACTCGACTCTCACAACGGTTTATCGCGCTACTTGATTGAACTATGATGTAACCTAACAATGGGTTGACAAAAAATATGAGTCAATTTTTTGGGTACAGATTGAATCAAGATGCCCGCTTCCACTCACATGAACGGCTCAATGTTTCAAAACTAATTCTGGCATCATTGTCATCATTTCTCCTCCATTTTGAGAGACCGTATTTTTGTGAATGTGATCAAAAGAAAGGAGAGGCCAGTAAAAAGAATAAAAAGAAGCGAAGAAGATGGGAAAATCAGTTGACAGCCCGGAGCCCCTCGTACTAGATGACGATGGTTTGGTCGGCGTGGTTCTCTCTCTCTCTCTCTTTCTTTCTATCTTCCTGGGCATGAATGTGTAGCCCGATGTATGTGCTAGTACTGAACCACGTCGAGGAGGTTATTGACACCACCATCAAACAAGCTCATGCTTGCTCACGGACTGAACAGTGCACACGGCACAACCATGTGCTGGTTGCAACCATCGGCCAGTAGGACGGACGTGTACCATGGTAGAGGGTACAGTTTTTTTTACTCCTCGTATTCTTGGGCCGTCGAGCCAAGACGAAGAAGAAGAAACCATCATCGGCCTTACTACCTGTCATATACCCTGCATGGATGGTTGGATGGTTGGTTGGTTAGGTGGCAGGCATCCCACCATCTACGTGCAATGGTAGTACCGCTGGTCTCAGCCCTCAGTAGGCCAAAGCTTTACTTGCTTGTTCGAGAGTGGCTTTGGCGAGAGGTGGAAAAGGCAACATGGCTTGGGTTTGTGGCATTGAATTGCATGATGGTGATGACACTGACCGGATCAGCAGCAATTGGCCAAGTGACGGGGCTCGGCGGCCACACCGATGATAACCAGTTTCTGCTATCTTTGACCGATATCTCATTTTGGGCTTCATTAATCATGCCCCCCCCCCTTTCTTACCGGCGAAAATTCCTGGCCTTGTTTTCTTGGACAGTTTCTCCAATCTGGGGAGCTCATTTAAATTGGCCTCAATTCTGTTTGCTCCAGTGATCCAGTGATTTCCAAAGGTTTCGTAAATATTTGACACCTTATTTACCATCTCATTCTTTGGTTGAACTAGTCATTTATCTGTCTTCCAGACTGATGACTCTCAAGTTTTCTCCGGAAAGCAACAAGTGGCTACGGTGGAGCCAAAAAAGGACTTCAAAAGTGGAGTAACCATGGCAGAAAATGTATCATCACATCAAGTTGTTATCTACGTAAAGCCTTTTCCATCTGACCAATTCAGGTTTCGGCGGCGAAATTTCCCGGGTAATCGTCAAGAGTCATTTGAAGAAAACCACGTGCACTCACAACTCCCATACTTTCACCGAGGAAACCAAGTCACGTCAGGCCATTTTTGGCCATATTCCTCTTCTGGAATATAATTGGAGGAAATTGTCTCGTTTTGCAGAGAGAACTCGCCTTCGCCCAGATGATAACTCACTCAATCTCAGCGAGTCTTGCTTCACTCTTCAAGCAAACAATGCGCGATTACTCGTTACCGCGGGTTTCGATCTCCAATGCGAACCGTGTCAACCACACCCTGTTTGCAGGGCTTGTCACGATCTCCATACCCGAATTTGTTTGTAGCTCTGTTTCAAATGTCATTGCTTGGCGTTTCTCATTTTTATATCTTTCAAAACCAAAGTTATTTCAATCCAATGGAACTGGTGACGTCACGTTCCCAAATAAATCCCCATGAGTAATCTTCCAGGAANCCATCGTCGTTGTCCAACCACAAGGATAGAAGACCACATGGATGCTTCCACTATTTCGGTCCATTGGCCAAGGTGATTGGGGTTGCCGGGTTCAAACCTCCAAATAGAGCACGAAGAGTACGCAGAACACTCGACCAGATCAATGCTAAATGTGGTGGTCTGGTCGGTGAGGAACCCTGCATTTTTTTTGACAACTTAAAA
>NC_081451.1:6614611-6614913 GCF_007210705.1 Tigriopus californicus
TTCTGGACATTCGCACACACAAAAAAAATAGAACAAGAACTGGAACGGTTCTTGTTCGCCATTCAAACGATCTCAGGAGAAATCTCCCAGCTCTGTGGGTTATGTAGGACATTTTCATATGAAAAGAAGCGACCGCTTCTGATGAGTTGCCAAGATGATCTCGTTTTCCCCGAATTCTGGAGCTGACGGTGAGCATCAGGGAAACGAAACTGGCCACCCACACAATCGCGAAACCATCCAAATGGTCGGAGGCTTTGTGGTGGTATGGGAATGAAAAATGTGATGTTTCGGTTTTGTACTCT
>NC_081451.1:6614945-6615283 GCF_007210705.1 Tigriopus californicus
TGAGGCGTGAACAATCCGATCTTGCTTCCACAACTTGGCCAGGCTTTGGAAGATTTCCTTTGGCTACAAACCTAGCCAAAGATTTCCAAGATAATGTGAGCACCAACAGGAACTCTTGTCTTGAGGGCAAAAAGAGAGGTAGATGGAGAGACCCGACCCTAATAAATATGTAAGACCTTTCGTTGGTTGACGAGTCCTCCCAAGCAACAAACAAATCAAAGCAGCATTCGCGGCCCCTCTTCTTGGCCATTAGGTAGGGCCAAGAAGCGAATTTAGGAAATTTCTTCCTCCTCGTCCAAGCTTTTCACAAGGGGGCAAAAAGATCCCTCCATTGATCA
>NC_081451.1:6615316-6615698 GCF_007210705.1 Tigriopus californicus
AAGGCTCACTTTCCTTCCCCTCACCCATCAAAATGAGCTAACTAAGAAACCAAGATCAAACAAATTTCAGCAACTCACCTCTGACATAATTCTGACGCTTTACTCCAGGAATGTTTAATATTAAAGAATTGGTAACAATGCAGTCCACGAAGTTTCCAACCTGGAAAAACAAAACAAGACGGATCGTTATGGCAAGAGGAAATTTACAATTTGAGGAACAACACTTGACTTGAACACAACAAGTTGGAGTAACCAGGTATCCCGTGGAAACCATGATTTTTGACTTTCAGCCACTTCCCCTTCCTTGGCCACAAAATCACAAGAATATAGCAGTTCAACCCCAAAGCAAAACGTGCACAACCAAACCGCATAAATCAACATT
>NC_081451.1:6615738-6675603 GCF_007210705.1 Tigriopus californicus
GAAGAAAACCACGTGCACTCACAACTCCCATACTTTCACCGAGGAAACCAAGTCACGTCAGGCCATTTTTGGCCATATTCCTCTTCTGGAATATAATTGGAGGAAATTGTCTCGTTTTGCAGAGAGAACTCGCCTTCGCCCAGATGATAACTCACTCAATCTCAGCGAGTCTTGCTTCACTCTTCAAGCAAACAATGCGCGATTACTCGTTACCGCGGGTTTCGATCTCCAATGCGAACCGTGTCAACCACACCCTGTTTGCAGGGCTTGTCACGATCTCCATACCCGAATTTGTTTGTAGCTCTGTTTCAAATGTCATTGCTTGGCGTTTCTCATTTTTATATCTTTCAAAACCAAAGTTATTTCAATCCAATGGAACTGGTGACGTCACGTTCCCAAATAAATCCCCATGAGTAATCTTCCAGGAAGGCTCACTTTCCTTCCCCTCACCCATCAAAATGAGCTAACTAAGAAACCAAGATCAAACAAATTTCAGCAACTCACCTCTGACATAATTCTGACGCTTTACTCCAGGAATGTTTAATATTAAAGAATTGGTAACAATGCAGTCCACGAAGTTTCCAACCTGGAAAAACAAAACAAGACGGATCGTTATGGCAAGAGGAAATTTACAATTTGAGGAACAACACTTGACTTGAACACAACAAGTTGGAGTAACCAGGTATCCCGTGGAAACCATGATTTTTGACTTTCAGCCACTTCCCCTTCCTTGGCCACAAAATCACAAGAATATAGCAGTTCAACCCCAAAGCAAAACGTGCACAACCAAACCGCATAAATCAACATTCAGAGGGGGAACAATTTGCACAGGAACCAAGTACGTATGATTGTCATCATTGCCTTGCCAATCTCCGGCTCACCTAAGGAGGTGGTCAATATGAAAAGGCATTTTTGATTTATTGCCAAATTGAGACGTGAGCAAGGATATCTATTTTCAAGCCCTCATATGTCCCTTAATTCTGATTTACATCTCTCAATTTGCAACTCCTTATGATGCAGCCTGACATTGACAAAAGCGATCGTTGTTCCTCTCATATTTAATCAAGCTTCATTAGTAAACCCCCTCTTTACCAGGAAGTGTTGCGGATTATTCAACCATCAAATATATTTTTTTAGAAACTTTTTGTTGCTCCCCTGCCCTGAGTTAGACTTCATTATTGGGTCTGGGCCAAAGAAGCTAATGGTAAATCCAAGGGGCCAATTTGGGCTGCCAGAGGGCAAAGAAGCCATGAAAAGGGGAATAAAACTATTCAAATTGGACTTGGGCAAGTAGGCAAACGCAGCTCTTTCTGCTGCCTACTCATATGGCCAAAAGGTGCTCTCTGCGGTAAACAATGGCCACCCTATATCCATCTACCTTACCTATCCTGCCGCTTTGCCGCTGATGTTTGAGGCGTGAACAATCCGATCTTGCTTCCACAACTTGGCCAGGCTTTGGAAGATTTCCTTTGGCTACAAACCTAGCCAAAGATTTCCAAGATAATGTGAGCACCAACAGGAACTCTTGTCTTGAGGGCAAAAAGAGAGGTAGATGGAGAGACCCGACCCTAATAAATATGTAAGACCTTTCGTTGGTTGACGAGTCCTCCCAAGCAACAAACAAATCAAAGCAGCATTCGCGGCCCCTCTTCTTGGCCATTAGGTAGGGCCAAGAAGCGAATTTAGGAAATTTCTTCCTCCTCGTCCAAGCTTTTCACAAGGGGGCAAAAAGATCCCTCCATTGATCAAGTCGTCAAGTTTCCGTTTGAGAGATAAGCTCCGGATTAGTAAAGTTTCACTTTTTTCTGGACATTCGCACACACACAAAAAATAGAACAAGAACTGGAACGGTTCTTGTTCGCCATTCAAACGATCTCAGGAGAAATCTCCCAGCTCTGTGGGTTATGTAGGACATTTTCATATGAAAAGAAGCGACCGCTTCTGATGAGTTGCCATGATGATCTCGTTTTCCCCGAATTCTGGAGCTGACGGTGAGCATCAGGGAAACGAAACTGGCCACCCACACAATCGCGAAACCATCCAAATGGTCGGAGGCTTTGTGGTGGGATGGGAATGAAAAATGTGATGTTTCGGTTTTGTACTCTCTGTAGGTCACACCAACACCACCATCGTCGTTGTCCAACCACAAGGATAGAAGACCACATGGATGCTTCCACTATTTCGGTCCATTGGCCAAGGTGATTGGGGTTGCCGGGTTCAAACCTCCAAATAGAGCACGAAGAGTACGCAGAACACTCGACCAGATCAATGCTAAATGTGGTGGTCTGGTCGGTGAGGAACCCTGCATTTTTTTTGACAACTTAAAACGCACTCTTTAAGCGCTCGTCAACATGAAGGGGGTTCATTACGTGTAATTGTTTGTCATTGACTTTCACACAGAGAAGTGATCAGAGACGAACGTTGGGTTGAAGGTTTGGGATCATTTCAATACACGTCTCAGTTCTTTAGTTCTTCTCAGTCAGGAGTATCGCCTAAGAGATCTAGTTTTGGGGCGGGGCCCCCCCCCCCTCCCCTTCCCCCCTCTACGTGCTTTACAGAATTGCGAGCCAATTTACAAGCATGAAAATACGCAAAGTAATTACACACGCGCATGATTTCTTGCCTTGGGGCCATCTTGGACTTTCTTCGTCCACAAAGCCTCATTTCAAGCGTTAAAGTCAAGGCCCTTCAGAGATAAACAGACAACTTGAAAAGTTTCACATCTTTGGCATACGGCATGAACGTACATATTCTCGATTGCCGACCCTGGCGAAAAGGTCGATTCAAATGTACCGCCTTTTTCTAAAGCCAGTGAGTGACCAAAAACAAACAAACAAACAATCAATCAAACATTGATTGAACTTTCAACTCACCTCGTGGACATTGGAAGAGCGAGTCTTGAGCTAGAGCAGATGAAACTAGAATGAATGCCACTATGGTTGCTTTTGAGAGCATGGTTATGCCTCCGCCCTCCCTGGGCTTCATCTGGAATAAACAAGAATGGAAAATAAATTTAGTTCAAGTCAACAGGTGTCAAGTGGCCATTACATTCGGAGTCCCTTGACTCCGACACAAATGGAACTTTTGCCACTTGAGGCGAAAGTTTCCATTTCTCTCGAGACAAAAGACAATTACTAACAGTATTGTTCGCGTCTACATACACAATACAGTCGTTTCGTCTTGCGTGCAAATATTGGACACCATGTAGTAGTAGATAGTAAATCTGAGCCAACATGGCGTATAGACACCACCGGGTCAGGCCAGCCAAACAATACCAAGTAAGAAGCCGGTCGATGAAAGTTGCCATCAAACGCAGGAAAAGGAAAGTTCGACCAAACTGAAACATGATGATACCTCGGAACCAAAAATAACGCACACATACATTTGGATTTGGAACCACGCTCAAGGCCAATCCCAAGGAGCTTCAAGCTTGTGGCATGTAGTTCGTCAGCCCGGTGGTAATCTACTTAGCGAATAATCGTAAGGATGCACAATTGATTGCTAATGAACTCGGAAGGATTGCGCCTTGTTAGTTAACGCTTCAATACACGCCCATTGAGGGAAGCAAAAATAATTTCGCAACCTTGACAGGGTGACTCCCCCAATCATCTTCCCCTGAGTACGCCGCCACTTGAACATATCTCAGCCAGCCAGATACGAGTATGTGAATGAAACCTGCATCATCATTCGCAAGTCGCACCCATTGCCTTCGGGGGCCCCTTCCAATGGCATTTTTGCTCGCCAAGGTGGTCGGTCAATTCAAACAACGAGGACGAGAAGTCAAGTATGCAGGGAGGTTTCGCAACGAGAAGATTTCAATAGACTCTTTTGAACCCTCCATGTCCTCGGCAAGAGGGTAGCCTGGCCCTAATCTCAATAACGCATGGCCGGCTCTGATAACTAATAACTTGAATTTTCAAACCCAAGGACAAGTCCACTGAAGCATTTGCAAATTTTTTTTGGCATTTTTGTGATCGCATTTATTTCCGAGCATCCACCACGAACTGCAAAGACCATGGAGTCAACTATCTTCACGATTCCACCAACGATGTGATTCACATAATGTACTCCCAATTCCCGATTATGAGGCTGTGTGGGCCTCTTTTGATGCGTCAGTTGATAAAGTAAGGGTTGACTTGCAGTTTCGGGTGACATTATTGGAGTGGCAGGCAAATGCTGACAAGCAAGCTCAAGCAGAACTTCCTCGTTCATTTGCTCAACTGTAAAATTGCACGTGATGTGCTGTCATTGTTGGGGCTCATATCCACCTTTATGGGACGCCCAAATCACCCCATTATCGGGTCTCTAAACCACGGAAAGAAATAACTCCATTGCAAATATTTTGAGGCACTTTAAGTACAAGTTGATGGCGTCATAGCAGATAGGGTAGCTGAGTTGGCCCACTGGCTTCACTGGATTGGCATCCCTGAATGTGGCCAATCAGTTAGATCAAGGTACAAGTCAAATTATGCGGAAACAGACGCCACAAACAAAACGTGCATTTCAGGGAATGATTCGACAGAAGTTCAATTAAACGCCAAGATCGAGATCAAGATATAGCCCTGATACCTGAATAGGTGGATTGATTTGATTGGCAATATCGAGGCATGATGCAAACATCTCAGACAAACACAGTGTTTCTGCCATTTATCGTTCCAAGCGAGCACGAACCCAAATGCTAGATACGTTCCCAAATAGCAGTAAACCCACGATGACGTCAGCTTCCAATCAGGCCCCAAAACATGAATAAAATCCGCAAATGTATGGCGGTGATCAAAGGATGAATAAATAACCCTTTTTTTCTCTCATTGTAAAGTTCAAGCCCAACGCACTTCTCACTTCACAGAAGGAAGTGTCGGAAGTGGACCAAAAAGGCTTGCCATTCATCTGTCGAAATGCTTCCCTTCTCATATCGCTCTGTTCATTCAATCTTTATTTCCCCCTTCAAGAACGGTGTCCATGATTGCTCAAGCACATTCCATTTGAAGTCTGGCATCTCGACTTACGACACGGCAATTATTTACAACTTCTACCAGGGTGTACGATTTTTGGCGTGAATGGGCGTGAATTAAGGCCAAGGTTATACGCTAAAAGGCTCGTTGAAATCACCAATCAGAAATTGCTGGGATAGTGCAGAAATTATAGATCAGATCTTGGCATTTGAAGGTGGATCATCATCAGAATGATTGCCATTCCTTGGAAGCGACTTACTTCCCTTTTGGTTCCATTTTTTGTGGCACTCAGTCAATAATCAGCAAAAACTAAATGTACGATCTGAGGATGAAAGTTCGCGAAGAAATATTGAACAACAGTTAATAACACCAAGTGAGCGAGTTGGAGACATCCACATGCACTGCCACATGAAAGCACCGGAAATGCCCAAGGCCTCAATTACCACAAGCCAGCAAGCAACAACGTTGTCTCTGGATTTCAGTCAGTCACTGGAAAATTATGCTCCGTGGGAATTCTTCGAAATCAAGAAACGAAACGAGACGCACGATCAGACCCATGGCATCTGAGAACACTTCCAATCTAGAGAAAACCATCCTGAAGCCCAAGACGTTGCCCGCATCTCTTCCTTCTACCATGGAAGAAAAAGAGTCACACTTCTTTGTGCAAATAGAGTAATCCAATGCCAAAGATGTGAAGATCCGGAAGTTTTCCGACGTAGAAAAAGTCCATTAGCCATGCAGGAATTGTGCTCCTATTTCCGAATTTCTGAGGCGTTGTCGGGCATATTTCTCGGGATGAGAGACCCCAATGAAACGATGTGTCATATGGCCATCCATAGCCAACGTTTCAAGGATAAGGAACACTATATTCCTGAGAATCACTCCATTATTACCCAAGACGCTTCTCGTTTGGGTTTTCTCAGGCTCGTCTTCCACGGCTCGTCACAGGCAATTTTAGGGCGAAAGTTCATTTTTTTCCTTTTAAACAAAATGAGAATGGATGCTTTGGTAGTGGTGAGGACTCTATTGTGTTCATTGAAAAAATTACATCATTCGATGTCAACCGCCACTCCCAAGCCGGGAAAAACAACAACCAATGTTAGGGTTTCGACCAAGTGTGGATTTGACGAACCGCGTTGAGTCGGACGATGAGTCTAACGAGGTATTGTCATTCGTGAAATATTGAGGCAGCGAGTGCTGTGGTTCGCAGATATTCATTCCTTGCCATCATGCATTAACCTTGTCATATCATCCTGGCCATGAATTGAGGAAAGCCTCCCTTCCCCCTTGAACCTCAATTTGGCGATGACTGATGGGGCCCAATACCCCCCTTCCCCCATTAGCAAGTACATTTTTACATACTGTACATATTGGTACAAAGAGTGCATCCGAGCATGCCAACAAGACGTGACAAAATACTTCCAATACTTCATTGGGAATTCAGATCCAGGGTGGAACGTGGACGGCTAGTGCAAGCAAGCAAAGGCGAATTTCTATCCCGCTGGTTTTGTCAATAAACCACTGATATACCTCTCAACCACATTCTAATGGTTCTTTGGCATCTCTTCGTGATCTTCACGTTAGATGAAGATTAAGAGAGGCTGCGTTTTGCCTTTATGATCTCTTTCGAACGGTACGAAAGCTATGGGCCCTCTAGCGGGGGAATTCACAAAGTATGTATATTTGAAGACGGACTGATGATGACCCGGAGGCAGGAAGAAAACAGAATAGCCCCATCATAAAAAACCAGTTCTATTGAATTCATCTTTTATTCCGCAGAAAGTATGTCAACGCTCTCCATTCTTCTTTAGTCCACATAGTCCACATTTGGAGACCAGAAACATGAATGCTCGGATTTCTGTACATATGAATAGGAAGGGCAAGTCCGCTGGCACAAGAAAGTCTTGGGAAAACTCCCAAAAACATGTTGACTATGCGGTAACGTGGTATTTACATATGGAGTTGGCCTATTCAAAGTTTCCGTCTCCCAAAACCACCAACAATATCTAGCCACACAATATCACAAGTATCGGAGGCCCCCACCAGGAAATCTTGGTCTGGCTACGCTCTTCATCTGGGTATTCAAGGCATTCAAGTTGTATCAAGCAGGAAGAACCATATTTCTCGCAACCAAAACAAATTACAGGGTGCCCCAGCACATGGGATGACACGGCATTCTTGTTGGAGCTTGCAGCAAGTGAGCGAGCTCAAGAAAAAAAAGAGCATCCAACCAATCACCTTGTTCAAAGGTAACGAGATGAGAACCTTTTTTTGAAGCAAGCGAGAAGAGAGGTAGTAGCACTTAAGCAACAAGGAACTTGGCAATTCACAACGAGCTTCAAGTCAACAAGTGAGACTGTAATGGTGCCAAAGATTTCCTTCAACACCGATTGATGTACGTCTTCAACTCCTACTTTGAAATGCATTCGATCAAGTGTAAAGATCACTTCCTAAGTGACCATATTTGGCAGGAATTGGAAGAGAACGCCACCCGGAGAGCGCTTTTTAAACCTTTTATAAAACCATTGGTAAGAAGCTTGGGAAGGGCAATTAATTTCATGGCGGACCATTCATAACATTTGGTCCCACTCCAACTGTGCAAAGCGTGAACACCGAGCGACAATGTGTGTTCTGGTTCTATTCACTGTTGCTGTGTTACTGCAATATTTCCCACTCGCATTGAGTCTCACACAATCGAAACACCGAGATGTTTCGCTCAAATTGAATTCCATCTGCGGTGGTTTCGCCAACATTTTTCTGGTCAAGTGCATCATTGCCATGATCATGATCACATCATCAAAATCATCATTTCCTCGAGCTCAGCCAATACCAAGAGAATCTTCCACGCCGATGAGGCATCTGACCAAAGCATTTGGCTGAGCCGAAAAGAAATGGCGTCCCACAAGGAGAAACACTCTCATCTGTAGTGTACATGAATGTATGCAGGCCTCTTCGCTTCCCGCCAGGGTTGCTAAAACCACAAGTGAGTCCGTGTCCACCAATTTAGACGTTGCCTTCCAGGGGTTCGACATATCTTCCACCGAAATAGACTCGATCAATTCTATAGATGATCATCACTTGTGCCATATTATTGATTGAAGTGAAGGGAGCCCTGAGGTAGAAGAAGAAGAGGCGGAGGGGAGTACGTGGAGGAATCTTGCCATAACTGTATTAACCGGACTGACTGGTTTCACCTGTTGTCCCACTCTGTCCAGGTAGAAGAAACTGCAAGACTGCCAACTACCACTGTTCGTCTGCAAGCTCCCAACAACTAAACAACCAATCGAGTCGAGATGAAAACCAGGGAGGAATTTGACTTGCCCAGAAGAAAAAACTGTAACAGGTTGCCTCATAGAAAATCAATTACTGAATTTAATACGAACTATGTAGCATGAACCCAAAAGCTGTTGCAAGACAAATATAAAATGTGGGAGTCGTCGAAGACATCCCGAATCCCGATAATTTGAAACACCCCGTTTGGACCAAGTCATAGGGATGACCAATCAAAGATGATAGTGCCAACGAACCGATAGACCGCATTCTTTGGTTTTGCAAGAGCAACGATCCCACATCAAAACGAAGCGGACACTTCAGGCATTCCTCTGAGGGAGAAATTCGGAATGTTTCTCGTCAGACTGGAGGGTGGCCATTGGTCTTGGGTACTGTTGTTTTTGCTTAGTTTATTTTTCATTTTCCGTCAACCCCAGTCATTCATTCGGTTGGGTGGTCGTCAATGTTCAATATTTGCTTTTATTGAAAAAAACAATTTTCCACCCAAAATGCAAATGGAACCAAAATGAACGAACGTACTTGGCTGTGAGTCAGAATTGCCAATGCGTGGCCAATGTGTGATTCCCAGTTACCCTGGACAATTAGTACTGGATGGGCGTGGCTGAACGATTCCAAGCAATTTCGTTCGTCGTCGTCCCCAATCGCCAAAAGACTTCGAGAATGCACACGATTTCCAAGTCAAAAAAAACATCTGTTGATTCATTCCAGTGTCCAAAAATCGATTGGCTCCGGAGCAAACCGGACTCCCAAATGCGATCCGAACAACGCGAACGGAACCCAATTATTTGAATTACGACGTTCAGAGACAGAAAAACGACGAAATGGCTTGATTTGATTAAAGGTCTTCTTTCTCTCTGCTCCTCGCTTCAAGAGTGATGTTCACAAAAAATAGCTCAGGGAAAACGATGATTCTTTGTTTTTAATCCGTTTCAGTCTGCCGTCTGGATGGTTCTTAGTCGCTCTGTGCGTGAGTGCGTGTGTGTGTGTGTGTGTGTGAAAAATCAGACTCATTCTCCTAATATCTTTTGACAAAATTGCCAGTTTGGTCGTTGACGTCTTTCATGAGGAAAGGCAGTGGAAGCGAAATGGTATGCAATCATCATCTCTCTCTCTCTCTCTGAAGATCCCTCTCTGAAGATCCCTCTCCACAACGAGCGAATTCATTCTTGGATTAGTGAAAACAAGGAGTCTTCTCAGGAGCTTCATCTCCTCCGGACGGTTCGTTTTGTCTTTCGTTCTGTCTTTCAGATCAAATACTTTCATCTTGAGCAACGTTTTGTCTCCGAGCGTTTAAGGCGGAACGCTTGATTCGATTTTAATGAGAGGTCCATACCAAAAGTTGCTCTCATTGAGGTCAATCCAACCACCAACACCAACACCAACAATGCCATCCAACCATCCAGCCATCAATCAATTCAAAATTTCCTTTGAAATCGCGCCCATTCTTCAGATGGATCAAAGGGCTTGTCAAATGATGCAGAATTTTACATGGTGATGCTAGCTAGCTTTGGTCAGCCATTCCTGGTTTTCATGCTTTGATGCTTGGACGCGGCACTTTGGCAATCCCAAATTCCAAATGCTCCCATTTGCTACAGATTAAAAACCAAAACATGTTGCTTGCTCTCGAGTTCATTGGCACAACGTTGAGCATGTGTGATAGCCAGTTAGGCCCATGCCAGGAGAGTTGGTCTGGAATTGAATGTGGAATCTTTCAAGCAGAGATCCGATCTTACCCGAGAGTCTCTTGAGCGCGTTCACACTCCATTTGATTTCATGCATTCTCTTCGAACTTAATTCCAATGCTGGACGACTGACTGGACAATTAGATGGTAGATGGTTGGTCGTGGCTCAGTGTAGAGACTTTCTCAAATTCCACCATCGAGTGGAGCTTACTTAGTAGTCAGGCTCTAATGGCAGTGATCCGGGCAACAAGCAAATCCTCGGATTAAGCAGCTTCACGGGCTATTGAGTCTTTCCCGATCTCCATCCAGAAGGCTCTGGTTGTTGGCGCCTTTGGTGGACTACAAATTAGGTCAGAACACTTGATATCGTGAATCCAACACAAAAGCCTGCCTACACAGATTCCCTCCCATTGGATTTGGATAGAAAGAAAGAGAGAGAGAGAGAGAAAGAAAGACAGACAGAGAGAGAGAGAGAGAACAACACGACGTCCGTGAAACACAACCTGGTCCGGGTTCAAAGAAACAGATGTTCATGGATTGTCTCGTGTTATCTCCGACAATCAGACCTCATTACTTGATGCATTGAGTGGGGATCTTCAGGGTGCCGTACTCATTGACCTGCTTGTACACGTACGTACCTGGCCTCCTTCACTCGCCGGCATCACATCATTCAGAAATTAAATTCGTTCAATGGCGGACTTGATCAATCGATCGACTCGAAACGATCATAATGGCCAATTGACTTGGCCTTGAGTATGCATTTTGGGAGAAAAAGTTCACTTCAACCATGGCTACCTTCCAGGCTCACTCGCATTGATATGAACTAGGAGAAGGCGGAAAGATAAATGATTCTAATCGGATGGCCATTTATTGATACAGTTTCATCTCGGAAATAGAAAACCCGTGCGCTCTTGTGGGAAGAAGGCCTTGAGAAAATGGAAACGCAATTGCCCCCCAAAGACAGTGTGGGGTCTTGGAAATGTTGGGAAATGGAATGGAGGGAGAACAAATCGCGAGCAAAGCAATCCGAATTTGTGTTCAAAAAAACCAGTTCGTGGCCACCCACCGACCCAACTAGCCCTGAAAAAAGTCGGTCTTGTCAACACACATCGCCGACCGTCCTTGAGGTGGCTCCAGAGATCACGACCACTACAATATGTTTTCTTCAGCAAATCATGCGCTCATTTGTCCATGGCCAGTTCGGAGGTAAATGTCATTATATTTCGCTAAATGGAATCGTGCCTCTCCGAATGTTCGTCTCACTGGACCTTTTCAAAGAGCAGCGCTCCACGATTGAATTTCCGTTCTGAATTGTGAATTGTGAATTCCAAAATGTGTCTGCACAAACACTTTGAGACACCTGGGTTAGCGGCCTCTCTCTCTCTCTCTCTCTCTTGTATATGCAAGTTCTGAATATTGTACGTTACACTGGCCGGCCATCTGAATGACGAGGCTGAGACCAAAGCAGTTTGTCACTTCTCAGAAGTCGTGACATTTTCTTCAACTCTTAAAGGTCAACCCTCGTGAGCGGCTTACTCGTAGCAGGAAGCCGTGATCTACTGTACTGTTCTCTACGTACTCCCAAACCGATCCCGGTGCAAAAACAGGGAGAATGTTTAATTCTGTTTCTGATCTTCGTTTGTAGTAGTAGTAGTTTTAGTGCTGCAGCACTCACTAGCTTGCTACGACTTCAAACCGTTCTTGATCTCTCTCAGTCACACAGACACTGGCATACACAATGGTGGATTTCTGTTCGACGACGCTCATTTTCTTGACAACAATTATCGACTTCCGATAAATATACAAGCAGCCAGATCTTTGGCCTAATTCTTGTCACTCCGGTGACCTCACCCGGAAAAGATCAGATCATAAAACGTTGAACTCCCGACCCTGTTTCTTGCCGGGAGAATTCGATAAAACGCCTCATTCAATTATTGCCTGGCCATTTGGCATTTTCGAGCTCCGGACTCTGGACTACCACCCATTTTCCCATTCTCCGATTCCAACCATCAAGATTAGTCTTCGTTATTTGTTACTAGTAGCTTGCTTCCTCGCCCCTGAAGAACCCAAAAGAGAAAACTGGACGTTGCCCATCTCAGTCTCGATCATCTCATCCTCCAGCTCCTTCTTGGGCAACATCAACATTCAATGTGACTTAACGGCTGTCTTCCTGCATTTCAAATTCAGAAATCTCTAATGGTTCTTCAAGCATACCAAAGCGCAAGCAAGCACCCACGAAAAAGGACCGGGTGTCTCATTCTCAAGCCCACCACTGAAGCTCGAAGGCGAACCCATAATCCCTTGGCCTACCCTGTGGCAACAATTCTCATCTGCCTCCTCAATTTGCTGCAAGTTCATTTTTCAACCAAGATGACCACTCATGACAGGCGGTTTGTAAGAAGAAACTACTAGGGTCAGTAACATTCGGCTTGGTCGACCTTAGGAAACCGTGTAACAAATAAATAGACTGATACAATAAGACTTAGCAATGCAAGAGAGAAAGAGAGATATGTAGCGAGAGACTTCCAGAGGTGAATTAGCAATTCTCCCCCACTATCGGAGAAAGGGTCAGATTTAATGCCCCGTCAAGTGGATAGCGAAGTCAAGACAATTTATCACCTCCACACATCTCGGGAGTTTATTCACCTTTTGGCAACACTCGCCATGGAGCGAGAGAGAGAAAACGTGGAGGAGCTCAACCAGCCAAGCCATCTGAAGTTGTTTCATAAATTGAATTAAAAAAAAAAGACTGAATCCAACTTTGTGACGACGAGCTCATCGTTTCTCCACATGGCAAGGCAGATTTCTGATTTCAGATTGCAACCACACCAAATCTGACTGTATCAGCATTCCAGGATATCTCAATTTCATCTCATTGGAACATTTCCGTGGCTGAAGCTCCGAACCAGACCTGTAATTCCGTATTTGAAATAAATGGCCACCTCAGGACGTAAATAGCCGGCCACCAACTGGCAAACCACCACAACCATCACCACCGATACCCCTACCAGTGGTACTCCTATTCCTACCACTACCATTACTACAAGGATCACTCAGGATGATGAATTCAAAGGAAGATTCTATCCAGAAACAAGTAAGTAGTGTGTTGCAGTGTGGGAAATTGTGGAAAATTTCACCCTTGTGGCACGCCACTCACTCAACAAGTGGCAAGCAGGCGGTCGTCCAGTCACTCCTACTCAATTCGTAAGAAATAGAGTGGTCATAAAAAGAAGTGCGTGTGTGTGAATTTGGCGTTCTCAGATAATGAAATATAAAATCATGGCTTCGGGCAACTGTTAGAATGTGCCTCCTGATAAAGGAGCCAAAAATGACGGTCAAAATTCGCCCTCAAGGCGAGGAAAAGAGACTTCTTTTTTTTAACTTTCCCCGGCGTCGAAGTCTCTATTGAATCATCGGCAATCATCAAGAGGAGTAGTTGTTGCTTACCTTGATTGGACTAAGTTCTGAGCAATGTCAACGTGAAGGATCCTCGTCCCACAATTGGGACTGACCAAGGATTCGGTTTCTCCAATCCCACCTCTGTTTTAGCGTTGGTTCACAAGCACACTCTGATTATCCGGATATGAATATCACTTGGTCATGGTTTGAAACTCTGTTTTTTTCCTGCCAAAGGCCAACTTTTCCCGTAAGAACTCTGAATATATTTGGGTGCCTCAGAACCTCGAGCCCAATGACCGAGATCTTGTACACTAAGACGGCGATAACCTGACTGACTGACTGACTGACTGACTGACTGACTGGCTAACTGAGTGAGTTTGGAGATGGTGGCACCTATCACCCACGACCAGCTCAGGCTGCTTCTACCGGGGGGTTTCTTGGTAGCTCTGAGTGTGTCCACTACCAACTCTACCAGTGTAACCAGCACACCAACCAATGGCTCCTTGCAAGCATTGCAAGCAAGTCGCCGGTACCTGGCGCTCGGAAGATGTACGTACTCTTTCCTGGATCTGTGGAGAAGGGCTAAGAGGGAGACGAGACTCTAGATGAAGGGCTGGCGGCCAAGACGGGTGCAACCGGGTCTGTAGAGCAGGGCGATGGTTAGATTAAGTGCAACCATCCACTCCAAGTCTCCAACCACCCCGGTTTTTTTTCTCTTTAGCCTCCACGCCTCTTAGCAGTTATAAAAAACGTACAGGTTTGCC
This sequence comes from Tigriopus californicus, assembly GCF_007210705.1. Classification (NCBI taxonomy): domain Eukaryota; kingdom Metazoa; phylum Arthropoda; class Copepoda; order Harpacticoida; family Harpacticidae; genus Tigriopus; species Tigriopus californicus. The sequence goes on from NC_081451.1 coordinate 6,629,827, forward strand.
AAGAAGAACTTTCACCAAAGTAATGTTATGGTCAGTACAATGTTCTCTTCCGCAGATGCATGGAACTATCCAAATCATAGAATCTCTTACGCTTCAACAGCACATTTAGAAGCTAACAGAATTGCAATTCCAATATTCAATTTCAAGGAAAAATTATCGTATTGTGTCTTTTATTATCATCGACTGTTTTCATTTAGCAAAATGAAATTAGGTTTAGATATTGGTGTTAATGTTCTGCCCATCTGCTGCCTCCTAATCTTTATGTCCTTTTAACGTAAATTTGATGTAACATTCCTAGAGGACAATTCATCATTCTATTGCTAAAGAAAATCCCACCTGTCATATCAATCTTCAATCTTTTGATTTAAAAGCTTACTGCCAACAAAATCCGTCTGTTTTTTATGTTAACACATATCAATTGTACGGCCAAGGCGGATGATCGGTACAGCAGATCTTTTGATTTAAAAGCTTACTGCCAACAAAATCCGTCTGTTTTTTATGTTAACACATATCAATTCTCGCTCTATACTCGTACCATCGAGCGATGACCATTCTAGTCGTTTCTCAGAGTGTCCAAGTTTGAACACTCATTCAATATGGCATCACTGAGAAACTTGTTAGCGAGATAGCTGAAGGATTGCTTGATGGCGCCGACGACACAGCTCTGGCCATGCCCAAGACCGCCACTCACCCGTCTACTGCTATCGTTAGTGAGTGGTGCCGTAGAAATTCACGTCACATATCTTGGGGCTAAGCTGGTCTGCCCTGTTATTTTACATCTCGGGGAAATTTCTCAGGAGCGCCGGCTCAAGGAATGTTGGTACTTGGGGTTCCTCAGGTGGGTTTTCAACTTATTTATCATTGTGCTTGCAAGAGGGGTGGCATTTTTGAGGCCCATAACTTTGGCACCGTGAATCAGAATCAATAATAACTTTCGGAATATGTCACCTGAAAAAAATCCCGCAGAAGACCAATCCCGTTACGTCACCTACACATGAAATGTGTCATTCACAGTTGGTAAAAATGGGTTACTACGCTTGCTTCTCGTGTTTTCGGCACAGGCATTTCTTGTATTCATGGCAGCTTGACAACGACGATACATAATGCAGTTATTGTGCTGTGGGATCGTTGAATTTGCCAGCAATGCAAGCATTTTAGCCCGGGATGGTGTGTGGGAGCAAGTTGCCAAGGAGAAGCATGAAAGATGTCTTGCAGCCCATTCCAAAGGGCGTGGTAAGCGTTGGTGAGCATGGCCAATGAGGATTGGTAGGAGTACCCATTTGCGGGATATTTTTGCCACCATTTTTTGCTGATCATTATTGTTGGAAGGAGGGCCTTGCGTTGTGAACTATATTTCTGGAATTCCTGATACAAAACGAGTAAGGGAAAGAGTTACAATGGCTTAGGAACAAAACATATGTATTTTGTAACTACAGTGAAATTTCGTTGAAGGAACTTCGGATATAGGAACAATCCAGATATTTATATCATATTTAATGAAACCTTAATTTTCTTAGGTTATAAAAAATAAACGAAGATGGACAATTCGGGTATAACTACCTTTCTGGGGGGGAAATGCATTGGAATTTTTTTTCTACTGATCTGTACTTTCCTCATCGAACAATAAAAGACAAAGCTTCTTTGGAGGTTTGATCAAGACAACTGTTTGATAAACCTGTTTAATGATTTGACTTTTCAAGAAATTATAATCAGGCCACTCATGTCAAACACCAAAAGAATACATGTTTGTCAACTTATATTAAGAAACAGTATGTTGGAGGATAAATATTATTTAATTCACTCATTCGAGCCATCAGTCCATACCAGATGGCGGATGTGAAAGCTATTCACATACTTAATGTTTTAGCAGGAAAAAATTATTCGGATCTTTTGTAAAAATGCCCATTTTCCACAATTTTGTCGTGGAAAAAGCAAATTAGAAAGTCAAAAAGACTTTGAAACTGAAAGCTAGATGGTTCCATATTCTGTAAATGTTATTTATTCAGAATTTCAAATGCAAGCTCCTCACACCACAAAATTGGGCAACGTCTCTAAGAGTGCGTTTCCAGTTGGAAATAATTTAGGGAAGAACATCTGAAAAGGCAGTGAATTAGGTTACAATTGCAATATCCAGATGATTAATTAGGGCAAGGTAAATGTTACGTCGAAATGGGCAAGAATGAATACTTGACTTTCATTGTTCCAGGTACCTACCTTTTAGCAAATAAAAATAGACCAGGCTGGAACCATCAAGATTCTTGCTATAGCTTTCCAATAGTTTTTAATTAATTGCGGGAAAGTGGAATCAAGATATGTTAAGTAATACGCAGATCTGTAGAACAAGAGTCAATGATTCAATATTTTGATGAGGAACTATGAAATTATCTCCTTTGTTAATGATACCTTACTTTTTGTAACCATAACTATCAGACCTCAAATGTTGCATCCCAAAATAGAGGAATGTTTTGACTTTGTTCTTAATATTTTTGTCAATTTCTGCCCTTTTTTGTTATTGACGTCGGATTTTAAGGCTTAAAATATCACTTTCTAATCCGCCCTCTAGTAATTATTGTCGCATAATTACGGAAATTGAAGAAGGCAAAGGAGTGATAATCACATTGTATGAGAGGGCACCACAAATTTAAGGGCTTAATCAAGAGCTTGAATTACAGTTCCAGGTCCATTGTTATTGCAAGGAATTGCTCAACTCACAGAATCTTCCAATAAAAGCTACATTTTCATTCATTAAAACAAACACAAAACATACCGTAAAGCGTGAAAACCAGTTTTTGAGCATATTTTTGTTAAAGCTTCCTATATTTACAAATGTTTTTTTTTTCAAAACCTAAGGAAAGTTTTTTGTCTTTACTGATGACTTGTACTTTGTTTTCCTATCGCCTTCATTATATAGAAATTGTTATATAGCTGTTGCCTAAAGAATCTGGATTTTATTGTATTGGCTATTTTAATGGATCGGTGGGTAATTGCTTTCTTTTTCTGGGATATCAAGTCCATAGGTCATTCACACTAGTAACCAATTTTCACACGAACACAATTATCTCTTTTGATTTTTTGATTTTGTCAATTGACGCCCTCGATGACAATTTGAGTAGTCAACAGAAAACCAAAGGAGCCAAAGTCATGGTACATTCAAATATTCATCCTGATCAAAGTTGAGTTCGCTATGATGCCAACATGACTGAGCAAAGCTAATCTCGATCAAGATTACCGGATACATTTATGTCGTAAATGATGCTTACCTCCTGTGGCTTTACTATCACACAATTCTTTGTGATACGAACACCCCATTCACTTTTCATCTCACCGTCAATAATGAGAGGTTTTTCCGATCATTGTCATTTTGTTCCGCTATGGCGACCATCTTATTTCAATTTCCAGCGCTCCCTTTTGATGCAGGAGAAACGATCAAAAAGAGGCACAAATACAATCGAACTTCGATTTAACGACATTGTCCGCCAGGGGAGAAAATATCGTTCAATCGAGACTTACTCTGAAGTTAATACAGTATTTGCTAAGCATCAAAAATATCGATAAATCGAAGTTCGACTGCAGTACCTCAAAGAATTAGTTTGACCTTTCTTTACCCAAAATCGCCTTTTTTGTTCTGATGAGGAGAATCATTTGCAAATGACACATTTTGAATCAGTAGACACCAATGATAGGAAAGCATGTCAGTCAAATATATTGTACAACGGTTTTCCGAGTGATTTCCTCTCTTGGATTAGACCAAGCCGCAAAACTGATATGATTTCCAGCGAAACTCCTCAAATTTGCTAATATAAAGCAGCAAAGTACAAATAACGAGTAATAGTGTGAAAATAGCAAAAAGCACGTTTGAGCCAGTAAATTGATCTTTCTCCGATTAAAATCGACATCTTTCATGAGCTCTTGTACTTATCAAAGGCTTCAACATTGTACACTTGGCCCACCGATTATTCCGCCAATAGTACAACAAAGGCCAAACCAATGAGATGATCAAAGATAACATGTACGAACACGACACAAAGACAACCCGGTGATCCCGGAAATAATCCATGTCCATTTTGTTCCGAATCTGACGCGGAATGAATCCCAAGAAGGCCAAGACCATGATGAACAATCGGAACACAAAATCGTTGAGGCCGCGCCGAAAGCTCCGATCTCGACCGCCCGGTTTCAAGTTGGACATGAAGATGGTAACGTATAAGATGATGTGCAAGGAGCACACCAGACATCCGAGGATTATGCTATCCAGGATGAGTGGGGAGGGTTCTTGCTCGTCAAAGGTCTTGATGTCTTCACCAATGAGGAGGTAAAACGATTTGGTCCTCCAAGTGGCCGCCATTAATTTGATGATCACGGCATAAATCCCCAAAGCGTTGTTCAAGATCATGAAGAACGTGAAGAAAAACTCATCAGACAAGGCTCCAGTGGATTTGAACCACACAATGTAGAGGAACTTGATAGTGCCAATCTCGATGAGGGTGAGCAAGCCGGAGAGTACCAGACCTTCAAAGAGAGTGACCACAAAGGCTGCTGAATAATACGAAAGCGGTCCTATGGCACAGCTGGAAAAAAGAACGACGATAAGTGGTATAAATCGATCCTAATGGGGCACCCCCGCATGGTTTCGTGAGTGCATATTTTGAGATGCGATTTGTACCCAGTTGCACCTACCGCGAGTGTGAACGCACAATTTAAAATGCGACTGGGTACGGTTTAGTACTGTCGCATTTCAAAATTTGCGTTCACGAAACCACGCGGGGTACCCCATTCGGAAGCATTTAATGTCCACAGGAACGACAAGTTCTAAAAGCTTATGGCTCTATGGATAAAGTGAGTTCATAACGCTAAGTATGGTACAAAATCGTGCAACGCGGTTGGCAAAAACACATCGCCCTGAATGATTGTCAGTTGAGATGGTTTTCCTTGTTGTCGCCTGGAAATGAAGGAAGCCTGTTTTTAGAAGTTTGACCTAAAATGAGTGAGGAGTTTTTGGACAAAAACCAGTTGCTTATTTTTCTCCTTTAAATGACTCACTTGGACTGAGAAACAAAGGGATATTTTTGTTCATGAATCAAGCTTGGTAACTGGAAAGACGAATGATGAATCAAAAAAATATGTTTCTATTTATCGGAGGACTTTTTCTTCCTATAGTCTCCCTCGTCATTTTAATTCGAATAGCACCTTGCAAAAACCATATCAAAAGGCAAGATTTAAACAATAGGCACATCGTTGTCCACAATCAATACAATTGATTTAGTGACCTATGTCTTACCGAATGCCAATCACCATTCCTGTGATGGTATTAATAAGAATGGCATAGAAGCATTTCAGTGCTGTCAAGCGGTTGATGAGAGTCTGAAAGCGATCGTTTTCAATCCACTCACACCAAACGATCCCGAATAAAAGTCCATTTCCCAAGCCTAACGTGAGCACTGACCAAATGAGGACTGTAATCAGAGAGTCCAGACTTGAGTAGTGAACTTGGTAGGGATCCATTGTTCACTCTTCGCCTTTCGAGAGAATACTGTTTCATCGAGTGAGGAGGTGCGTATGAAGTGTCGTCAAGAATACGTCAAGCACGCAGCGCCCTCTAGCTTTCATTGGGCAAAAACTTGCTGGGGTTGCAACATTGATTAAGAAGGACAATATAATGCTAGGGCATTTTTTTATTTGGAATGAATCATAAAGCCAGGCGCAAGAGTTTTGCCCAGATCTTAAACATCCTTCTCCTGTGAAATGTCCTTTCATGCTTGTAGTGGCTTTTCGGGTAGAAGTTGATTGGTCAATGGTCTAAATGAGAATTCTTATGTACTGCCCCTAGTCCAGACTGTGGTAAGACACATTCAGACAAAAGAGCTTGGGTTTAAACCGGACATGATATAAACATTCAAGCCCACTCGCACTTTGTGTAGGGAAATTCGAAGAATAAGTTAGATTAGTCCATTGTAGAAAAAAATAAAAATGTAAGTTTCAAAATAGTTTTCACAACGTACTGAAAACGGAATACAACGATAAGTTGACTTAGGAGAGCACTCTTTATCAAATGTCATTGTAATCATAAAAAGATAATCGTTCAGAAAAGAAGCCCCTTGACAATAGATGACGCAAAATTCTGAAATTGTTAATGCCAACTTGAATTTTACACGAAAATCAAAACGTTTTTTGGGGCGGTTTCAAAGCGATGCACGATTGCGTTTTTGATAAATTCTTAAAATAAATACAGTTTTATATAGGCGCCAATTTTATCACCATATGTACTATTCACACTTATATCAATAAAACTGATCCATGTAAACAAGAAATAATAATTGCTGGGTTCTGATTTTTGCTAACATTCACGTGTTCAAAACACATAGAATTTCTTACTTTTATCCTGTGAAGGGGATGACGGGCAACAATAAAAGAACCGACTACAAAACAGTTTGTTCACATTTTGAAGTATTTGGACAATTTAAGTAATCTCCATTACCAACAAACAAACGAGCCTATCAGTGCCAGTATTCGGACGTTTAGGCAAGCGCTGGTACCAGCAAACAAACGAACCTGCCAGAGCTTGCCTAAACGTCCCCATTGCAAGTTTGATGACGTTTCAAGCTCGTTTCAACGAAGCTGACCTCCCTTCAGTCAAAGAATGGTCAGCTTCATGAAAACGTTTTTGAATCATAAAATTTGCTCCGCTTGTAGTGATACCACCAAACAAAGGTACTTCCCCGTAAGCGAGGACATTCAGAAAGCAATGAACTTGTGGCCAGTATTAAAAGAGTACAACAGTGACGTCAGCGCACCATTGCGGCTGAATTTTGAAACTTCAATTCCGTTCCAACACAATGAGTTTACATGGGTCCCAGATCCAAACCAAACACATTTTTGTAAATTTTTGTCGCTTAAGGGTTAGTTCTAAGGCTTAAGTTCCTCTTCAGCCGTCATTGGGACTAGCTTCCCCCGGCAATCCTGCGCAATCTCTCCCAGCATGTTGGTGTAGTCACCAGATTGAATGACGTTCTCGATTTGTTTTTTTCCGATGACCCTGAATTGATCCAGTGCGTCCATGTAACGCCTAGTAATCTGTCAGATCATCACACACTCGAGATAGGGTCGGCCATTACTCAAAAGCCGGTGTGCTTTAGAGTAAAACCGGCCAGAAAGGTCGGTCTGGCTAAGTTCAAGTTCAAAGATGAACATTGGCCATTGATTATAGAAAGGTTTGGGGAGCTTGACCTCATTTCAATGCTGAAAAAGGAATCATCCATTGATGTAGCCTTAGAAAAAATGATTCTAGTATTTGAGGATGTCTGCTCCACTCTAGCAATCTCTGAATGTGTTCCACAGGGCGGGGCACAATCTAAAATTCCGAAGTATGGGTAGAACTTGTTCAAAAAGAGTTGCAAACTAGCAGAAAGGCTCCAGAGCACTTCGAATCCAGTGATTGAGGCTAGTCTCCAAAGAAAGTTGGATTTGATCCAAGGTAGAATTAAGGCCTCCATTGAGACAAATCAGTTAAAAAGGAAAGTAGAGTAGTTCGGGAGGTGAGGTCGAATCCAAAGACATTTTCTCTTATGCAAACTAAGAGAAACACGAAACCAAGGCCATCAGAGACAACCCAGAGACTTCAGGCCATAAACAAGATGGCCAAGGTGTTTACCGTCTCAGAATTGTCAGGAAGGACCTAGGTATGAAACCCTATGAACATAAAAAGAGATAGCTCTTGTCCGCACACACCAAAACCAAGAGGAAGGAAAGATGATTCCTGAGTTCTGCTCCATTGGTATCTCACTTGGAGATTGTATTGATATATTCCGAAGAGAAATTTTTAGTAGCAACCATGAAGTACGACCCTCAGAACGTTCAAATGCCATTCAACGTTCATAGAACGTTCAGATGTTTTCAAATGGTGTCAATATCAGTGAATTTGTTTATTTTGGACTTTCTGAAGCACAAGGTATTGGTTCCCCTGAATTCAGCCTTGGAGCTCAGCTCTGGACTCCTGACAAATTTACCTTGCTTCCCTAGTTTCAGGGTTCAGGTGTTGACCCTTAAGGCCAAAAGTGAAAACAAAAGCATAAGTTCCCCTCACAATTTGACATCATTGGGATATCATTTTGAAGTGTTCGTATTTCAAACATAGTTTCCACCTGACATTAGCGCTCGTTAGTCATGTGACAAATATTCGGCTTTCATAGTTCAACGATGCTCAGCCCTTTTCAGTGGCGCCTCTTACAGAAAATAACTTCTATTTCTAAAAAGGGTTTTTCTAAGAGTCAGCCAACCTCTACTTTCAAATTTGATTTTCATCAGGGATATAGCAAAAATGAAAAGAAGGATGAAATGATACAAAAAACAGCAAACTCGTTTCACATTGGCTCGCAGATCTTATGTTAATATTCAGTGTTGTTTTTACCATGGTGCCAGGATGTTGACAGGATATTATAGGCAAAAAGACATCAAGTGAAATATATTTGACTAATTTAGAATTAGTCCATGAAGATCAGTTCAAAGTTGATTTTCCTTACTTGCATATTCTTTAGTGATCTTTTTATCTTGTTTGCCAGAATATTGGTCGTTGCATGGGCTTTAAGGGCTATTTATTTGACAGAAATCTACACCCTACTTATCTGAAACATTTCTTACCGCAATACCATCGATGGATTTGAATAATTTGCTCATTACTTCAGAGACTAGAAAAACTAGCAAATAGAAAGTAAACCTCTTAATGGATCTAAGATCTTATTTGCTAGATTTCTGGGCCTCTACTCCTGACACACTTCGTGTAAACTGTAACTTAAAAATTAAAGAAACGCATTCATCAACTGATCCCTTTTTCAGTAACTGGTCAAGATGGCTTTTGAATGCCTATCTTAAAAAGAAAATCTTAAGTTGTTGAAATCAAATTCAATTCATGGCCAAATTATACATCGTGCTAATATCCCACTAATTTTCTCATTGTCTTTTTGAAACAGAACCATAATGGCCAAGATGGTATGTGGATAGCCAAAATCTTGCTTCATAACCTTATGGTCTGATCATAAGATATTCTTTACATTTGGTGTCGTAGTAAGAGGTCTTTTGTACTGCACATTAGTAATAATTCTGTCTCATCCAACAAGTTGGGAAAGCCAATTTGGTTGATATGATGAATACAACCTGGAAATGGTTCTTTTTTATCTTAGATCTCAACCATCCCCAGGCTCAAATTTTGAAAATCAGCTTCTATCCCAAAATATCACCTTTTTAAAAGGTATGTCAGGCGATTGCAGCGATCATTCTACTCTCCACTTATGCCAATACTCTGGAGATCGTTCGAAAACTGAAGATTTAATGACTATTTTTCTTCCTTACCGCTAATGGGAATGAAATTCCCAGCAGTTCAAGGCGAAAAACTTGTTCATCTTAATCAACTTTTATTTTCATATATTATTTGATCGACCAACAAATTAGAGTTGGCGGGGAATCTGGCTAGCCTTAGAATATAGTGTTGATCAGGAACTTTGGTCAAGAACTTGTCCAAGTCTGACTTGAGGGATGCAACCGGATCAACAAGACCTACGTATTCCCTACGAATATTGGAGGGCAGCAAATTAAACAATGAAGGAGCCCGAGAAAGAGGAGATGTGGACTTCATTGTTCCCTGGATTCTCGAGGGCTTTGAATGGTAACTCTCAAAACGCTTTTAAGCTCTAACGGTCACTAGAATTGACCCTAAATCCTGGGTTGGGACAAAGCTCATGGATGCTTTTGAAAACGTACAATATCAGACACCTTTCGTACCTTCTCTGAAGACTGTACAGTCCCAACCTTGTTAGTCTCTCCCAATACGAGAGCTCGCTCTCTCATCCCTTCAATGTTTCTGTTAAAACATCTTTGGATCTGCTCGACCTTTGGCAAATCTGCTGAACTCATTGGAGCTCAAATGGGTGAAGTATATTCAAGATGTGGCAGGACAATCGACTTGTACAGAGTTAGCATCGTGATGCTGTCTCTGGACTGAAATGTGCGATGTATCCAACCACACATTGGAAAAGCCTTACCCACCTTCAACTGGATATGCTCATCGAACTTTCCATAATTTTGGAGGACTACACCTAAATCCTTCATGGGCGAAACCTGCTCCATATTTTTACCTCCATTATCTACGAGCGGAATGTTTAATGGCGTTGACACAAATGTCATTGAACAAAATTTCATATTATTCCAGGCTATATTATTCTCAGCAGCCCAAGAGAAGATTTATTCTAGGACCTCTGCCAAACTACCGGAGTTCTGACCATTCCTACCACAAACTAATTTTGGATTATCAGCATAGGTAGAGATACTGACGTTACTGCTATTAAGCTTCTGAAATGGAGCAATGAAGATGATGAAAAGGAGAGGACCCAAAATGGAGCCCTGAGGGACACCCGACTTGACGTCATGCATGTCACTAAGGGATACCTCGATCTTGTGAAATTGCTTCCTACCAAAAATAAAACTTTTTAACCAATGGAGAGCCTTGCCCTGGATCCCAATCTCAATGAGTCTGTTAACTAAAAGGCCATGCATGATCTACCTTATCAATGTCAAGATAGACTACATCGACGGACTCATGACTCTCTAGCCCCTCAATGACCTGCTCTATGTGCTCAATCAGTAGGGTGACCGTGCTATAATGTGCTCGGAACCCATGTTGGCTAGCAGGAGTGACTTCATGGATATCAAGAAATTCTGCAAGTTTATATTTCATGATTTTCTCAAACACCTTCGCTACAATTGAAGTGAGAGAAATCGGCCAATAAATAATGGGGAACGACTTATCTCCCCCTTTGAAAATTGGAACAACATGATTATCAAGTCATCAATGAAAATCCGCTTTAAATTACGTAACTATTTGATATGAGAGACGCAAACGAAAAACACGAAAAACGTTCGCCAAATCAAGAGTCAACTGTATTTCAGTGTACGTAATGCATGAACCATGCACAACGATCTAGTCAGAGAAATCTTCATTTTCACACAATGTTTCCGGATTTACTCCCTCGCCCTTGAATGGAAAATTGTCTAACGATGATTTCTGTCGGTGCCAGATGTATAGGTGGGCCACATCTCGTACTACCCTGAAGTAGTTCTTTACCCATCTACACGCGTCGGCAACAGTGTTGGGATAAAAAGCCCGGAGGAATCTGTCATGGGCCATGTAGGAGAACCCCAGGTCCCAAATGCCAAGCTGAAACATGCACTTTCATCAAAGTTACAAAAAACAAGTTGAACAGCAAACGTAGAACCAAAAATCCAACCGTTTTTCGCCTCCTTTCTGGATCTCATTATTGTCCATACATCGAAGGTTTAAAAGTCCAAGTGCCCTTCTTAGTTACGCTCATCTGGAGGTCCTGAGAGTCAAGAGTAACTCAGTTCGGATAAAAGCCAACATCACAGTTCACACGGGTAGTTGACTCGAAACAACAAATTAATCAGAATTAAATTCATGTTTTTTAAAATACCTGGAGCTGCTATGTCCTTTTCACAAAGTGACAAATTTCTTGACGAAGTGTCACGTCGTTTTTTTGGAAGTCGAGCTCCAAATAAAACTTGTGATCACCTCTTTAGGCAATGCCAAAACGATTTGGAAGAGCTCCAGGCTCCACTTCCCTGACTGGTCGATTCGCGCAATGGTAAAGTCCGGTGCATGGTGTTTTCTGACATTCTTCAAGGAAAGTGAAGCGTTTCTTATAATATATTTTCCATCAGTTTAGAAAATTATGAATTTCCAAGTAAATGTTGTTCCATAAGTTCTCCTCGTTGAAATGTAGCTACTTAAACTTTCCTCTTCATTTTGCAGGCTTTGTTGAGCAACTGCTCTTTGGTTTCTATCCTTGTGTTCACTTATTAGCTATCCAATTCAACATTTTGTTCTATATTTTATTATAGAACTACACCTCCTTAAATCATTTTTTTTTTAATTTGAAAGCATTTTTCTGTTTGAGATATTTTGGGTATAATTATATTCAGTAAAGTAAGTAAAAAATAGGCAATGGTACAAGTATGTTGCTTGGAACACTTGCGCGTGCTACCTGTTCATAGAGATTTTCATCAAGTAGCTGAGAGCTGTGCAAGTAGCCTGCAGCGGTCTCGTTGAACGAGACTTAATGATATACACTATAAACAAGAACTCTCGTTGAATAAGACTCTTAAAAGTAAAAAAAGTCTAGCTGAGTTAAAACTACCATAGAGCATTTCAAAAAGGTGCAGTGCCTTTTTAAAAAGGTGATATCAAGCAAATCTCAAGAGTTGAATTTGAACCAGCAGGGAATGGTTGAGATTAAACTTTCAAAAAGAACCATTTCCAGGTTGTATTGTTCACAAAGGCCCCTTTTGTAACTATTGTGATGCAACCCAAATATGCTGTTCTCTCTTCCGGTTCACGCTCAATAATCAAAAAGGCATCACCACCATTTTGAACGGCCTTTGGTCGAGTGTGTTGAAACGTGATTATATTCATGAAGTACGTGAGGAGCAAGATCCCATTGTTCCATCCGAAATATTTTACATATACTATACAATCAAATATCCAAACAAGGTTCCACATTCATTGTTTCTTATGCTATAAAACCGATCTTGCATTTAGAAGGAAATATCATCAAGAACTAGCACTTCATTGGACAAAGTCTACAAAAACATGGAGCCTGGGCTCGAATTCCTGTGCTACTGCTAATGTTTCGAAACCATGAAGTTTTTGAAGCCGCTAAAAAAGACTCAATCTCGCCTCATGTCTTTATCGCTTCCATTTCCAAAGCGAAGCAGAGTCGGGAAAGCCAGATTTGACAGGAGAAGAGGGTCCTTTCTTCCATGGCATGAATGGAATCCAGATATGGAGCAGGCGCCCAAGAGAGAAAGAGACAGACTTAGCCTTCCTTTGCCGTACCAGCGACGTTCTCGTAAATGCGAAACCAAAGACACTTTGGAGAGACTGGCGCGTTGGCTTGTTTCAAAGACCTCCTTCGAGATATAGAGACGTGTGAAGTACCGGATCGGATTTCAGTTGTGTGAGCTAGTCAGGCTGCGCCACAATCGCGGCAAGAACTACCATGATTTTAGCACATCCAGTGCTTCCAAATTTTCATTGACAAAATTGTCCGCCATCTAAGGAAATCGTTTAACAAATATTCCAAATCATTTCAGTCCAAAATTCATTTGATAAAGATGACATTACATGGGAAGTGACAAAAATTTGTAGAAATACAAAAAACACACTTGGTGCAAAAATTTTGCCGTCAGTAAGAAGTTTGGTGACACTTTCTCTATGGTAGAACCAGAGGGCGCACTAGTATGAAATCCCAAAGCTTTACACTTCTCTACAGAACAAACTGTTAAGTACTTAATGATGCATTTATGAATTAACAATATTTCGAGTCAAGTAGGGATGAAATGAGAGTTCGTTTACTTGGAATTTTAGTGAGAAAACATAGATCATTTAGCAATAGGATTCTTTCATGAAGGTTTGTAAATGAACAGGCACATTGATTGTTCTTGCTCTTATTAATAGTGAAGTGGTACTACAAAATTACTCGATTAAATCTTAATCAGCACGAACATGACATGTCTACCAAAATCGAATGGTTTGGATAATTCAGAAGAAATCTTAGAGATCACCAGCCAGTCTATTCCAAGTGTCTACCATGAAGGCCTCGCTGTTTGGGTGGCATTAGAGAAAGCCCCCAAGTTTTGTTTTGGTCCTGCAGACCGTCAAAAAAAGAGGCCTGCAAAGATGAACCATGAAGTGATTGTGATTTAATAGTGACGTGATAAAGTGGGAGAGAGAAAAGGCATCTAGAATGAAACAGTAAGTCGTTTTCATTGGTTGCATTCACATTTGCAAGACTGACACGTGTTGTCAAAGGTCCAATCCGTGTTGGAGTAAACAGCATCGGCAGCGTTCTGGAGATAAGCCACAACCTCAGGATCCAATCCTGCTTCGAAAGTGTTCCCTCTGATGGAACCACCAAAAAGCGAGAGATAATGAGCACAGGCGGATAGATATGAACCCTGCAAGAATAGCATACATTTGACACTACAACAAAGTATACTTGGAACAATTAAGAATTAGAGGGCAGGGTGGATAGTTAAAAAATATATTACATGCTTCAAAATTAGTAGACGAAATGACAAGATTCGTGTTTGAAGGCTGTTTTGTGGATTCAAGTATTTTTCTTATAGTTTGACAAATTACTTGGAAAGTGCAAAAATGCTGGTTCAAAATTGATTGCGAATTCCTACACTTTGACAGAGAACAGTCCTAACTCTAGTCAATTAGTACCCAATTGAGATTCCACTAGAATATTGACGGTTTAACTTGATTGCTTGAAATTCCATCAAAATACTAATCCACCCAAATAGTCAACCAATAGCCAGTCATCATCATAAAAAATAGTCATCATCTCATCCTTACTTGAAGAGAGGGATGATGATCGGCTAGGCCCAAAGTCTCATAGAGCTCGAAGAACCGTTCATCTCCTTCATTTTCTCGAATATACCGGAAAGACTCGCCAACCTGGAACGAAATGAAAAGGTCAATGACCTTTCATTTAATGCCCAAGACCTTTGAAATCCACTCACAGGAGCCACTTGAGCGGGCTGGAACTGACAGGCGTAATTGCTATAGTTGTCTGTGATCACGTCTTGCATAGTGAGATACTCGCAATTGGGAGGAAAGTCCGGACAAGTCACGGCCTCACCGTAAGGTCGACCCCAAGTCTGATAGAACTGAATTTTGGCCTCGGGGCTGTGCACTCGGATCTCTGTATCAGTACTATCGTATTAGTAATAAAGATGGAGATCTTTGCGGACAGAGATAGTTCGACCCACCTTCGATTAGGTTCCGGGCAAATGGGTAACTGGATTGACACAGCTTCTCATCAGATTTGGCTAATCCAGTGCTATATTCTTGAATGATGACCGCATCCCAACTACCCAATCGAATCAATGCCAACGTTTCGGGGGAATTCCAATGCTAGAAATATCACATATTTGTGATGTAGGCATTGATACACAATTTGATAACATGCAGTGTGCCACAAAACTCCTATTTACCGATTAATTTAAGTACATACATTCCGCTTTCCTTTTCGCCTTTATTGCAAGTTAAATTCCTCGCAGAGCATTTGTTGCCAGTGAATCAACATCTCTGTTGCACAAACTACCACTGTACGATAAACATTTTTGCTCAAAATGAAGTCTACCAAACCTCTCTAGCTGTGGAAAGATTTATTTAGATTTCAATAAAACTCGATGGGAAGGAACTTTCCGTGCCATTTCGTGTCACTTGCCTTCTCTAAAGTCCATCCACCTTCTGTGTGCTGATCCCGAATGATGAGTCTACCATCGGCAGTGGCCAGATTCTCGATCAAGGATGGAAGATCATGTTGGTAGGTATAGGAATTTCCAATAAATAGAACTCTTGTGGCATCCTGTTGCTTGGCAAAACTATTGTTGGCCAATAGCAAAGCTACCAGTATCAAAATCCTCTTCATGGTAGCCGTCTTTAATGAGTGATGACTGAACTGAGGGACTTTGTTGACAAGATTGATCAATCAACATTCTAGATAAGACAAGATTGATATGCGTCGCATACTTTGTTGTTGGGATTAATACTTATTTAATCAGATTGTTTATGTCAAATCTAATGAGAATATTACGTTATCAGTTTACCTAGGAAAATCTGGTTTTACCGGAAGCTGCCTGCCAACAAGATTTTTGGAAGTTCAGCCCCAATTTCAAATTCACTGGAGATTGTATTTTTTGCGCGTGAGGAACATCTTATCCTTAGTGTTATATCTTTTAGTCTCAGATTTTACTCTGACAATTGCGTCGAAAACTCATGGTTCAATGCACTTCATTTTATGCACAAAGAGTCGACTCATTAAGAAAATTGAATCTGACCTTTTTAGGGTGCATATCCTAAAAGGGCACAACATAGCCATCTGAACACAGGTACCAATGACGAATTGGAGCTGCAGTATTTAATTCGTTTTAATGTCCGTTTGTCCCTGTTACTAGCGAAGGAACACATCTCCTCTCTTGAATATTGAGAGCATTGACTTTGGAAAAACCTCACGCAAGAAATACCTCAGTCTATACGCAACCTATTAGACTTTCTTTCTATGTAGAGTGTTTTCTGGCCTGAAGGGAACAGTGGTGATATGGATGCTTCCCCTCCCCTTATTCCCGGCTATTTTGATAGAGTTTAACGTTTTGGCAGAATACATTAAAATAGTATATTGCGCCCAAAAATAAGCTACCTAGTTGCAATGAAAACCTATACCTTTTTGCGCAAAATATGTATATAAAAAATATTTCCATACAACCCTCCCGTACTTAACTCCCTCAGAGGATACAAAAGTAAGGTCATTTCAGTGCAATGAATCGAGTTATGGTTTATTGATTTATCAACATTGTTCCATTCATTGGATAGTTATTCACGGTATAATATGTAATCTCTCGTTTCCAGGTGTTGTTGATCTGAATTCTGTGACCATGAGTGCTCGAGAAGTGACCTTGACAGGTGGTCCTCCTTGGGGTTTTCGCATGACCGGTGGAGTGGATCAAGGAGTTCCAATAAAAGTCAAACGGGTAGGAATGTTTCCTGTCTTAGGGCGGCTTTACTCTACGATGGAAAACTAGGATTCAATCCTGGTTTGATGGTGGCAGTGGGACTAGTGCTGGGGCGAGTCCAGCAGAGGACTCGAGTCTTCCAATGTACTCAAGTCGAACAAGAAGACTCATATTGGGAAATTTCAACCAAAGAAAGAGATTTTTTTTTTTCACAAATCTGAACTTAAGTCTTTTAGAAAGGACTCGGGCTCGAGTCAGGACTCGCCCGATCACTGGTCCGACTCCCATCCTCAAACCAGATTCAATCATGGCTTTCCATCCCAGTGTAAAGCCACCCTTACTTTGGCAACCTAGTCAATTAAACGTACGAGTAGAGTAGGATCAGTCTCGACAAAACAGCTTGGCATTCTTGTCAGGCTTCCAGATCTCTTCTTCGTGTAGTTTCCTCTGAAGGTACTCCCAAGATTTAGCTCGACTAGGACCGTGATCCGGACAGGATTGCCCGAATCCGTCGTCTTGGTCAGGGTTCCTCAGATTCAGGCGGAGGGACCAACTCTTCAATGAACTGCCAATGAGCCAAAGTTGTCCTCTGTGATGGTGAGAGTACAGCCAAAACTTGCCACTCACATGCTTGTACAATGGCGACAAGATCCCATCCAGGGAACGAAATTCTTGAAGTTCATAGACTCCTGGAAGTAGTTGACAAATTCGTATTGTGCAATTCAGTGTTAGTGTTGCAGATGCACCAACAGATGGAGGCATGAGGGCAATAAGGGAGAACAAAACTCCATCAATTCTGATGCTATCACACTATTGAAGGAATTTTTCTATGCATTTGTAATGTAAAAAAAAGAGTGTGTAAAATTGGATTGCAATTAAAATTTTAGGGTGTGATGCCTTATTTCGTGCTGGGCATTCTGTTCCTGGGAGCTCCCCCACGCACATATTTTAATATGTCTTTGAATTTTCAAGTTCATGAAACCCACATCATAGATCAATAATCAATTTTGAGCTTTGAAAATGTTAGTCAATATTGATCTATTTTAGCTCTGTTGGGCTAAATTTTGCCATTTAGTTACAATCAACCATCCTCAGTCTCAGAGTAAATAATAATGCAGTATCAAGTCCAAAGAAGCTTAGACACCCACATAAACCCCTAATTAGAGCTGCAGGATTACTGTGTACAAAAAAGTGTTTGAGTCTCGCTTAAATTTATGCTCTGACGAAGACATGAGACTCCCCATGGGAAATTAGAGATTTCTTGGACCGCTCAATTACCTTGGTCTAGACCCTTTGCATTTGAAGAAGGAACTTTTTCCAACTTTAGTTTTGACCGTCAAATGACAAAGCAAAAACTTCGAACGTGACGCAGAACGGCCTTCACGTCCTGATTATCGACATTTCTGCTGAACATGAATCAAGTTATTGAAAAGAATATTCAGCTCGTCTTGCCTTTTCAACATCTAGATTCTTACCAATTTTCTCAGGGTGAAGAGTTGCAATGTTGCCATTGCTGAATAGCTCGAATTTATCACAACTGCATGAATAGGGAGGAAACATGTCTGGATTGTAGCAGTTGATTGAAATGGAATCGTCCAATTTCCATCCGTTCCCAATGGGGTTCCACGTGTTCTTCACTTTCTTGTGATAGAAAAACACCTCGGTTCTTTTGGCGTCAATCTTCCAAGGGCACATTTCTTGTGTGAGAAACAGTATTCCACCCTAAGACACAAAAAAATGACACGTCTCAATATCCTTGAAAACCAGTCTTAATAAGGGTAGTGATTTTTGATTTTTGAAGCCATTTTGCATTAAGTTATTGAGAGAAGCCCATTAGGCATCAGCATATATTTTTTGCATGCTTTACCCATTTGGGTTCCGATTAGTGCACCAGATATGCAAAAGGTCAACAAAAATGCCCAAAGACGTTTGACTCGCAACATTTCAGGAGTGAGAGAGAGCTCTTATTGGATGGGATTGGAGAACCCTTTGTCCCAATCCAGATTTTAGGGTCAATGATGTTGACCACAGAGGCATAAGGAGCGTTTTCCAAGCGCCTTTAAGCCCTCGAGAATCCCGGTTTGTTCGCGCAATAAGATCCTCCTCTCTTCTTTGTGGGCTCCTTCATTATTCAATTAATCGGCTCCCCTCAAATATTCGTCGGAAATATGCAGATGTTGATCCAGCCGTGCCTTTTAAATCAAACTTGGGCAAGTTTTTGATTAGCAATCCTGATCAACCCTACTCACAAGGGCTCGCCCGGTCTGTCAACTCAAATTCATATAATCAAATATTACAAATATTAAAAGGTTTAAAAAGGCGATCTGCAATCACTCATTTTGATACTTTCGGAGATGATATTCCTTGAAGCGATTAAAAAAAGAACACGAAAACGAAATTTAGAACAGTGACAATTTTCGACATTTGGTTCCTTCCAATTTTGCAACACCAATTTTCGTTATCAACCATTTCAAGATTTCAAGACAAGCTTCTCGAGCGAGATTGGACGTAGATATTTTGGGCTGTAATGGAATATCACATTTTACGTGTCGACATGACCAGGAGTCGCTATGAAGATTACTTTGTGAATATTAGAAGTGTTCCACTTGTTCCATAAAACCCCATTCAAAAAGGAACCAAGACCTCTATTTGTTACAGAATTGTTTCAGATGATGAAACTCTCAAAGAATCCATTCCGTTCATCAGTTTTATTAATTGATTGGTTTAAACCAATCCATGACCTCTCTTTTGTACCCTAAAATGCTCCCCCTTTATCAATATGACGAGCACTATCATTTACAGAAAGCACTTAAATTGCATGCATTTCCATCGCCTCAATGCTTTCTGAAAGGCACGGAAAGCTTGGGGCATGTCTTGATCATCTGTTTGATTTTGGAATGCAAAGATGGCAAAACGCAAAACGCAAAACGCATCCAAGCACATTAAGTTCGGAAGTCGTCCTTTTGTTGGATTAAACGATTTCTAGAGCATGTGCAAAATGGCTCCAAAATTCACCACACTTTAAAAGTGGCCGAAACTGAATTTCCAGGACGCGTGACGGGGTTTTACCTCGGCTTCTCCAATCATGGGTCCCACGACCCATCGTTCAATTCGATGAGCATACTCCCATCGGTCAAATTCTAGCTTAAAAAACAAGTGTTGCGAGCTGGCTTTTTTCGAATAGACCGGGTAGCCTTCAAAAAGGGTTGAGAGAGTGAAAAGACCAAGCCTGTGGAGACACACAAAAAAAACACGATTGTCAAATGTTAGGCCTGTCCTGATTGATGAGGACTTTGTGGTCCAACCAACCTGGCAGGGTGGCAAAGAAAAGGCTCCCCTGAAGAATCGATGATGATTTGAGTGCAATTTCCATTGCCACACTCGAGGGATTCCAAGAGGGTCTGCCGCATGTGATAAAGTCTGTCATCAATTTGGAACAAGGGCAAAACCGGCCTGGACCATTGGGTTAAAAAATGTAAGAAAGAGATATTAGAATATGGAGCTGGAAGTGAAGACGTTCATTCCATTGTGCTGAGTCAAACACGGCAATAATAATACACTTCTAGGGTATTACGAAATTATTAAAAAAATAAAAAAGTACGTACTAAAAGAGCCACTATGAGATAACTGATTTCTTCCACTTATCTCGTGAAAGGAAACAAACTGAACTTGTGCCTGAATAATGGATGTCATCATGTAAATGATCGATTACTGACAACCTCTATGGCAATTCGAGTCAATAAGCTTGTAATTCATAGACTCCACAAGGCTCACGAGTCTTTCATTTGCCATGATTTTGATAAGAATATAATTCAAACCTAAACACGCCGACGCCATGACATCGCCTACTTTTTGTTTAAGATTGTTTTTCCCGGGGGGGGAGCTATCAATCTAAAAAAGAACTGTAAAGAACTGTATAATTTTTTTTTTCAAAAACCTTTTTCTTATTTCTTATGTTATCAATCTAAAAAAAGAACTGTAAAGAACTGTATGATTTTTTTTCAAAAACCTCTTTCTTATTTCTTATGCAAATAAATCAAGCGAGCCATATTATTTAGAAGCTCTATTAGAACTCGAGAACGAACGCGTGTTTGCTTGAGCGGCAAAAATACATTCGGAAGGGGTCTTCTCTCGTCAACTCTCGAGGTCCTAAATGGTGGATCAATTAATCTTCTTGGAAGAAGGATGAAATAAGTTACCTGGACGGTTCTGACGGCGCATCAACGGGACTTGAGCACAAATTATTCTTTTGTTCCTCAATCACAAGGGGCTCCTCCTCATCCCGTCCATTTGCCTTTACAGTTTCTTCTACTTTTTCTACTTCTTCCTCTTGACCGAGCAGTTCCTCTGCTAGTGCCTCTTCCTCATCTTCTTCTTCTTCTTCTTCTTGATCTTCCTCTTCAAATTCGAATTGCTCTTCCTCGTCGTCAACAAATGCCCTCTCCTCTTGTTCCTCTTGTTCCAATTCCATGAGAACCGACGTGACGTTGTCCGTTGGATCCTCCTTGTTGGTGTCGTTCATTACGCTCAGAGTGAAATTGCCCGCTAAAGTCTGCCATAAAATGAGGGAGAGATGCCCTTTCGTCTTTTTAACATACCCAGGCATTACGAGAAAGGTCCGCAGCCAAAGGACGTCCCAAATTTCCTCCGCAATGGTCCCAAACTTGGGCAAATTCTTTCTGTCGTAATATGATAGAACACGCTTATTCCATGATTTCAGGGTTGGCTCTCCACTCACGCTTGAACCCACTGCACCTTACTCAGTTACAATTGATACACGCGCACAATGATGTGCATTACTACTCGATCCATACTACACCTTGAAGCGATATTGATTGAGTGTTCAAAAAAAACTTTTCGGTATTGAGCCAACCCTGTTGCCAAACTTTGATGGAAATGAGACGCTGGTTAGGATTTGGCCATAATAAGTGGGGACCGTTGAAGGCTTTCATATCAGGCAATGACTACATAGATCTGGCGGATCTATTTTGCATTGTTTTGCTTTTTTGCAGACGCAATCGATTTTGTCGACTGAAAGTTCTGGTTGCAGAACCAAGGCACAAACTTATTCCCCGGAAAACTGCTATGCCACTGATTGATAAGCGACCTCTCCCTCGTTTTGCAGCGTTTCTGGCGCTTCACCGTTGCTTGGAACATCCGTGGTGGTCATAAAAACCTGGGTTTCACTCGTTCCCTCTGAACCATTGAACAGGGGTATTATTACACAGGAACATCGTCTATCTTTCTCGCTCATTAAACTTACCCGCCGAACTTTCGGAGACGTCTTCGGAGCTCAGTGGCTTCATTTCCACAAAATCCGACTCGTCCAACGGAGGAATCTCATTGGAATTAGGATGCGGGTATTCGTAGTAGTATCGAGGGGACACCGTGGGATATTCCCGATGCTTCCGCATCATCTCCTGGTACGTGGGGAGCATTTTGACCGTGGGTTTGGCGGGGGGTGGGAGGGTCACCAGTTGTTCGTCTGAGCCACTCAGCACAACATCGAGTAAAAGCACCGAAAACAGGACACGAACTTGGTGGTGGTGGCACTTCATCATTATCATCATCAGCGTCTTTCAGCGTCTTTCAGCGTCCCATTTCCGTCTGGACTCCTTCTCAAGGGAAGTGTCAAACCGGTTTGACAGGCGAATATCGGGTTTTCCGTGCGATCTCCGCCTTTCTTAAGTCGTTCCGAGATTTGTTGTCATTTTTGCGGATTTGGCTCGAGTACAAGAAAATGACTGTCTTGAAGCCACGGGAACACTTGGGAACTCACACACGTCCTCACTTACTCACCCCTCTTCAGAATCGTCCCAAGTGAAACGAGGGATAGGAGAACAAATGTGAGCGAACGACTCCTTGGACTTGAGGGCCAAGGAGAACGACGAGCAGAAAAGAACGACGGGGACTCACTCGATCGGTGGGAAGAAAGCAAAGTTTCTTCGGGACCCAAGGAACAATGTCCCACCAAAGTCGAACAACTACTACTCCACATGAACATGCCAGATTTCGTGGAGAATGTCCGAATCCTGAAAGAGGACTCGAAAACGAGCAAACTCGGCCGGACACATGTCGTAAAATGCCGGACAACTCACTCAGTTTGGTCCACTTTGTAATGTGTGGAGCTGGTTCCAAATGGTCGTCGGATCATGACGAATGGCCAAACGCTCGATTGTGCCAGTCATAAAGTGGGAATATCGATGAAATCCCCCCCCCCATGACATGGACTTTGCATGATTAAGAAACGCCCTTTGACTCTTTTTTCCTTCCAACCAGTCATGTCTTGTTCCCGGGATTCAATCTTTTCAAAGATGGAAATGGAGGTGAAAAAAGAGCAATCTTTTTCTTACAGTTTAAAAACCGGAAGTAGAGGTATCCCCATCCAGGCCTTTTTAGTGAGTTGTCCAATAAATTCGACTTTTGGGATTGGAACGGAAATAAGTTTGCTTTGTAAGTGGAAAAGTACAAAATTGATAAATTTCTCATTGTTTAGATACAATTGAAATATAGCTAGCTTCCTATGAAAGTACTTGGTTGCAACAGTTTGAAAATGAGACCCCAAAAAATTCAATGCTAAATGATACGTCTTTTTGACAACATAGGGGTAGATGGATGGGTTTGGAGTCGAAAAATCAATCTAAAAAATGGAAAAGGTTGAAAGAGGAACAAGCCTGGTGCAGTAAGATGAATAAAATGTTTTTCATGTGATATGATTCGTCAATTAGGAAATATTTTACCTGACATGTTCCAATAAAATACAATTTTACACCATGCACTTGTTCTCTAGCTATAAATGGTGTGTCTTTGTCAATTGTAAAGAACGAATATTGAAACTGGACTAGTTCAGTTCAAAATCAGAGCTGAATAACAAAATCAATCTCACGTAGATATGTGAAGTATATATGAAGAATTGTCCTTCAGATCTTTATCTTGAGTTGCATGCAAACTTGATGCATTGTCTTTTTTTAATTTGTAAAGGGTATCATTTCAACTCACGGGCACTGATATCGTTTATGCAATGAAAATCAATGTCCGTGAATGACGTTCGTTTACTTACCAAAATAGCAAGGTTTATCGATGAAATGTCAGGCTTGAATAATGTTTGGACCACTGCATGAAATTCAACTTTTAAATTTCTCAGACTTATCCTCCTCGTTTTCGACTTTTACTTGTGCGGCAATGAAATGATTGCCTATATAATTGAGAAGTTTCGAGGGTATGAACAGTATCATTCGAGGATGGAAGTTTAACATCAATCTGTATTTCGGTTTCGTAATAAGAAGAAAAACTAATTTGTAAATCGAAGGTTCATCGTACAAAGGGGCACTCAAAAAGTATTCTTCTAACTTTCTATACGTAGACGAGAGAATTTGCTTTTGTTTCGTTCCAGAATTTACACCTAATTGTCAAATGGACTACTCAAGGATACAACAACACACTCAAATGGAATTCATTGGGCTAATTACATTCACAACTTCAATACAGGAGGAACAGGTTAAGAAAGAGAGGGAAAAGGTTGAAGAAATCACTTTTGGTGTGGTAGTTCTCGTTTTTTTTTTGGTACAGGGGCAGTTCCAACGGTTGGCGCTTGCTTGACTAGATGGTTCCAACATGTTGGGTACACTAATATTTGAACTAGATGGGTTGGTTGTCGTTTAGGTTTGTTGTTTTAAAGCCATAGAATTGCACAGGGGCTGACTCGAAGGTTGCTTGCAGCTGTATACACGGACATACTAAATAAAGTAGACGGGGAGGAAAGGCCAGTCTGAGTGAGACAGCCTGTATCATAGTAGAGTTTATGTCGAACATGTCAATGGGGAGGAGATGGATTGGGATGTTAGGGTGGGAGGGGTCCTGAGTTGAAGGCCTAGTCACTGGAGGTGGAGGTGAATTCTTGCACAGTCACCGGCGGGAACTCCGGCTGAGACTCCACCTGAACGTTCTCATTCGAGCCGGGGGATCCGGCAGCACCCAAGCGACCATCATGGCCGCTTCCAGGTTCTTGGTCGGGGTGGTGGTCATGGAGGTGATGATGGCTCTCCTCCATATGGACCTCCTCTGTCTTGAGTTCCAGAGATCCTTGAATGTCGGCGGCCGAGGTGACCACCACCATGGTGGCTCCCGTAATACCATCGGTGACAATGGGCGCAGAGCCTTCATCCGCCAACATGGCGTTGAGGATCTCTCTCTGGAGGGCGGGGTTGTGGTCACTAAAGTTCATTATGATTTGCTTGCCCTCGCCCTCATCGTCACCCTCGACGCCAACCCCAGTTTCCGATATGCTCCGGGACCCGGAGTTCACCATGATGGGAGAGGCTGTGGTGACCACGGTGGCGGAGTCTCCGATACTCACGTTTTCAATAATGTCCTCGTCGCGGAGATCGTGCTCGTTCTGAATGGTGAACGTGTCCCCAACAATGTGACCCATGGAATCGTCATCGTCGTCGTCCAGGGGTGTGATGATGGAGCGTCCGTTTTCATCCATCTTGATTGCTATTCGGCGGACTTTCTGCCGACCATCGGCCGTCAGGAGGGCCGCCGTGCCATCTTTGAGCTCGATAATCTCGGTGATGGTGTCTTGGCCATCGTCGTTTATGACTGTCCGTATTGCCTCTTCCAGCTCGGCATTGTTTGAGTATTTTCGCTTGACCCCTCCAATGATGGATTGGCTCGATATGGTTTGAAGGTAGGTGTCGTCTTTCTTCTTGCCAAATTGATCGTCCACGTGCGACAATCGAGCTTGAAGTTGAGAATTGGTCACGCTCCCGTCCCCAGGACTCTGACTGGCACCCACAGAATTCCGCGATTTTCGGCGTTTTCGCGGTGAGCCACTCGAATTGCGATTGGCCTTGGATCCAATCCCATGGGTGGTTTCGTGCCGTTGAAGGTGAGCTTTCTGTCGAAAGGTCTGGTCGCACATACTACACTGAAAGGGCCTCACATCCTCGTGCATGCGCATGTGCACCACGAGGTTGTAGGATTTACTGAAGGTCTTCCCGCATGTCTCGCCGTTCTCGAATACCCAATTGCACGTTTTGTTGTTCCCCACTTGTCGGGATCCGGGACTCGTCCCCACATTGGGTTTGGCAGCCCCCACCATGGTAGCTTTGGGAATATTGTTGTTGACTTTTGAGGCATTGACTAAGTTCGAGTTGGCGGTGGTGAGCGGTCTGGTCATGGGCACAGCCTCCACTTTGGTCTTTTTGGCAGCGACCATCTGTGGACCCGAATTCACTGTGGTTAATACCGGGGCACTCGCCTGAGTGAGTGTGTTCAGATTGAGGGGCATTGGAATACTCTTCACAGCCGACATGGGTAAGGCGTTCAGCTGGTTCAAGCCGTTGATCTGAATGGGTATGGCACCGGGGGGTAGATTGTTTCCGGCAAAGATTATGTTACGAGGACCTTTCTTGCCCGAGGGGAGCATGATGGTTGAAGGGGGCCCCTTGAGTTTGAAAGACTTCTGCTGGTCTTTTGAGTGCAGATTTGTGACGGCAACGGGGATGGCGGTGGCCAATTCGACGCCTGCTTGTTGGAGAATATTAGCATTGGAGTCATCCGTTCGCATTTCCTCCAAGATGTTCGAGATCGAATCATTGTGAATCTTATTGGGCTCTTGAATGATCACCTTACTATTCTCAGGTAATTCTTGGAGCACAGTGAGTTTAGAGGTATCAATATTGAGCCCGCCCAATTGAATGGTTTGTGGCAAGCCACCTTGTTTGAACTGGATCTGCATAGGCTGGCCTTTGTTGAGGGTGGCTGGATCCAACCCATGGATTGTGATTCTCTCTCCTGAAGGAAGATATAAGAGCACAACAAGAGACGATAAGTTATCAATTGTGAATCGTGAATGTCCCTTTGAGCTATTTTCGAGCTCTCTCAAACTCATACCTGAAGGGGTCAAGGCATATCCCGTGGTCGTTAACTTCACCGGTTGCAGACTGGCTGTATTGATAGGTATCTGCGTTTGTTGGGGTCGATTGGTTTGCACGTAGGTCATAGACTTTACAGCTTGAGGTGGCTGGGGTTGAGTAGGGAGTTGAATGACTGTGGGTATGCCCATTTGAGGGGGGTTGTTGATCTGATGACCGCCGGAAAATGTGGTTATGCCTTGAGCGATATTGAGAGGTTGTGTGAGCGAGGAAATGCTCAAGGGTAGCGTGGTCATTGGTGATGCAGCCTTAGAACGGTTAATAATTGAAGTTACATTAGTATAAGCTTTAACCATAGGGCGCTTGTCCCCTTGATGTAGCTATAATCACCTGTAGAATGGTTCCATTAGACAAAGATATTATGGGGGTCGAGCTAAATTTCGCCGTCGCCGGAGGCGCCTGAATGGGAGGTGGCGCTGCTGACGCAACTGTGGTAGCTTCCAAATTGTTGGTATCTGATAGGCTGAAATCAGCGTAGAAGTTTTCCGGGATGTACCTACAAAATGCAATTGATAATTGATAGGTGAGCAGGCTGTAACATGATCCTTCAACAAGGATTTCGGCGTTGGCAATTGGCAAGCGACTCGTACCTTGATAACTCGTCAATGTTACAGAGCAAGACACCTCCGTTCTCGTCCCCTGTGGCTGTACCCGGCATGTGGCCTTGCCCTGAAGGTAAATCTACGGTTACTGTAGATAAAGGTAAGGAGGTGGACACCGTTTGATGGTGGTGAGGGTCCATTGTGGATGGGATGGACCCATCGCTCGAGGAGACAATGACTGTGCTAATTGGGGCCATACTGGCCGCAGATACCACCGACACCGGGATACCGGTGGAGGTGAAAATGGTGGATTGCGTAGGCACGGCAGAGTGGGATAGGACCACACTGCCGTTATTATTGGCCGAAGAGAGGACAACCAAATTGTTGCCGTCCAAATGGTGCCTGGAGGTGAACTCGTCACTCAGGTTAATTGTACTCTGGAACTGTCCGTTGGAGATGGCTTCATAGGCCATCGAATACGAATAGTTTATGGGAGGTCCCCAATTGTGTGTTTCTTGACTAGATTTAGTTCATAAATCATATGTGCTTGTGTGTGTGTGTTTGTAACATTGATCGCTCCGTCGAGTCAGTAAGAACTCAATTCCTGGCAATTAAAAATGCACCCTCTCTCTCTCTCTGTCTTTTCTTCCAAATGCCACGGATTTTATAGCAGTCGTGTCCATGGAGTCACAGACGTATGCAGCCGGAAGACAAGGAATGATCCAGGATAATAGGCGAGTGTACATAGATAAGGAATCTTGCTTGCTGTTGTTCACCCCCCCCTCACGCTCCTTGTGCAAGATTTTACCCCACCAAACGGCACACCACCCTCCGCAATCCAGGATCCGTGTGCCTTGCGCCCTCTCCCTTCTTGCGTTCTTGCGTTCTTTCCTCGGGGTTCCAGCTCTTCAAACGTGGAGGAAGAACAATCGAGCGAACGGAAAGAAGCCGAAGCCCCCAAATGCTGATTCAGGGAGGGCGGAAGGAGGGAATGAACCTAGAATGGAAGGAACACGGAGATAGAGAGATCCGGGGTGAATGCCAGGGGTTTATAGTATTGATCCGTCGTTTAAATAGCCGTTCATGACAAAAGGGGAAAGGGAACATTTGGAGAGCCAAGTATCTCGAGATGCGTTGTTTTTTTCTTTAAAAAAAAAGGGAGGAATGGATGGATGCAGACCGACAGCTGTGTAATAAAGAATGGAGGGTTGTAGTATGTTTTGAGTTTTTGATTCGCCATCCATCGAGTTATTATTATTCCTTTGAAGACGAGCGACGAAAAATCGATCGTGGCTAACTCCTCTTGTGTATTACGCACTTTGCAGTGTCTACAATGTTGTGGTGCAAATGCTGCCAGGGCAACGATCGATCCAAGTGAACCATGCCAAAGTTTTTAAAAGGACTCTCTCGACACGTTCAAAGTTTCCGAATCCTAACCACTGTTATTGGGTGGGACGAGAGTTGGGGGTTTGGGGCAGGGGGTGATGATAGATTTCTAGGTGTTGTTGGATGGTCATCAGATTGTCGAATGATGATGAGGAAAGTAAGTAAGAAGCGGAGAGATAAATGGTGGTGGGTGATCTCGATTTCGATCAAGCCGTGCTCAAGTAGAAAGGCTTAGTGATTCTATCCTGAGAAAGAAGAGTTACTCCCGTAGGCCTTGCTTTCTGTGTTTTTGTTGTTGGTGGAGTAGGAGAAGGTGGAATTGGTGGTGGTGGTGGAGGAGCCGGGGAAGGCTTTGTGGGTGGTGGATGAGGAGAAGCAAGTCGTTGTAGTACTCGTGAGAGACTTGACAGGAGTTCAGGACGAACGACTCGTCCTACGTACTAGTAGGCCTTCCTTCGTTCGTCCCTTCCCATTTTGACTTTCCAAGTATAGTGGTGGCGCTTTCCATCCTCTACTACTATGGATTGAAGCTTTCGTCTGGCCTCGAGACCAACTCCTCGTTGTCGTAGTAGTAATACGTACCTAGTACTAGTAGTAGTAGTAGTAGAAGAAGGAGAATCACTTCTCTAGCCTTTCTTCATCTTCAGAGGTTTGTGTGTTCCTTTCGCCGCTTTCTCCCAATATATACTAAAAGAAAGCGAATCACTCTGCTAAGGCCTTTCACCTAAGACACTTCACCCCGATCCACACTTCCATGAACAAGTGGAATTCGTCAAGATCCAACTCAATCATGGGATTTCGCGTCCAGATTGAAGTGTTCAGCTCACCGATTGAACAAGAAGGCCCTTTTCCCACTTCCCAATCGCCACACTATTTTGGCTTGAACTGACTGATGGTGATGCCCTGGGACTGCTCCAGAGCTCCCCCACATAGTAGTAGTAGTAGTCTCCCTCCCTATTCGTATTCATGCTCCTGCTCCCTCTGCTCCCCCTGATCCTGCTTCTGCTACGTCGTCCGGAGTAGCCGCAGCCTGGCTGGATCGAGCCGTCTCGCTCGGGCTTGGCCTCTCAATTCCGAGGACTTGGCAAGTCACTTCATTGGTTGGCGCCATCTTGGCGCACCCTCTCATTGGTCCAACCTCGGGTTCGGCTTCCTCGGCATGTGCTCCCAAGTCTGGGCTGCTCCAAACCAAGGGCCTCCCGGCCGATCCCAACACTACCTTCATCCATCCCCGGAGCAAACGCTCGGCAAGCACCCGCAACAGAGAGAGAGAGAGAGAGAGAGAAAAAGCCAGGGGAAATGGCTATCGATCCATTCTCGAAAGCACGCGCTCCCCCTCTCCCTTCAGTCAATGACGGACGGACGGACTGGCTGACTCACTCACTCACTCACTCACTCACTCCATATCCAGTGCACAATGAGACTCTTCATCACAGAAATGAATTAGAGAGCATGCTCACATACATGGAATGGCTTTCCCTGTCTCTTTTCGGTCTCTGTGGGTCTGACAAGAGGGAACAACAACGGCCAGGTGGAACAACGCCGAGAGAACTTGCCCAAAGTCTCCGAGGGAAACAAGCCACATGAGCGAACCCCACTGGATCAGCGCTTTTCCCCCCTTCTCCCAAGCTAGATGGCTAGTTTTCCCTTTAAACCCAAAAGCGAATGCTGACGTAGACATCGCACCAATTGCAACGGGGAGTGGCAGGGAGCATTCGGGCTCTCTCGCTCTCTTTCTCTTGGGAGCAAGTTTTGGGTTTGGGTGTTACTCAATGCTGAAATCCCAGTCACCAATAACGATCACTGTCAGTTATCTAATCACATATGTACAAAAACCAAAGACAAACAAACAACGAGCTAGTGTAGAAACCATTCCTGTCTGACCCAGAGTGTAACCAAGAGTGTATGGCCCATAAATTATTAAAGCGCCATCACGACAACCACCACCACCCCTCCCCTCCTGGTTTTCTGGTCTCTTGCACAAGGCCCTACTTGGTCGTGATAGGAGAAGAATGACAGGTGGCATTATCATTATTAAGTGACATTGTTTGGCCAATAATCTAGGGGAAGGTCACCCCGGCTTCAACTAAAATCAATATCTCTCACAAATTTAGACGTGGCGGACGACGAATATTTACTATAGAGGAAGCAAACACCCGACATTCCTACAAGACTCACGTCGTGAACTATCTTCTTCGTAACCTGCATAAAAATCTCAAAACCGTCTCCTAGAACACACCGGCCAGGGACCAAATGGAAAAGTTCAATGACAGGAATGGGAAGGAATCAGTCAAAGAGAAGAACTAGAATCGTCATCGACAAAAAATAGCCCCAAAAATCTGACCGCTTTCTGAACAGCCCGTGCCATTATGCATCGATTGTGATGGTTCTTTACATAAAACTGCAATTTTATGCCAATTGACATAAAGTGGGAGATTTCGGCCGGTACTTTTCAAATGCGAGTGCAGCAATAACTTATAAAAGCAAAACTTCTTTGACAACAACAGAGCCCTTTAATCATTCTTTTGCTTTTACTTTGCACCTTTTTATTGTATACCGTAGGTAGAGAGAGAAAAGGTGTGTTCAAAATCTACCTGTTATTCATTGTTAAGTAAATTGTCAGCGTAGATTTTGTGCCAAACACATTTCAAGCACTTGTATACTTTAAACGGTGGGCCAGTGTTGGTGAAAGCATTCACCCGGTTGGCTCCTCTAATAATATCTCTGTGTTGTCATCCCCGGTTCACGTAAAGGGAAAACAGACCAGCAGGGTGTGCTTTCAAAACAGGGGTGAAAGAAGGAAGAAGCTTTAATGGAAGGAGGGGCGCAATCACACATTCAGACGACGGTCCTCTTACAGACAGACCTCTCTACGACCGTGTGTTCTGTACGTGCTATATACATACGTAGTGTATGTATATGTAGTAACTTGCAAGTAGTCGGACGGACCCAGTTGGCAAACTTGAACATCAGTAAGCACTTTGTTTACCGTCAGCCGCCAGCTGATGTTGAGAAGTTTTGGTCCGCATTTGGCCCACTGTATGAATGAGGGTGAGTTCATCGCCACGTTTTTTGGCAGGTGCAAGCGAGTCAAAGCCAAAAATTGGTGATGCCTGCTTGCATCATACTGCATAGAGGCACATTGTCACCATCTGCAGACCGATGGATGTTTAGACCGACGACCTAACAAGGGAACGAGGGCATGAACCCACGAACCCAGAACATCTCTGTAGACTTGACATTTCATCACGGATAAAAGAGGATGAATGAACCGAGGAATGGGGAGATTGGGAGAGGGAACATCTTTCCAATGACAACGCCAAGAGTGCAACCATTGTGACACGCACCCATAATCAGTGGGTACGATGGCTTCAAATCCGATTCGTAGTTGAAAAGTAAACCGAATGGACTGCAGTTTGATGATTTTGACTTCTTCCTGGAGGGTCAAGTCAAAGCTTGAGTATTCGTGCAATAAAATATGGGACAAGGCCCAAACACCAAGCATAGGAATTCCATTCGCCCATATTTTGAACATTTTCATAATTCATGAAGTGGATATTTCAACCAGGATATATCTTTTAAGGAGATATCCATGGCGTGAATGACGTGGAGGAGATTAAAATGTATTGGAAAATTAATCTTCTTTGGCAATTACCAAACTATGTAAATCTGATTCGCAGGTTGCGATTATAGGACTCTTTCTTTCCTTAGTTTACGTCGTGGTTTTATGATTAGGACGGTCGGAACAATACTTTCCGATTTTTGTTAAAATGTTTTGTTTCTAGATTATGATTTTCAGCCAAAATATGTTACGAAAATGTAACATGTGAAAAAAGTACTATCTTGGCCTTACCAGACAAGTAATGATTTTTTGAGGACTTCCTTTCCGCTACTGGGAATAGAATTCCCAGTATTTAAATTCACGCTATAGTTAGTTACATGGGTGACGAAAAATTGAAATTTAAAGCGGACACGCAACTACTACTTTTTGGCTCAGGTACATATTTTCGAGTACATACATCGTGAAATTACAGCTCAGTTTTGTTTATTAAATGATGTCCCAATCAAAGAAACTAAAATTTTGCATAAAAACCATCGCGGGGGTGCCTTGGATTGTTTTGAAATACTTTTGTTGGTCAACTGATAATACATAATAAATTTGCGGTCATTAGCTTTAGATCTATGTAGTGGCAAGATGGAATTTTTGCTCTGGCTCGGAGTATTGGTTTCAAAATTCGATTGATTAAAATTATGCTGCCTAAATGACACATGGCAGTAACATGTTTGGACAAATTGATTGACTTAAGCATCAATAAGTTTGACCTTGAAAATGATAATTTCAGCATAAATTTGAACTTCCTGCTTAGCCTTTTTTCCATTTGTTGTCAAATAACCACAACAAGTGACATATCGCCGTCTAGTTCCAATTTTTCCAGAACAAATGAAAGTTACTTAAATTCTCTCTAAGTTCTTGGTTTTCGTTTATTTTCATAGTTCAAAATCGCGACAGGTTTGAAATTGCCCCAAAAGTTTAAGATTTAATCTAACCTTCAAAAACTATTTTTTCGGCTAATTACTAACACATGACACACCACTTCCATGGACAATTGCAAAGATTTCCCGTCCATTTAGAACCATTCCCTGCTTACACTGAGGCAGTCATAACCGACGAGCCGAACGGCCTTGCTTATAGCTTGGTTCACTTGAATTATGGCTAGTGCTTATGGCTCAAGATATGGTCAATTTTGGGAGATAGCACAGAGTAAAAAAAGTAATAAGTAAAATAAAAAACAAGAAAAAATAAAATTTAAGTAACATAAGAGCTCTCAATGAGATGTATGAAACTTCCACTTTTATCTGGCCTTCACAAGGACTTTGAGCATCCCCATGAAAGAGATCTCAGAGACAGTTAGGAATGTGACCAAAGCATTCTCCACAGTTTGTGTCATACTTTACTCTAGAAAATAGGCTCATTTTTTGTGCCCATGAGATTGAGACTTGAGGGCTCATTGACCATCATCGTCTTGTTTTACTTTGACTTCGTGGAAAGAGCTCATTTTTTCATTGGAACGCTTGTGGGACATTTGATCGATAGACAGTGCTGTGAGGTGTCCACCTGATAAGTGGCAGAAAGATTCGAGGAAACTTAGAGTCTAAATTCTAATGTTCCAGGCTTTGGACCAAGGCATCACAAGCTGCGGACAGCGGACCCCTTGTACAAATATAACTTTTTTTCTCATCAGTTCATACACACACATGTACATCCCCGCTAACGTTTTATGTACGGGAAATATTTTCGAGAGACGTCAGATATCCTTTCCTAACAAACTAAGTCTGGTCCGCCTGAAAAAAAAAACTTGACGCCGAGGTTAAAATGCCCTTTAAAGTTTTGTCGGAAATACACAAACATATCTTAGCATATTTCTAGCTCAGAAAATCATTTCGAACCACTTTGGGCTGATTGTTTATGGATTTCTAGCCTCCATAAAAAACTTACATGCTTTAAAAAAAATTAAAACTGAAATTTTCAACAACCCAATTCATGAAAATTGGGAGCTCACTTAGTTAGCACTTATTTTGAAATTATGATAGAACTCTTCGAGGCAAAAAAAAACCAAAGTTGTGCCTTATAATTGTCTGAGCAAGAAATATGCCAAAATGTATTTTGTTTGACTATTTCTCTTGAGACTTGATAGGGCTTTTTACGCACTGTGTTGACCTTTCTTGGTTTAGACAAATATTCCAACTTGGCTCTAATGCTGGCTTGAACCGGGTTCCAATGACATACAACTTTCAGTTTGGCCCATTCGTGAAAGTATTCCGGTATGCGTTCGGTAACATATTGATTAGGCAAAGGTTTGGATATTAAAAACGCCAACACAACATTTCCTTCAAAAAAGGTCTGCCAACTCGCGTCGTTATGTTAAGACGAAGATTCACGCAACCTCAAGCCAAGAACTAGCCCTTCCATTGAAAAAAAAAACAATAGATCAGGCTGGTCAATAAAGGAATTGCAGAGCCAGACTAAATCAATAGATGGGAACCGTACGAATGTAAATGAGTAAAAAGAAGCAAAACACTTCAAGTTTCTCTGGTTGCCATTCAAGAATAATGAAACGCTACCTCGTGGCAACTTATTGATTACCTATATTTTTTAACCTATTGGAGAATAATGCCATTACGGATTTGAAAGGAAAGTGTCTAAATGAATATGATCAACTCATATGCCCAAGTAATTCGATGGTGCTGTGAGGAGCTGAACTAAAGTTGAAAGAATTAGAAAAGTAGCGCTTGAATTCTGGCCATATTGTAGGAAACTGTCACGGCAAGCCTAGCAGATGCAGATCTTGATCTGTGAAGTTCTCATGAGCAAGGTACGTGTATGTAGTATGTCAATCCCTGCAATGCAAGAAAGACAACACAGTGACTTCCTTTCAACCGGAATCCCAATCATATCTGATTAAGATGCCGTCCGCCGTCCAGTCCGATCTGAGGCTGTGGAACTCCTTCTTGAGCTTCTTGGGTCAAGATCCAATAGCTGGCAAGGACTCCGGATCGTCGTCCTACAGGCCCACGGAAAGTGATTTCTGTCGCTTTTTTGAGGCGCGACAACGGGCCAAGACAGCCCCCACCACCATTTGGCATAACTTTAGACAGCTCAAACGATTCGCCAATGCTCATTTGGGGTTGGATTTGAAGAAATATGATTCTCTTTCGGGATTTCTGAACACAGTACCGCAAATGAAGCCAGGGGGTAGGAGACTGCGCCCATTCACGAGCAAAGAGATCAACCGGTTCTTTGAACTCGAGTTCTTGGAGGACAACAATTGGCGAGTCAAGCAGGTAGCCGCCATTTTGGCTTATTCCGCTCAGATTAGCTTGAAGAGTGTGCGAGATATCAACATCTCAGATTTGCAAGACCTGCCCCACGGGATCAGATTGAATTTAAGGAATGAAAACCGATCGGTGGTGATCCCAAATCAGATCCCAGGTACTTCTATTTCCTTGGCTAGCAAGATCCGGAGCTACATCAATGTGCTGAACACTCAAGCCCAGGAACTCAAGGGCTCACATTTGAATGGAGTTATCAAGTATGTGACGGTTGATAATACGTTTTTGAACAATCCCATGGGTTCAAGTACGTTGGCCAAAATCCCTCGTGAAATAGCACAGCTCTTGGAGCTTGAGGATCTTGATTGCTTCACCAATATATGCTTTACCAAGCGTCAATCTGTCTCGGAAATTCATGATGAGCATGAAGAGAACCAGGAAGATGGCTTTGGAAACATTTCAGATGAAAACGAGGATCGCACTTTTCCCACCAATGTCGTTGCAATCGGCGATGTGGCTTTCTCTCGTGAAGATTTGGAACGGTTTGTTTGCTTTGAAGACTTGACTCATGAGGGACGTTTGAGAAACCAGGTTGCAGTTATCTTTGTGTTAAACACAGACATTTCCGTTCTGGAGCTGAAATTTCTAAAGTTGAGTGATGTAAGTGTGGTCCAAGATGATGTTATGTTAGTGCACTTGGGTCAGAAGTGCCATGAGATCCAAACCAAGTGTCATTTGAAGAAAGTTAGTCGCTACATCCGCGTCTGCAAAAGTGAAGAAAAGTTCCTGATGCCTGAAATAGTGATAGAAGACCTATTAGAAGACCTCACGCAAACCATTGCTGCCTTCAAGAGACTTCTTTTCAGTGAGTCCCAATTGTCAAAATTCTTGGAACGGAATGACCTCTCTCTTGCCGAAAATGCCTTAGCCATTCTGTCAAATGCGTGGCAAGTCGACTTGTCTACCTTGATAGAAATGGATGCCAACACATTGAAGCAAAACTTTGTTGACTGGCCAGTCAATTCAACAAGAACCGACGTTGTCACTGAATTGCTGCACAAGTATCCAGACGTTAATCCTTTTGGAGTTCCTCCAGTCGACTGCATCGGTCACATTGGTCACGATGTCGCCAAATGTCTCAATGTCAGAAATCCCCACGCTTATGCACATGCAAGATGTTTTCTTCACCAAGCTCAACCATCCAACAATACCCTTGCAAAAGAACCAAGTATAAACCAGCAAGTATTTTCTATCGCTCAATTTGAAAAGTTCCTTCGAAGCCAAAAGGATGGCCCCATGTGGATATTGTGCCAAGCAATTGCCTCTGTTTGTTTCTGTTCCGGGCTATCCGTGGACAATCTTAGTGATGTTCAAAGGAACCACTTTCAATTATCGTTTGAGGGCTATACAATGACCATCAAAAGTAAGTTAGCCGTGAGTAAATGCACATTCATACCGTTTTTGAACTCGGATCCCACAATTTGTATGGCAACCGCCGTGAGAAGGTATTTGAAACTGTGGGATACCAAGTCATCCAATCCACAAGCTTGTTTGTTCCAAGATCAAACCATTGCCAAAGTCCTTGGTCACTTTGAACAGGAATTCAAAGTCAGTGAAGTGGGCATCAAAGTTGCCCGGTGGTTGAGTCTAAACAAACCAGAATTCTTTGTTGGCCATTGCTTTTTACAATCAGCCGTTGGAAAAGAAGAAGAACTAACAATATTGAAGGATGTTACCGAAAATGAGACTGTGGACGATGCGACCTGTGGCAAGATCGTTAGCCAAGAGATTCTGGATCGGTTTATTGATTTAGATCTTCACAGTCACTACTGGTTGGTTCGTAAGGCTCTCATGTGCGTGTCTTTTTGCCTCGAGCTTCCCATGGAGTCCCTGAGAACGTTATATTCCACTGAAGTTGTTGACCAAGGAGATACGTTATTGATACGATCCAAGGTCATTTCGAAGCAAAGCCGCTATTACAAGCCTATTAATGAATATTTGAATGATTCTGGTCTGCGGTGTTTAGGTCGAGGTTATCTATTTAAAGAAAGATACGACGCCATGTTTCGTCTTAGTGATCAGCCCCTTAGCAAGAGGGTTGTCCAAACGATCATCGATGAGGCCATGTCCATTTATCTCCAACAAGAGCTTAACATGATGGACTTTGAGGATCAACGACAAGAGGATGTATTTGGATTAAAGCAAGAAGATACCGAGGAACTCTTCCCCGGCCAAACAGAAGACAAGCCAAGTGTGTTGATTGAGGGAGAAAATGGTGATTGTGACAACGTTCAACCTTCTCCTTTGGTCTTGAATATGGATGAAGAGGCCATTAAGTGCAAAGTAGAGGATGGGTTAGACATCTTCTCTGAGAGTTTAATTGATGCCCATGACAATAAACCCGAAGTCGTGAGCGAAGAGGAAATCATGGAGGAGCACTACGATGTCTTTTTTGAATTGGGCTCGCCACTGCAGAATAACCCAGACTCTGAAGATGAAAAAAACCCTTCAATGACTGAAACAGTTGATGCTGATCCCTTATCCCTTTCAATGATTAACAAGGACCCCCCAATGCCAATACTGTCGCTTCAAAAGCTGCCCAAGGTCAAGAACCCGCCCAAGGGCAAAAGCTCCTTTGAGATTAAAACTCCCTCCAAGGTTAAAGGCTCTGCCAAGATCAAAGGCTCTCCCAAGGTCAAAGGCTCTCCCAAGGTTAAAGGCACTCTTAAGGTCAAAGGCACTCCTAAGGTTATGGACACTCCTATTGTTAAGGACACTCCTATGGTTGAAAACCCAAATGATCTTGCTTGGGATGCTTTCATTCACTCATTAACTCATAATGATAAGCCAAGTCCTGAAGAGGTTGAAGCGTATTTGCGGCAATGTTCAAAAAATTGCACAAAGTCCCTCGATGTCTTGGAACTGTTTGCAAAACTTAACGCACACATGAGAAAAGACTACGGAGTGAGTCTCCGAAATCATCCACTCATCCGCAAAATACTTGCTGAAGCTCGTCAAGAGTCCATCCAAGAATCCAAGAATTTTTTTTCTCCAGAGCAATTGTTCACCATCCTTCAAGACTCCACCCTTGGGTCCAAGTTCTGGTCTAGAGCCAAAGCAATGCTTTCGCTCGGAACCAAGTTTGAAAGAAGTGAACTCGTTGCGTCAGAATTCGAACGGTGGGACGAGCTGCACCAGATCAAGGAGGGCAGAACTTCTCCTATTCGAGATTATTTAAATTTGCTTCCCGCCAATTTCAAGTCGGGTCCGGTATTCAAGACGTTGCTCCCAAGTGATCAATTCGGAGAGGAGCAAATGTCAGACAAAGAAATGGAGGCAACCTTGAAGGCTGTGCTGGACCATCTTAAATTGAGACCGATAAGCTACACAGTGAACTCCTTATTTGGGCAAAACCTTCTCAACCGAGACAACGGCCCTAACCCTCGTTGGTGGACTCTTTTGATGAACCGAACAGAATCAAAGGAACCCACTGAGAAAGATTACCTTGCCGTATTTGAGAACATTTCCGAAGCGCCCACTTTTGCGAGAAATCCTTGGAATCACTTTCGTGATCTCAGAGCCCACCACAAGAGGGCGTTCTGTTTCGATATCGATCATCTTTCTGGGCTTCGGTCCCACATCAGCCAAATGTTCCAGGAGGCATTGCAATCAAAAAAGACCTTTACCATCAAGGAAGTGCAAAGATTTATTAAAATGGAGGAAATTGCCCAAGACCCTTATTGGTTGACGAGACAAGCTGTCGCCATTGTGGCACTTTGTGGACAACTTCACTTATTCGAGGTCAAACTTTTGCAAAACGCTTCATTCTACCTAACAGATGACGGAGTGGTTGTCAATAGTGTTGCCCATCACGTGTTTGATGCAAAGGGAAGAAAAAAGCCATCGGAGCCATCACTATTTATTGTGCCATTTGACCGTAACAAGCCTGAATTGTGCATGGCATCCTGCATCCGACGTTACTATCATGCTCTTCCTCAGTTCGCCTTTGAATGCCCAACAGCGGAATTCTTTCGCGCAGCAAACCATAAGAAATTCAAACCCCAAAAGCCATTCTTGACCAAAGAAATGTTTACCGCCATGGGTGAGGCAATTGCTCGTCTCCTTGACCTCCCTAATCCCGAGCTTTACGCACACGGGAAGTGCTTCCAGATTGATCCCACGGGTTATTACCAGTTTTTTGAAAAGACCTACTTTACCCAAGAAGATCTTACATATGTACAACTCAATTTTCCCTCTATGGCATATCCTCCCAAAGAAAACGGACCACCATTAACTGAGGAGGAATTGCTCCAAAAGATTGACACCCTCGGCATTTTGACCACTCCTTTTGGCGAACCGGAAAAATCTGCTACCGACTACAAAAATGGTTGGCGGAGATTCCTTCTGCAGACCAAGACAAGTCGGCCGACAAGGAAGAGTTACCTTAGGTTTATCGAGCACCTCAAGTTTGAGAAGAAGATGAAGGGAAAAGCCATCCAAGGCCAATTCGCGAGATTAGCTCACTATCACAAGAAGATCTATGGAACTCGATTGAAGGATGATCATCCGGATATCATTCAAATAATTGATGAAGCCATAGAAAATGATACGAGCACTGGAAAGGGCCCCGTTGTAAAGCGCTTCAC
This sequence comes from Tigriopus californicus, assembly GCF_007210705.1. Taxonomy (NCBI): domain Eukaryota; kingdom Metazoa; phylum Arthropoda; class Copepoda; order Harpacticoida; family Harpacticidae; genus Tigriopus; species Tigriopus californicus. Next base: position 6,669,754 of record NC_081451.1, read on the forward strand.
TCCAGCCGAATTGGACTATTTTCTACGAATGGAATTGCACACAGATGATTGGCTTATGAAAAAGGCTGCCGTTTGCCTCATTATGTGCGGTCAACTCTCTATGAAAGAGATACGGAATATGAATATCAGCGACCTCCTCCAAGTGGACGAGGGTTATTTAGTGAACTTGCCGCGACCTCGGAAATCCTTTATAGTACCTTATAATCGTAATGATCCTGGTTCTTGCCAAGCCACCATTGTCAAACGGTACCTTGACAGAATTTGCCAACTCAGTGATGGATCCACCGAGGGTCCATTCCTGAAGGCTAATCAAAAAGATCAACAATCGTTAGTTTTGGATCGTCGAATGAGTTTCTTTCATTCAGGCCAACTTTGCAAAGAGGTGGCTAACATTCTGCTTTTGCCAAACACCAAGCACTATTGGACCCAGTCGTTTTATCCTGCGGGAGCTAATTCGCAAGGCAATCTGACCATGGATAGTAAGTATCGCCTAGCATGGCGAAAGGTCACAGACTGGTTGAACACGGACAATCCTACAGAAGAAGGCTATCTCCGCTATTTCTCGCACTTGAAATATGTCCGTCAGCTGAAAGTTGGCTCGATGACCAGCATGTATTTGTGTTTGAGCGTGGCCCATCAGCGGAATTGCGGAAGCAAAATCCAGCAATGGCCGTCCATCCGCCAATTGATTCATCGAGATGATGTGTGTGGTGTGGTGTCCAGTATGCCAAAGACTTTTACGATGAATGAAATCAAGGCGTTCTTAGCCAATATTGAGTTGTTTCAGGATCCCATGTGGGAAATGAGACGAGCAGCCGTGATTGTAGCCGTTTGCGGCCGACTCGATCTTCTGGATTTACCCAAGATCCGGCGGGACGATATTCAGTCTACCGACCAAGGCGTGCTTGTCAAATGGAAAGGCTCAAACTTTGTGATCAATTGGAACAATACAGACCCCCCTCTATGCATGGCCAATTCTGTTATGAAGTACCATCAGACTCTGGGAGAGTTCCAGGGCTTCCTCAAAACCGTGGGCATTCGTGGGGAATTCAAAAACGAACCAATATCTGAAGAACAGGCGTTGAAAATTGGCCTTGTAGTGGCCAAGTCCATGTGCTTGCCCTCCCCCGAGCTCTACACTCGAACTTGTTTCATGAGTGTTAAAGATTCCACTTGAAAGTGTTCCACTAGATTTGAAAGTAACAGTTCAAATTTCTTGAAACTCTCTAAATGTCAATGGTTGATTTTCAGTGTATCGTGGCTCAGTAACACAAAATAGAGTTGCTCGAACGAAATCACCATATAAAGCCATGGAGGACAGTATTTTGGATTTACGTATTTATTTGAAGGCGCCATGGATGAGTGTACACATAACTCTTTTGTTTTCTATTGGAGCCGCCTTGTGAACCGGAGTGAGAAAACGAAAAATTCAAAACCCACATCAAGGCCCCAAATTGTTATTTTAAAGATAGTCTGGCCGCGCTAGAGCTAATCAGTCAATTCCCGTTGCTCAAAAATACAATTTCCTGTATCCCAATAATGCAATAAACGGAGGGGATTAAGGTGCTGGTGACAGTAGTAAGTAAACTAGTACTTCGAAGTTTGATTTCTTCAGGTCAGTCTTAGAGACACAGTTGAGCTTGTCTATTTATGTATCTCAAAACATGGACTCCTTTCATTTGGGCAAACAGAGACAATATTTTTCGGAAATTATTTGTTTCTTCACGCAAACTCAACCACGAAACAACTGAATACTTGCTTGTCAGACGGAATTCAGGTTAAACTCTATCTACCTCAATGGTCTAGTTGGAAAAGAGTGTCCAGCTGCACAAGCATGTTTTGAATTTGAAGGGTCGTACGTGCAGCACGGATGTACAAATAGATTAGACTTGAGAGAATGTCAAATGAGAAAAAAATCATAGATTTCCAAAATAGTTTTAGTTTCAGTGGTTGACAGGAATTTGCTAGGAATATCCAAGCAAATGTATTGAGTGAACCAAGGTTCTGTTAACTTCCGCTGGGCAGAAAAGAAATAAAAACTATTTCATGAAGTTTCTAAAATCAAATTCATTATTTGAATTGATGCAAATCACCCACAGTACTTAATTAAAAAAATGCAGTCTCCTCTATGAAACAGAATTCCAAGGGAAGGCCAAAATTACCGTTTTTCCACGTTTCTGTACAAAATAAAAGTCTGCGGGGTTTTCAACAACAATTGGATAAACCACCACGAGCCAATGGAAAGTGGAGCAATATGAGTGAAGCACCCTGTAAGTTCATCTTCTACGATTGCCGCGTTTACTTCGACTCTTGGCATCCACAATGAGATTAGCCTGGCGTTTCAAGTATCCCCGTGTTGGAACCTCTTCATCGTCTGGACCACTATCCACGTCTTCTTTGTCATCTGAAAAAAAACCCGAAAGAATAACAAATGCATCAATTTACTTCGAATCTAACCATTGGAGCTAGCTATCTCATTCATTACCTTGTTCATCGTCGCCCTCTTGCTCGGGAACGAGCCCCACTGGAACAAACTCCTCTTCGTCCATTTCCAATTTCTTGCCAAACAAGTCCACCTCGTCCAAATCATCCATGAGCTCCTTCAATCGCGCTTGTGCTACCGACAAGAGCTCAATAGAATTCCTTGTCACGGGCGGGGCATGGGGATCGAACAAGAACTGCCAATGATATAAGTAAAATAAGTTGAACGTCGTTGCGTTGATGCAGGGCGACAAAGGTGCATGGATACCATGCTTACCAGTTTATCGGTGAGTCGGTCCAGACCCTCCCGTATGCCGACAAGTAACTTGTTGCGGGATTGAAGCTTCTCCTCCGCTGATTTCTTCCGCGATTGCTCATCCGCAATCTTCTCCTCCAAATCCTCCATCTTGTCCCTCAACTCGGTGTTTTCTTCCTGCAAAGACAGAAATGAATCTGTTGTTCGATCAGTCCAAGTCACCAAGTTCAAATCCCTTACCTGTCCCATGAATTTAACCACTTCCCACTCAGCCTCCAGTTTCTCCTTGATTGCGCCCAAATCTCGGATCTCCTTCTCGGCCCGAGTCTATGATTTTGATCACAGTGTCAGGTGTTGAATTCAATTGTTTATTAAGTTGAATTCAATTGTTTATTAAGTTGAATTCAATTGTTTATTAATGGAAAAATGGTAGAAAGCACCTGGAGTTCATGTAGATGCTTGGATGTCTCCTCTTGAGTCTCGAACCGATGAACCACCTCTTTGATGTCTGAGACCCCGGCGGCCTTTTTCATGCGCCCAAAGGCCTCCTCATATTGCTCATCCTTCACATCGTCAGTGCCTGATGTTCCCATTAAAGAATTGCGATCCCCCTCCTCTGAGCCACGCCCGTCATCTCGAGAGTGGGCATGGTCGGATGTGCTTATGGACTCCCGACCTGTTTCCTAGGTGAAATCATTAACTTTTTAGAAAAGTAGTGACAATAATCGGTTCAGGTATAGTGGAGTTACGTCATATTCTTAAAGCTTCACCACTAGATGGCGCTCTCGAAAGCGCAAACGTTAGCAAAAAAAATCGCTTCCTTTTCATCCAAATTAGATCAAATTTGATTTTCACTGATCTGACACATCCTCGTACTAACCTTGACGGACGTTTTGCTGGCAAACATGTGCCTCTCCATGCTCTCAAAGTAGTTCTTGCGGTCCTCTGCGGTTTTGCGATACTCGATCAGACGCCGCTCGCGCTCTCTCCCTTCAGAGAGTAAGGCCACCTCCTTCTTGTGCTGATTTTGCCTCGCCAAATCCCGTGTCACAATGGAAGCTTGGTGGGTTTTCTTCAGTTTGACAATCTCGTCGTCTTGCTTCTTAAGAGTGCCCTCCAGATTCTCAAGTTGGTTGCCAAACGTTAGCCGCTCTTTCTTCAGCATGTCCAAAATCGTGTTGTATTTCTTCTTGATGGTTTCCCCTGCAAAGCGTAACAAAGCACTCGTGAAGTGTTAAGTTTTATCCACACCCTTACTGTACATAGATGGAACACTATGCCTCAATCACCTTCCATTAGTTTCAAGTTAGTCTTATGGATCTCATTCTCAAGGAAACGTAACCTTTGGCCGTCTTCAGAGTCCTCGAGTAAATCTTCGGAACGCTCCTGTAATTACGTAGCATCAAATTCATCAAAGGGGGATACATTAACGATATTTGTGTAGTGCTTGTAATTTTTTTTTTAATATCTCAAACAAAATTTGCAAAAGTGAAAAAAAGCAATTTAGACTTTTTCTTCCACATTCATATTTTCATAATTGCACCATATCTATCAATTGATTTAGAGCTGACTGATGTCTGATCCATTGCAGTTTCAAAGTTTCATATCGACTTTGAAGGGTAATAAAATGAGGGCAAAACGTTGGGAAAAAACGTGATTTCTTTTCGGTGCTAGGCAGCTAAATTTAGTATGGATAAAAGGAACAGAACCACTTATGATTAATTGACAATGCACGTAGCGCCATCTAGCTCTTAAAGTGAGTGGTGTTTGTTAGCACTTTTCGTTACCGTTTCGCTCTTCATGGCCACAACTTTGGCATACTCTCGAAGAAGTTGGTCAATCTTGGTTGTTTTCTGTTTTGTTTTGAACTTCAACTTGTCCAATTGCTTCCGAAGATCAGCCACTTTGTAATCTAGGGTCTAATAGTAGAGGGTCATACGTACATTAGTCTAAAAAAAGGTGTCCATGGCCATTGCTTTAATCTTACTTCTACGGCATCGTCGCCAGTTTTCCTTTTGAGAGCGTTTGTATCCAAATATTTCCGGTCTTGAACATGACGCAGGAGTGCCTCACTGGAACTGGTAGAATCTTGGAGACCATTCTGTTAAAACAAGTGAAAACATTGATTCCCGAACGTTTCGAAAAAAAAACGAAGGCTGAATGTCACTTTTAGAAATATATGCTTGCGTTGTTGAAGAGAAAAAAATTGTTAAAAATTTTCATGTTTGTCTCAAGTCCTGATTGTCTTCATAACTAGAATCATATCTTCACTTGTTTTTGGTAAAACTATTATTCTGACGTCATTTGCGACGGGCTCTGTTCAAATTGCTCAACAATTGACTAAATGACAAGACGCTGTACAATATCTTTCCACGCCTTGAGCATTGATCTTTTAATCAATCGAGCGTTTGCTTTTGCCCCTACAACACTTCAACTATGTGGGAGAGTCTTTGAATTTCATCATGACACTGTCCTTGTCGTCAAAAAAAAGAGGGTTAGTGGCACCATTCACTTGGCAACTCAACGAGCACCACCACATGTACAATAGCAATAATTGGGCGTTGGCGGGGCGTACCTGAAGATCTCGGATTTCCTCCTTGAGTTTGCGCATTTTCTCCTTGTTCTCGGTCTTCTCGTTCTCACAATCCTCAAAGATGGCTTTCCGTTCACCCTCCACTAACTGGATCTTCTTCTTCATCTCGCCCATTTGTTTAAAGATGGAACCGCGTTCCCGGAACTCGGTCCCACCCCGATCCCCTTCCATTTTTAATTCTGGATTGTCTTCCTTTGGACCTTATGGGGGAATTGTGCCGGGAACTGGATCAATGAGTATTGACTAAACAAACTTTGGAGGAACAACAATAACTAACTCGTTTTCCCCTTTGTTGATTGATCCAACAAAAGCTAATGTAGGGAATGTGCGGACACAATTCAAGAAAAACAACGCATTAATTTTAAGGCGACAACACTTCAAGTGTGCAATGACAACTCATTGAAAACATTAGATGTTGCCTGTTAATGGATGCGTTAGCAGCCTTTAAATTTGATTCTTTTTAGTTACAGAATCACGGACAATCAAAATGTTTGCAAATCCAAATCGACATTGCCTGATT